>NC_080605.1:3872130-4174970 GCF_027887145.1 Ammospiza caudacuta
AAAATTAGGTCATTGCTTCTGTTCACATCTGTTTACAAAAGGTTTGGGTAAATTTTTATAGGTAAATAGGCATGATTCAATAATATCTGGGATCATATCTTCTGCTTGGGCAATCCTTCTAATTAATTTATGGCTTGCTGTGGGGTTTTTTGCACATAGTCTCTGCAGTGATTAATCAGAATTCTAAAACTGGCAGCCCATAGCAGCATTACAAATGACAAAGCCAAACCTAAAAGTTGTAACCAGCTAACCTACTCTAGCTTCTTGAGAGTCATTTGTGGAGAGAAGCACTCCTCATCCCTGGGAAGGATCAGATGTACTTGAAATGATGAAACTGAATGAAACTTCTGATTTTCATTATGCCAAGTGAGCATTTCATGGAAGATACCCTTTGGCAATGGTGATCAGTGCTAGCTTTAGCCTGTTTTGCATTCAAATTGGATAAAAATGGGTACTGAGCCCTGGATCTGCTCAGGAACTCTGCACCAGTACTGTTTACAGTAACTACCATGTTGTGCATGATTATCTTTCATTGAGCCCCACTAAAGTGGGAAAAAAATGGAAGAGAGTAGAGAGAATATGGAAAGGTGCCATTGAGGATGACAGAATCACAGAATGGCCTGGGTTGGATAGGACCTTAAAGGTCATCGAGTTCCAACCTCCCACCATGGGCAGGGGCGCCCTCCACTGTCCCGGGGTGTTCAGAGCCACCCAGCCTGGCCTTGGGCACTGCCAGGGATCCAGGGGCAGCCCCAGCTGCTCTGGGCACCCTGTGCCAGGGCCTGCCCACCCTCACAGGGAGGAATTCCTTCCCAGTATCCCATCTAATCCTGCCTTTTGGCAGTTTGAACCCATTTCCCCTTGTCCTGCCAATTCCCTGTAAATAGTCTCTCTCCACCTTTCCTGTCAGCTCCTTCACGTACTGGAAGGTCACAGTCAGGTTACCCTGAAGTTTTTCTTCTCCAGGCTGAGCAATCCCAGCTCTCCCAGCTTTTCCTCCCAGCAGATCTGCTCCATCCCTCTGCTCATCCTGGTGCCTCCTTTGGACTCTCTCCAGCAGCTCCAGGTCCTCCCCAGGGCTGGAGGCAGCTCTGCAGATGGGGTCTCACCTGAGGGGCAGAGGGCCAGAATTGCCTCCCTTGGCCTGCTTGGCTTCTCCTTCTCCCTGACCTCTGGTTGCTTTCTCTACTGCTTTTCTATATGTGACAGCACAGATTTTTTTGGCTCTGTTACAGACTTCTTGTTCACTTTTTCCTTGCACCTCTGTGGTTCTGCAACGGAGTTGGTCTTAGAAATCTTCCCAGTGGGAGAGGCAGCTCCATCACTGGAGCATCGTGGCTCCTGTGGGATGGGTTTGTGGGAAGTGTATATGAATTTATTTTTCCATCTAGTTGGAGGTGCTAAATGACTGTATAAAAAAAGGGAGGCAGAGCTGTGGGTGCTGCAGAGAGGAGCTGAGAAGTCTGGCTCTCAACTTTGTGCTAAGTCTTGCTGACTTTTGAGTGAGCTAGCAAGAGGAAGATGAGCAGGGAGGGACACATGTAGGAATGAGGGCAGCTTGTCATTAGGTGTGATGAAGGCAAAAAGATCACAAAGATGACCTAGTTTAACAACTGAGGGAAAGGATGGAGGATTGTGGGAAGCTGCTGTTCTCTTTCTCTTAGAGAAAAATTCAGCCATGAAAGAACCATGAGCCACTTTTGTTCCTCAAAAGAGTCACAGTGTAGATGAAAAGAGACGTTGGAGGGATTAAACTGGAATGGATTAATATTAACCAGAACCGGAGAATTGTTTTAGTAGCTGTGCTGTAGGCTACACAATTATAGGAGACAACTAGCAGCAACAAGAACAAAAAGGTGGAGAAAGAGCTTGTGAAAGGAAAGAAATTTTCTTATTGGAGTGATGGAAAATGAGACATATTCTTACTTTAACTGTATTAAATGAAGTCAATAAAATCCAGCACACTTGTGGGCATACTTCTATGAAACATTTACTTTACATTAAACAGATTTTTTTATTTAAACAATGCAGCTAGTTATTAAAAGGTGCTTTGGATGTATTGCTCTAAAGAGCATACATTGCCATAAATTACCATTGGCCATACATTAGCTGGTTTTACAGTTGGGATTCTTCTGATACCAGATGAATTGGTTAAAGCTGTAAAAGAGAACAAAACCAAAAGGTGCTCAATCTGTTCATCATGTTTCCGGATTATTAAAATACTTCAGCGTGTGAGGAATGAAGGAATAATAAGGAGATGCCTATAGGAGAAACAGAGTATGCAAAAGTTGGAGGTAAGGCTACTATAATAGAGAGGGTATATAAAGATAAGAGGATATAGTGGGGATTTTTTAATTTTATGTGAGATAAGCCAGGGAGAAAAGATAAATGATAATTGCTTTGGAATCTCTGTCACTGATACGAAGACTCTACTCAAGGAGTATTGCAAAAGGGAACATAAAATGAGATAGTTTTGTGTTACTTTTGAGTAGTACTTTCACAGATAATAAATTTTTTAAAATCTGTGATTTTCTGCTTGAGAACACCATAAATGGTTTCATGTTGTTCATGTCACAGCCCAGTACTGTTTGGAGCATGAAGAAATGTAAGTGATAAAGAAGCTGACAAGATAAAAAATGGACATAAGGCAGTGCTGCAGCCTCCTGGTAGTGCCAGCAGCTCTGTGGTGTGGGGCAGCTCCTCAGGGTGCTGTTTGCCCACCACTTCTGATGGGCCTCACTGCAAGGTTAGAAATGCCCTTGGGCCTCCAGCCTCAGTTATTCTTTCCCCAGATGGTTTTGTGCTCTTGTTGTGTAATGTTTACATGGCTGAAGCTTTGTCCTGCCCACACTTCTTGCTCTCCCCCTGTCACTCAGGAAGCAAAATGCACAGGGTCCCCCAAACTCCAGCACCAGCCATGGGTTTTATCCTCCCATTTTCTTTACCCTGAAAGTAAAGAAATGTTTATTTTTGTGGAAGGGTATCAACTGGGTGATTTTATTATCTTGAGATCACATTTTCAGGATTATAGAGGTTGTATTTATTTCAGTGTTGGGAGGACATGGAGGTTTTAATCAGAGACTGAAGTCTCCTGAATAACTGGCTGCTCCCATACAGTGAAGGAAGGAGCAACAGTGCAGCCATTGGTACAAAAGACAGCAGGAGAGCCCTGGAGGAACTGACTGCAAGCAGATCCTTCATGTTCTTCTTGCCTTTAGAAAAATGTCTCTGGCTGCATATCAGGAGAAAAGAGTAGAAAAGGTTTAGTTTTGAACATGGACCTGTAAAGTTGCCCACTCTGTTGGGTTAGAGGAGTGGATCTCTGGTATCCTGAGGAATAGAGGCAGCAGAGCCCATGTCTTAATAGGCCTCAGTCTGCTACATGGTTACCAGGGTAAAAAATGAGTGTTTTATTCACTCTTTGAATGTAACACAGGCCAGGCTGGTCTTCTGTCTTTTCCACATCCTTCCAAAGTTTGGTGAGTTAGAAAGTTATACCTAAGTGGCATGGCAAAAGTCCCTAACAAAGCTGTCTTGCATAGATTGTGAAAAAACACTTCTGTTCTGAGGAGACTGTGCTATCAGCATGGACTGGATTAAAGCACACTGATTTTCGTAGCTGTGGCAACTTCCTGTGTAATCTCCTATTTTGAGAAATAAAGATAAGATTAGTAAAACATTCCTCGTATCTGATGCTATTGTTGTGATAGTAGAGAATATAGTTTTTGTTCTCTGTGGCCTTATTAAATGTAAGAGCAAAGCTAAACCCAAATATTTCTTTTTATTGTTTGCCAAAGGATTCATCCCCCTGAATTTTTCAAGAACAAATATGCTGTGGATGAAGCCTACTATGTGACTGAGGTGAGTTGTCTGTCTCTGAATATTTTTTCCTGTGAACACAAAATCAATGAGTGACAGTGACTTTGCTTAATTTTAGTCCCTTTCTTGCTGGATGTCTCCTGACTTCTTGGGATCTTCTCTCCCTTCCCTGTTACTGGAAAATGTCCTTTTATCTTACAAAGCACTTGTAATTTTTTTAAGGCTGCTCTTTTGATCTGACCATAGTTCTTAATCCAAAGTCAGTCTCATAAACATGCTCTGTCCATGATGAGACCTGTCAGTGTTTGGCTTTATCCAACTGAAACATGTTGCTAAATACATTTTTGAATTCTTTGGAGATATGTGGACATTGCTGTCAAGGAGGTTCCATGTCCTAGCTTGGACTTGGGAGCCTACATTCATTTTATGCCTCCAAAAAGCTGCTGGGAAAGGTGTGGTGTTTGTGAGGTCCCCAGGATGAGGTGAGAGATGAGAATCTGACTTCATGTTCTCAGAAGGCTGATTTATTATTTTATGATATTATATTATTAAAACAATGCTATACTAAACTATACTAAAGAAAGAGAGGGATACAGACAGAAGGCTTGACAAGAATGAATAATAAAAACCTGTGACTGACTCCTCAGAGTCTGACACGGCTGATAGTGATTGGTCATTAAGTAAAAACAATTCACATGGAACCAATCAAACATGTGCCTGTTGGTAAACAATGTCCAGACCCATTCCAAAGCAGCAAAACGGGGAGAAGCAAATGAGATAATACTGTTTATTCTCTGAGGCTTCTCAGCTTCCCAGGAGAAGAAATCCTGGCAAAGGCTGCATGCCTCACTCTTATTTTCTACAGAATCATCCCATTACTTGAATAAGCAAATATACTCACATTTTTGGGTGCAAGTGTGCCTTGCTTAGTTAGGTTTCTGATTTAATTTCTGAGCAGATGTTTGGACACTTGTGCACCTGGCCAGCAGTGGTTTCTGTGGTAGGAAGGCTCAGCAGGTGAGGACAGTATTCCTGCCAAGCTCTGTGTGTGACTTTCATGGAGAGCAGCTTGAAGAAGACTCCTCTGATTCTTCTGTTCCTGTAGAACACTAATTCTGACTCTCTAGACCACAAGTTTTGCTCTCATCAGCTGTGAGGAGATTTCATTTAATTATCCTAATGAATCCAGCAACAAAGTAGAATTAGATCTGTATGTCAGGAGCTGAGAGTGGAGGGAGCTGTGGAGAGGTTGATTTTTGCCATATGTGAGTTGGAGTCTTGTAGTGTCCAGGTGCTCCAGTGCTCATCTGTCAGATGATGAAAATTGCAAGTGGAAAATACATGTTTTGGTTTTAAAAATCACATTTTTAAAAATCACATTCACCTTATTTAGTTTGGGTCATTTTCTGTCAACAAATGCCTTCATTGCAGTTCTGTTCTGTGCTTTTTTACTGCTTAGAAACTTCATTGATGGGAAAAGAGCTCTTTCTGTGGAACAGTAAATAAATTAAAAAATGAAGGCTGCTTTTGGCCTGGACTGCATGTATTGAAGTAGGAAGCTGTTGAAGCTTGCAGGATAACTGTTCAGCTCTCAGTGGTTCCTTCAGCTTTTGGCTTTTTTTGCCAAGGAATTTGTTTTCCACCATCAGGACAGCAGGGGCCTTTTTTATAGAATAGAATTACATCAATGAATGACCAACATCTGTAAGTGTGTTATCCTGATATTTCATGGGATTAAGAAACAAAAAAAAATAAAGGTTGGAATTGATATTTTTGAGCTTCACTGCCATATACTTTCTTTTGTTAATATCAGTAGTGTGTATTAAGGTGGTTTAAAGTTGATAGAATACTGCTCCATGCAGCTATGCCATGTGTTCATTGCCTCAAGATAAGTGTAATTCAGCACCCACCCTTCCCGTCTGCAGCTGCTCTGAAAGCCCAGCACTCTACAAGCCCAGGGATTTTGTTCTCAGATTGTGAATGTTTGAAGGAGGCTGAATAAAAGGATTGGTCAGTAAAAGTGACCCAGTGAAAATAACAGTAAATATTCTTTGCTAAGCATTTAGCACATTGTACCATAATAATATCAATGCAAATGTTGCATGTGCAGGATAGAGCACCCTGGTGTTCCTTATTTCTGTGTGACATTACAACTTTTTTGGCTCCTATGTTATGTTTTCCTAATGATGACAATAGACATCATTATAGTTGGTATTTATGTCTTTAAAGGACACAATGAACTTGACCACTGTCAATAATTTGTATTCTGCTGTCTCTTGTTGCATGTCTCAGGTAATACTACAATATCTGAAAGGTATCAGAGGAACATTTTTCTCTTTGCAGCTCATTTACTTTATATACAGTGAATATTGATAAAATTGGTATCAATATGGTTATGTGGAAGAAAAAAAAAGACAAATAATGATCAAAACCCTCTTTTTAGCTATGCAGTGTGTTGGCTTCGAAGAAACCTGCTGTGCTTCTCACTTTGGTAAGTCATATTTGGAAAGTACTACATTTCTTCAATAAGGATACCAGTTCATGCAGCATTGCTTTGCATTGTCATTCTCTATATTTTCCCCCCATCTTACACCAAATTAGAAGCCACCTGTGTACACCAGTCTAGTCTTCTGGCCCCTCCATGGTTTCGAGATTTGTAGCTTCTGGCCTCATCCCATGTGCATTCTGTTTGCCAAAGCTGGTTTGGTTTTCTGGTAAAACACAACAAGCCTTTTGACCATGATGGCCTCCACCCTCCCTGCTCTGACTCCAAACTCCCTTTTCCTTTCATGCTGTTCTGGTCATGTCATGAGCAGGTTTGGGCCTTTCTGTGGGAATCCCACAAAGGTTCAGGGAATACTTTTTTTGTCCATTGAGTGGTTTAGTAACAACAGCTTCTGGGAGGAGTGAGGCAATATCAAATGCTTGCTAAGGATTTTGAATGGTGCTTGCTTATTTCTTGGGAAGAATCATGAATTAGTGGAGGTGAAGGCTATAAGTTTCTCCTTTCCATCATCTCCCAGCTGCTCCCCTGATTTACAGGTGTTTTGTAAACTCCTACTATCTGTTTTATTCTCTCAAATATTTATAAAAATTATTTGCTGACTCTGAGCTTTCCCTTACAGCAGATGCAGTGGCAGCTCCTGGAATTCTTGTTTTCCCATGATAGAGACCAGGCAGAAACCATAACAAAAAAATCCCTCCTTAGGCAGGTACATGGCCTCAGATCTGAATTCTTTATCCATTAAGAACAGAGGCCCTAAATAGTTTTCAGTCGTTCTTTCACTTATATTTGTATACTCTTAAAAGATGCCTCTATGGCTTAATTTCATGTTCTTTAAGAGAAATGAGAGAAATGGAATGTTTAACTATCTTGTGTTCTTACTGTGCATTTCTTCACATGGAGTTGTTGAGTAGTTATCACTCTGGGAGCATCCTGTTGTAATCAGGAATTTTCACATAATTTTTGGCTGAGGGAAGGGTGCTGTGGTGCTTTCACATTCCTCCCACTGCTGTGGAGAAGCATTCAGAGAAGGGAAGAGCTCTCCTCTGTCTGCTGCTGAATGGAAACCTGGTCCTCTCCTCCTGTGGTCTGGTTGCAGAGCTGCTGCTCTACAGGGCTCCCCAGGCACATGTCAGAATGTTCATCTGCTGTGTAGCAGCCAAAACACTCTTGCTGAGGCTGCTTCCTTGAATGGAAAGCTGTAGGGGAGCAGCAAGCAAATTTAAATAGTAACAAAGCAAATTTAAATTGCCAAGGCAGGGCATAATAATTTATTTTAATATTAAATTACTTTAGAAGAAGCTTTGCTATTTTTCATTATTGTGCCATGTAAAATTATATTATAGGTCTCACACCTCCCTCTGAAGACATAAGGGCATTAGAAAGCCAAGCTTGTCTTTGTCCAAAGCAGCACATCCTGACCTGAGCTCTGTGCTGGTCTCCTATGGAACTGATTATTTCTTATATTGCACTGTGTTTGAACAGTCAGGGGTTTTCTTATTTATAGTGATTCAGGTAAAGTTACGTGTAAGTTTTCCCAAATGCTTACTGCAATCAAGTTGTCCCCATGATTGAAATTTTAAATACATGTGTTTGGCTCAGCATCACAGTCCTTTTTAATCTCTTTCCTCCCAGCGTGGTGTTAATACTGACAGTGGAAATGTTTCCAAAGAAGCTTCCTTTGAGGGGATCAGCCAGTAAGTGACACAGCTTTTTTGTGCATTAATTGTTACATGGTTATGTTGAATTCATTTTACATTTCAAATTAAATTATGTTTTTTCTTGATGAAAGGACGTTGGATGGCAGATCAGATGCCAAACATTTTATTTCCAAAGAAGTTTTGATATGTGTTTCTAATGACTTGAAATACAGTCAGGTTTTTTTTTTTGAAATCTGTCTTGTATCTAAGTTAATCCAAATTTTCTCTTTGTCTGTGTTTATACCGTAGCTATTTAAAACCAAATAGACCCATCTTCATACATCCATTTCCACTTTTGTGATTGGAATATTTGATTTTCAGATGGAAGAAAAATTAATCTTTAAGAGTAGCCTCTCTCTCTTACTGAGTTCCTTGTACATTATCAATCTAGGTATTATGGATTCTGGTAATGCACAGTCTTCTGAAAAAATGTTACATTACAGGTGTAAAATAAATTCACAAATCAGAAAAAAAAAAAGGAATAATCATTTGTCTGTCTAGATGTGAGCTTTTAGTGTCCTTAGCTGTCTTTTTATGAAGTTTGGCCACTAGTGAGGTAAAATGTCTTCCTGCTTGCAGTATTTTGAAAGGGCAGTAAATAGAAATACATCACTGCTTGCTCTGGGATGTGGGGATGATGGCCTCAATTTTTAATTAAACACAACTATCTGTTCTGTTATGATATCTTTTAAAGAAGATTATTTTGTGTTCTTAGCTCAAGTGTATGGGAAAAAGAAACAGACCCCCCCTCATTAAAAGGCCTGTTAAAATAAGCAGTTGTGCTGAGATATTGATCATTGACTTCCAGACACCTCACTATATTTTTCTATCCTCCTGTGTCAGCAGCATGTTAATTCTACAGGGGGGATGGTAGGGCACAGGATTGGCTGCAAGTCTGGGCACTCATTTGTGTAATCTGAGCATGTTTTCTGCTGGGATTGTTTCTTTGTATCAAATATCTGAAATCTGATTTCATAATTACTTAGTTCTCCCCTCTGTATCCTAAATGGGAATTTAGTGGTTCTGTCAGGGATATTGGGAACAAGGTACCAGGCATTTAGACATTTTTGCTGCCCACTGAGTTAAATAGAAAGTATTCCACAATACACTCAGGTCACTTCTAACTAGTGTTTGGTGTCCTCTCTGCTGTTACAAGCAGCGTGAGTTCTGTTGCTTTGTCCAAGTAGATGGCCATCTTACAGGTGGACTCCAAAATCTGTGTGGAGCAGTATCTCTAGTTTTATTTGATACACCACCATATGAAATACAAACAGTTGTTAACTTCACCAGCAATTGTTTATTGGAATGCTGTACCAAAGTCTGTTTGAACTACCAAACCTCCCTTTTTTACCCTGAATTCCACTAAACTCCATTTAAAGAGTTTAATTAGTAGCCCATTCACTAGTCAACATTAAGCTGGGAAGCCACTCCATTCAGCACTTCATTTGAGATTTTAAATGAGTGTCTCCTACAACACTGAGTGATATTTAAACTTTGGCTTCTCATTTAGTGCTGAGCCTGCTCCCTGTGCTTCTCAATTCCTAGCAGGGATTTCCAGCTGTCAGCAGATATTTCTCTTTGGCACTTGGCACATGTTCATCCCTCTCCACCCCCAGGCACTGGCTCATTCATTTTGCTGCCTTTGGCAGGTCTGGTTGGTACCTTCCCCTCCCTGTCAGAGCCTCTCGCTGCTCAGAGTGACCCCAAGAAAAGTTGGAAAGTCTCTTTTCCCAGCCCAGCGCTTGAAGAAGCAGTCAGGGCTCTTCATTTCTCATCTCAAGGTTGTTTATTGTTCCTCATCTATAAAATTCTTTCTCCTGCCCTGTCCAGGTCCCTCCAGCAGGACAGTTCCAGGCACTCTGCCTGTCCCCAGGGCACTGTTATGGCTTTATACTAAAAACTACGTGTGCAATGGTTACAATTACTTCCCAATCCCTATCACCTGTGTTAGACCGTGAGCTTCTACTCTAAACCAATCTGTAAGTGCCACCATCACAGCAGGAGATGGAGGCCAAGAAGAAGAAGGAGAAAGGCTGGACATGCCCAGTTCCCTCCATCTTGCCCCCTGAACCCCCATTCTAAAAACCCCAAAATCAACTTTTTCAGTTTGTGATAATTTACTTAATCTACTTAATTTGTCATGGCTTGCTGATCTTCATCTAAGGCTGCTAACTTGCTCCACGGGTCATAATCAAACCCACAGTTATTTTGGGCTCTGTGCCAGGGTCTCTAAGCCCCCTGGCAGGGGTCTTGGCGGGATGTCCTGGGTCCTGACACCTCCCAAGCTCACAGTCTGGAAGAGCATGCACTGATTTTGTTGTTGGATCAACTCCCCATTTCTGACAGAGACCATGCCTTCAAACCACTTGTCACTCCAGCCTTTCTTTGATCTCCCTGGTTCTGTTTGTATCTTCTCCTGGACTGTGGTGGCTCTGGTGAGCTCCTGCTTGGTCCATGTGCAGGGGGTAACTGAGAGTCTGGAGGAGGGGGTGTGTAGGAGCATCGGGGGTAGGATGGTTGGGACAGACGGAGAGCAGAGATCTCTGCAGCCAGGTCAGGAATTTGGGGTTTATTGCACAGGGTCTGGGTGCAGGGCCCTGCTGGGATTTGGGGTTTATTGCACAGGGCCTGGGTGCAGGGCCCTGCTGGGAGCTGCCAGACACAGCTCAGAGCAGCAAAGAGAGAAGAGAGTGGGAGAGAGGGTGAGAGGGTGAGAGAGTAAGGGAGTAAAAAAGGTAACAGAGTAAAAGGGATAAGAGAGCGAGGTTCCTGTTACAATACCATAAATCTTCTGTGTAGAATATTCTAATTCTCACTAACCAATCTAGTCCAAGATACAAACCCTACAGCAGTTACATACAGCCTATAAGAATCATTACATTACCACACTGTGTTACATTTTAAACCCTAAAAACTCCTCTTTGGGCCCCTTCTGCCAAGCTGTAGGTCTGCTCTGACCCTTGGGCCTGTCTGCAGGCAGAGGGTGTTGTTCCATCAAAAGGGGATCACCTTCAGCCAGCCACACCATGGTTTTCCAGTTGTTCAGTAACTGAGGGATGTCAAAACTTTCTTTCATATCAATCTTGCTTATAGTTTCCGTATTCTCAAAATCTTCTTCCAGACAATCATATTTATAAGGCTTTCCTGTTTCATCTTCCCCAACAGGGGTGAGCTTCCTTTTAAACTCTGCTTGCCTCAGAATTTTATAACTGTCTATATAAACCAGTCCATTTTATATTTGTTTTCAATACAGACCCAAATCAAATTCAACTTTCCTACTTTCTTGCTTCTCCACCACTCCTGTAGCAAATGTTTCCTTTATAGAAATATATATTTCAGATGTATTGATTGTTTCCAGGAGGATTACACCCAGAGCAGAGTGTTCCTCCAAAGTGTGCTCCCTCCTGCCTGTGGCTGTGCCTTGCTGGCTCTCAGTGCTCAGCTCAGCCAGGCTCTGCCCTGCCCATGATGCTCTAGTTTATGCCTGATCTCCTGTTAGTTTTGTTTTCTGGCTTCCTGGCCGAGATCTATTTTTTTGATAGGACTATTTTGTGTTTCTCTTGCTTCCATATATCTTTTTTTCTCCTAGGCCGACCTGGCCCAGTGGGGGTGGGGGGCATGGGGGGGTGTCTCATGATGGATAATAATGAAAATAATGTCTAATTTCCTGAAAAGGGTGAATCTTGCTCTCTTTGCAGGCTGTTCACCTGCTTCTGTCTGAAGCTGTCTTTTCCTTGCCCTAGTGATGTTGTTTCCTTGCCTTACTTTTTGAACCTTTTGAACTTCTTCTGGAACATTATTCCTTAAGCTATTTGGTTAATTTTTCTACTGTCATAAATAGTTATTTGAGACAAAATGACTGCTGTGGTTGTGGGTTATTTCTGTGCCCTGAGGATCACCCTGAAGTTATTTTTGTCATGCTAGCAATAGCTAAGCTTGATTCCATCCTGATTATAGAATCTGTAGGGGTGAATTATTTCCTGGTTTCCATTAGTTTATGTATAGCTCTCCCATATAGCCAGGGATGTTGCCCTTCAGAAAAGCTGCTCTGTTGCTGCAGGCTGTGGAACAGAGGCCAGTGGCACATGGAAAGTTCCCTGCTCAGCAGAGGGACACTGAGGGACCAGCCTGGGACAGGGATTTAGCCAGGAGACCTGGACCATGTCCTGGTGCTGCTCTGGTACCTGGGACAGGGATCTGGACAGGAGACCTGGACCCTGTCCTGGTGCTGCTCTGGTACCTGGGACAGGGATCTGGACAGGAGACCTGGACCATGTCCTGGTGCTGCTCTGGTACCTGGGACAGGGATCTGGACAGGAGACCTGGACCCTGTCCTGGTGCTGCTCTGGTACCTGGGACAGGGATTTAGCCAGGAGACCTGGACCCTGTCCTGGTGCTTCTCTGTAACTCCCCTCAGGTCAGCTCTGTTTGCAGCTCCCAGGAATCCTGCAGGAGGGGATTGCTCACTTGCCCCAGAAAACTGAACCGTAGAAGGCAGATTTCTGAAGGTTTCTAGTGCTTCTTTTCTGGAAATTCAGATTTCTATTTGCTAATAGAGGCCAGTTCTGTGTTTGCAGTTTTTTTCCCTAATTCATGGATCCTTTCTTCAAATGTGCAGGATTTTCTTTCATCTAATCATGCCAGTTATGTAGCCCTTGTAGAAATGCTTTGAGAGGATGTGACTCACCATACAGAAAATGTATTTTTAACCTGTAGGGTTGAACAGTAATGTACCATATACTTTAAATCACTGTTGAATAAACCTTTGCTCACCGTGTTGGCAGGGTTTTTTTTCATCCTCAGAGTCAACTGAGGTGAATGATGGACAGTTTAAGCAACGCACCTACTGTTTAAAGTTCTGTAGTGAATTCCTCCTTTCATATTGGATAGCCAAATCAGTTCATTAGGACGAAGACTCTCCATGTTGAAAAAGAGAAGAAAATTCTAACATTGTGTATCAATATGTTTTAGATTTTTATCACTGTAGACCCACACAGTGTGTTCATTAAACTGACAAAAGAGGTCTCATTATACAGTGCTTTCATATGGGAGGTGTAGATTTCTAGGGTTGTTTTAACTAATGAATTTGTCTTGCATGTGAAAGGACAACTGAGTATGAAATCAATTTGGCCATGCCTTAAAGTGTAGTATTTCTTAGTTCTGCATTGATTAAATGAGAGCATTAATATGTTACAGATTGCAACTGTAGCAAATGGCAATTTGTTTTCTTCCTCAAGATCACATATCTCATCATCTAAGTATTGTCAATTTGCAAATTGCAGAAAAATGTAGAATTAGATTGCGCTGCCTAATCCTCTTAGCATTAGGGTAGTACATGTTATGAGTAAGTTGTTTGCTGTCTAGTGAGATCAAAACTTTGCTGGGAGCCATGGTCAGGGGATTTTATCTAAGGGTTTGTAATGTGAATTAAACACCATTTGTCTACATTTCATACTATTGGTGGTGAAAGGCTCTTTCTGTTGAGTTTGACCAGTACCTTTGAGGGTGTGGTAGGTTGGTTTGGCTGCCTTGCTGGCAGATGTCCTGGGTTGATTTCCTGCAGTGTCTGGGAGGGGCACAGGCAGGACCCAGGTGTTGTTCTGTCCCAGCTCATGTCGGGGCTGGGGCTGGGGAAGGGACTCTCTCTTGCTTTGGAGAAGAAGGGGTTTCCCTCCTGCAGAGAAACGTGGTGGGCACAATGGTCCCATTGGGTGTTTTGTTTATTGTCAAGAGTTTCCCATGTAAATCTTTTCTTTGACCTTTTGTTCTTAATTTTGTTGTTGTTGCTGTTCATTTTCTTATCTCACTGCTCTTTCCAGAAAATCATTCTTGTCTTGACCCCTCATCTTTGCCTTTTGTACTTCCACTGGGAGAGGGAGGGGAAGCATGTGGCACTGTGGTTGTAGTGGGAGCACTAAAGAAAGAAAATGGGACAACTTTGAAGGGATATTCTGCTCCCAAGGTTTGAAAGCTCATGAATGAGGAGTTGAGGGGAGTTGTAGTGGAATCATATTGTTAGTCCTGAGGTGGTTAGGAGAGCAGCTCCCAGTTGGAGGGGAAGGGGGCAAGTGAGTGGCAGTGATGCTGTGGTTTTGGTGAGAGCGCTAAATTGGACAATGCTGTCCCTAAACCACCACAGTAACCAGAGTGAAGTGTGATTTGAGTCATCAGCCTTTGAAGTCTCACAGTTATAAACAGGTGGCCCTGTGGCTGCTCACACAGGACCCACAGCTGTCATGAGGTGGGTGGGGCTGAGAGTTCTGTCATTAATCTTCTTGAGAAAGTGGCCTACAATATATGCTGTGTCTCAGAGGTCTAACATCTTGTTTGCTAGTTGGCATTACCTCAGAAAGTCTGTCTTGCAGGTGAGAGAGAGAACTTGTATTCAGCTGATGACCTCCTGGTTCTTCTCCACCCACCAGCACCCTGCTGATTCAGTCCTGCTGCCTCTCTGTGTGTTCAATGAGCTTCCCCAGTTGACAGCAGACCAGAATTTTAAGGAACTGCCACATAGTAGGCATAGTAGGCGGTCCCAGCCAGCAAAATTTGGATTTCTGGCAGCACAGAGACAGTTCAAGAAGAGCCTGATGCCTTGTGAAGGCTGCCCTAGAACAGAGGCTAGATGGAGCTGAAGAATAAAGTTGGGATTTATTAGAAGGCCTGAATGGATCCACCTTGAGCAGCACAAGAGCCCAGCCAGGGCTGCACCCAAGATGAACCAAAATGGCCCCAAAATGCACAACAGTTCAAGGGGTCTGTCACTGTGATCAGTTCTGCTCCGTTTGCATCTTGCAGTTCACTGTCCCATTCCAGCTTTAGCCCAGGCAGTCCCACCCTGCTTGTTTTTCTCTCTCCAGCCCACGGTGTTTGTGCTCTTGGGCTGAGATTTGGATCATTTGTCCTTGGTGCCCAGCTGGAGCAGGAATTGTTTTGTCTCCCTGCTCTGTGCACAGAGCTCACCATCCCCTAATGTGAAGCCCAGACCCTCACACTAAAGCAGCACAGAATGTGAAAAATATAAAAGCTAAAATCTAAGGCATGGCCAGGAAAGATAGAATGCAGGGACTGTAGCTGAAATGGCTTTTCTAAAGAGTGAGCTGCTGTAAGTCTACACCAGTGTACAATTTCCCCCTTTTCTGAATGCTCAGGTGAGACATATTACAGCGACCTGAGGAGGTCTCCATGGTGAGAGAAGGATGAGAATCTTGTTTCTTGATCAGAAGGCTAGGTTTATTGATATATGATATATAATACATTATAACTATACTAAAGAGAATAAAGAGAGAAGTTGCAGAGGCTTGCTAAGCTAAGAATAGAATAGAATCAATAACAAAGTTCTGTATCCAGGGAATCTGTCCCCGAGCTTGCTTCTGTGATTGGCCCTAATATTGTACACATGGAACATGAACCAATCACAGGTGCATCCTATTGCATCTCACAGCAGCTGATAATCATTGTTTACATTCTTCTTCTGGGGCCTTTGCTTCCCAGAAGATGCACAAGTCTGAAAGAAAGGATTTCTGTGAAAAAATGTCTGCGACAGAGACAGTCTTCTTTTATGAGGTTCATATTTGGCTCATTTAATTTGCTTTTGATTTCATCCATTTGTGTTTGTGGTTAAAGTGATCAATTCAGTTTTTTGAGATGTGGATTTTCAGAGTGAAAGTCAGCTGCCTTCTGTAACTGCCCTTCCCTGTGCTTTATTTTCTGTTATTTCACAGTAACCATGGTTTACTCCTGTTTGCATAGAGCTGCTGTTGGACTCTCCAGTGCTGCACTGGCTCCTTACATTTGGCTTCATTGATCAGTTTTCTGTCTGACATGCTGATGACATTACTGAAAGCTTTTGTGTCTCTTGTTACAGCTGCAGCGTAATTCTGTGTCTTGGTGTTCTGTGGTGGTGTCTGTTGGTGTTCTCCAGCCACACAGGAGCTCAGGCTTTTGGGTTCTTAAAATCTTCATAGACTGATTTTACTGTGTCATTCATATATTTTCTTCTATATAAATTTGTATTTCACTGTATTTTACATCCATTGTAGAATTATTTCTGCATTGCTCTACCTAAGTGATAATTTTTGAGATAGTGATGATTAAATTGAAAATATGCCCTTTTGATACTTTCTTGTTTCCAAGTGGCCAATTTTATTATATAATGATGCACTGTTCTGAGATTGGTGGGTGGCTTTTTGTCTGGAATTTTTTTACAGTGATTTCCCATTCATACCCATAATATTGAATACCATACAGCTTGTCCTTGTTGAATGTTGGAATAAGTTTGTGATTTGAGCTACTAATCTTCTCCTTATTAGGGTTTTATAAGTTTATGAGCATGTGTTTATGAAAAAGAGAAACATAGGGTTCTTTTCTGCTTTCCCAGGACACAGGAGGACCCTTACATAATTAAAAGTGACTTCTAAGTAATTTTTTTAAACTGAATTTGTGCTTTCATTGGTCCCTTCTGAAGTATAAAGAATGGTTAATAACCTGGAAAAATTTAATTTTTTCCTTCAAAAATGTGGGAAAAGGAACTGTTGCCACATAACAATGTTTTGAAGAACTGTTGGGAGCTTGAAGCATTTTAATTCTCTTAAATACCCTAACTGGAGAGCCAACAGTCCAGAGCAGACAGAAATATCCTTGATGCAGAACACTCCTTAGGCATTTAAATTGTTAGCAAAAAACCCTTTAAACAATGCTTGAAAATCCATTTGTGTTCCACCTAATTACTCTGCTGCTTGCTCTATTTGCCACTGTGGTGTTATTGTTTAGAGAGCCTCAAAATCATTCCCAGAATACATGAATTGCTCATATAGAAAATAAACAGAAAAATAGTGAGGTGTCAGAGGCCAAGGCGAGTGTGGAGCTTCTGCTGTGCCTCTTCTGCAGATTGGAGAAGACCTGGAGAGGTCATTTTCCTTTTCACCATCCTCTAAGCAAGCTTGTTTATCTCATGGCCACCTTCTGTGCACACTGAAGTGGGAAGGCATGAAACAAAGGATGAAATCTGCAATTTGCTGGGCTTAATTTCATTGAAGGGTGTTTGAGGAACAAAGTAATAATCACAGAATAATTTGGAATGAATGCCTGGAGGCCAGTCTGGTCCACCCCACAGTCACAGCAGTGAACTGATAACCCAGCATTTTATTGTTGCCAAAAGAAGTGTGATAAGCATGTCCAAACATACTGTTACGCTGCCTTCTGACATTCTTGAAATTATGTATATGGTTTAGTTTCATGTATTGCAAAATTAAATGCATTCTTCTCACTGGGGTCTCTGTTGAATTCCCATACGATACTTGTTTTCACTTTACTTCCTCAGAGAATACACAGTTAAAAAAAGAAAGAGTATTTAGTCTCTGTTGTTGTGGCTGGCTGCTTTTTAATATTAATATCTTTGGGTTTTTTTAGATTTAATGTCAACAACAAAATTCTTCATCCTGAAACTGCTGAATGGTGAGTAACATAAAATATTTCTCTTTGAGTAGTGTTGAACAGGCTTATACTGTACCATTGCTTCAGAGGGGTTCCCTCAGCTGAAGCCTCCTACTTTACCACAGGACTTTTAATTTTAAGTTGATTTCATGTTATGGACTGGAAATAATGGACTTAATAATAAGGCAAGGTAACAGCATTGAAAACCAAAGAATTTATGTAACATTTCTTAAGCATTTTATCTGGATACACATTTCTCTAGGATGTGTTAGGGTTAAAGTCACATTTGTGTAAATATGAATTTGTATGAATGAGAAAGAACTGAGGAGAATTTATGTTCTAGCAACAGAAATCAAATGTAGATCAAAACTCTGTCTAAACAGGTAGTATTTAATTAGGTGTTATTTCTTCTCCAGGATTTATTTTAACAGCCTTAATTTTGCTGAATTATTATTCAAATAGCTGTACTTTGTAATTCTTGGGGAATTCTGCTGTAGCCTATCTGAAACAAACAAATTGGATGTGTTACTAAGTGCAAAGCTGCTCCATTTTGTTAGTTTTCCTCTTCTGGTCAACATTGCTGACTTTGTCCACAGGATTGCTCCAACTAAGGCTCTCTAGTTTTCCATTTAGAAAATTACTGAAGTAACATAGTAGTGGATGAAAGAACACAGTAGTGGATTTTTTGTTAATGAATTAGGTTTTTAACTGAGCTTTTTTTGAGTACATTAATCTAGAAATGAGGAAGCAAATCCTTAGTTAAGACAGATAAGCTTAAAATACAAAACACAGGTGCACCCTCTGGCTACCACTGTGGCAGGGTATTGCATTTCATGCTACTACATATTATGTTTTTAATGCTTATTTCCAGCACATATGCTGAGAACCATCTTCTGCTGTCTCCATCTACAGCTAATTGCCAGCTTGAAAACTGTGGAGATGTTATTTGAACATCAGTGATTTTTGGAACATTTAGAATTGCTAAAAGGTCACATATCTGTTGTGGCAGATATTTTTCATTGCTTGGCAGGACATAAGGCTGCAGAAGAGAAGTAGGGAGGTTTTGTGTAGGCATTATTCCATCCCTGAGTCCTGGGTGTGCCTGGAGCTGTGATAGTGGACTCATTCTCCTGTGCTGAGTGTCAGGGGGCTGATCTTTATATCCTGCCTATTCTAGAATTTGTGCCATTCCTTTTCCTAAACAGTGAAGTTATGTTATGGGCTTGATTTCTAAGTTTAAGAGGGGTGAGGAAGAGGACTTGGAAAGGGCCTGTCTGACTTCTAAGCTTTGTACTGAAGACACAACAGGCACAGAGATGGTAATTTTAGCTGCAGAAGGCTTTGAAGTAGGGCTACAGACTTTTTCCCAAGGTAGCTTTCAGCTTGTTTCCATCCACCTTACCAAGGTATGATGAACTTTTCCCCTCTGTGGTTTCAATTAAAGAGTGATTGAATCTTCTTTAGGAAGCTCAGGTAAGGACAAACATCAGGTCAGTGCCCTGGAGGTTGTGCTGAGAGAGGTGGAGCACTGAGGCAGTGAAAAGGCAGCACCTGGAGCTGGGCTGGAAGGAATCATCTCTTCAGTGAACTGTGAGAGGCAGCCTGGAATTCTGATTCAGTTCTTCCTGCAGCCTGGAATTCTGATTCAGTTCTTCCTGCAGCCTGACTGAAGGGGGATGCTTGGTATGCACCTTCCCTACACCTGGCTTTAAGGAAGGGCAATTCTAAGTGAAGAGAAAGTTTTACTGAGTTTGGTGGCTTTCCTTTTAAGTCAGAAGTATGTTAAAGATGGTTGTTAGGATTTAAGTGTCTGGTGAAATTAACATGTGAATGGCAGGTCATATTAAAGCTTACTAAAGTAGAAATCTCCTTGGAATGTCAAGTTACCAGCCAAGGAAGTTTGTTTAGAAATCAATATTTTTAGAGTTAAGAACATTTTTCTTTTAGGAAGATGAATTCTTGTGGGTTATATTCTGGGGTAAGAAATTGCATCCTTTGAATCATCTCCTTGCAGGGATGGATTTCATTTCAGATTTGGCAAGCTCTGAACTACTGTGTTTTACATGGTACTTTCAGAAAAACTTTGCTCTATGCCATGCTGTCAAGCTGCCAGCTAGAGATGAAATGGCTGAGCTTTCTGAACCAGCCAGGGGGAACTGGGAGCTACAAAAGCCAGCTCTAGCATTATACAGTCTTCTAATAAAATGCAGACAAAATGATAAGAGGCAAAGTGTTTGTGGTTAAGGATCTGTTGCCTCTCTTGCTTAATATTTCAAGATCTCATTATTTTCTGACTTGATGTGGAACTTAAAACAGAAGAATTCAACCTTACACTGGATTTCAGCAGTTTGCAGATGGTGTTCTGTTAATTTTTTTCATTTTATTGAGTGGGTGTAGTTTCAAACAAATTTCAAAACTTTCATTTTAGATTTAAAGGCTTCCACTTCAAATTTCATGGCTAATGGATATGCTAAGTATTGATTCCAGTGTTTGGAAAAGAAAATGCCATCTAACAGAAGAAAGAATTCAAACATGTCTAAATTATCTCCTTAGCAATCAGGAGGTTTTTTGACACCAACACTTAGCCAAATGGCCTTTTGTTCCTCTAATTTGCCAGTGTCTATCATAATCCTGTTGTTGCTAGAAGTAAACATTTAGTACTTTGCAGCTTTGTGCCTGTATATACTGTATTTTCCTGTAAACCCAGTGAAAATGAACTTTGATAGTTTTATGTGGGAGATTTCATATGTTCTGTTTTTTGCATTATTTTGATGGAAAGCTATAAATATCTCTTAGTGAAAACTGATCTGTATGTTAATATCTTAAAACTGTTCATTTGCTTTTTGTGTTTTCAGGGGTTTTTCTATCTATGCTGTAAACCCCTTAACATTTTTTTGAACTCCTGTCTTTGATGTTCATGCACCTGTCTCAGAATTGTGCTGTGATACCTCTCCTTTGCATATGTGCATTGCTGTGTTTGCTGGATTTGATGCTAATTCAGTCAGCAACTTTTTATGCATTGCAGAAGAGCAGAAATGTATCAACTGTGATAGAGAAATTTCTATAAATAGAATGTGGAAAGGTAACAGCAGAGGTGAGAAAAGGTAAAAATAAGGCAGGCCTGTGAAGTCTGCCCACATGGGCATCATCCTTATGTATTAGGTGGTCTGTAAATCTAATATTTCCAGAAGGAAAAGGTGGAGTGGACATTCCCAGGTGTTTTCCATGTGTGTCACAGAAAGGAGACATTAAGGTTGCACACATCTACCAAAAAGCAGCAAAACAAGCCAGTTGATAAAGCACTTATCTGATAACTGGAAACAAATACTTCTGGCAGCATTATCAGAGCTGCAGAATGCACATAGAGAACCAATTTATGTATCTTTGAGGAGAGCACTGGTTTAGGAAAATATAGTTGAGTTATGTGAGTTTCAGCCTCATAATTGCCTCAAATTCTATGTGCTCTTCACCACTTGATTAGGTCATGCGTGTAATTTGGTATCCAGACATTTAAAATGCCCAGATGTACTTTCAGGATTGAAATGTCTCTTGTTTATATTAGAGTTTCTCTGTCCTGCTGGATGGCTGACGTGGTTGAAAAGACCAGCTGCTCATATGGTTAAGTGAAAATAAAAGTAGAAAATGTGTGGAAAAGGAGAATGAGGAAGAAGAAATGTTTTTACACTGGTGAAATGAGGGGGGAAAAGGGTGAAAGTTACAGGTCAGTCCTGACTTCCAGAGACTTGTGCTTTTATTTCAACTGGATTGCACTGAGTGCCTCCCCTGCTAATCTGAGGCGTGCCTTCCATGTGCAGTCTGTACATTGGGGCAATTTGCATTAGCTGGAGCCTGGAAATTATTTGTTCCCATTAAAATATTAATGCATTTATGCAGAGGCTGTAACTGGTCTAGGAGCTGTTTTTAATAGAATGTTGAAGTTCACATTCATGAAAAAAGGTGGTATTTTCTTCCTGTCCTTATTTTGGAAGTGGGGGAGAACATCCTGAGAACTGTGGACACTCATCACAAGATTGTCCTGAAGTGCCAAACACTGCTGTAAACCTGGCTTGGGAGGGTGCTGCCTTTTGCACTGTCCAGACAGTGAGAAAGGGGTGAAATCCAGGCTCTTCTACTAGCCAGACATGATGTGGGAGCTCCATCAACAGTGCCAATGTAACCCAGGGGCCCAGGGTCTGCTGATCCTGTTCCCTGCACAATCCTCCCTCTCCTTCCTTCGCTCCTTCACTCCTTGGATAGTGGTTTTTGTTGGTCTCAGAATGACTAAATATTTTCTGTGAAGTATTTCAGTGCCTGACCTTGTGTAAAGGAAGGAGCTGCATTGCATAAATAGTCAGTCTGAGGCTGAGCATGAATTCCTATTTTCAAACAGATACCTGAGAAGTTGTGATCTAGTACAGATACATAGTGTGATCTAGTACAAATACATTGAGTGATCTAATACAGATACATTGAGTGATCTAGTACAAATACATTGAGTGATCTAATACAAATACATTGTGTGATCTAATACAGATACATAGTGTGATCTAGTACAGATACATAGTGTGATCTAGTACAAATACATTGAGTGATCTAATACAGATACATTGAGTGATCTAATACAAATACATTATGTGATCTAATACAGATACATTGTGTGATCTATTACAGATACATAGTGTGATCTAGTACAAATACATTGAGTGATCTAATACAGATACATTGAGTGATCTAGTACAAATACATTGTGTGATCTAATACAGATACATTGTGTGATCTAATACAGATACATTGTGTGATCTAATACAGATACATTGTGTGATCTAATACAGATACATTGTGTGATCTAGTACAGATACATTGTGTGATCTAGTACAAATACATTGAGTGATCTGATACAGATACATTGAGTGATCTAATACAGATACATAGTGTGATCTAGTACAAATACATTGAGTGATCTAATGCAGATACATTGAGTGATCTCGTACAAATACATTGACTGATCTGATACAAATACATTGTGTGATCTAATAGATACATTGATCCTGAAGCCTTGTGCCCAAGCCAAGGGAAATGGTTTCTAACACTGTTTGCACTTGCTGTGGAGCAGTTACTAACTTTTATTACCAGCAGATTGCAACAAAGAGATCAGACAGCTGAATTATGAAACAACCTATTTTTCGGGCAATTGCAGATCATGGATATGTACTTTATACTGAAGGTAATATAAAGGCACATCAAACAAGTATTAAATTACCCTGCTAGCACATGCAGTCTTCCAAGAAATAGGATTTAAAAAAAATTTAAAATCTATAAGCCTTTGCTGCTGCCTCATTCTAACGGAAATATATTTGAGCCACTCTTTTTTATGTCTTGGCTGAAAGACAGGAGTGGAAGTTTGTTTCCTCACTCACAGTCAGCAGATTTTACCATCCCAGTGTAATCTTTTCACCTGGGTGTACATTTTAAAACCTGCTACTTCTCATTCTCAATTGCATAGTGATTATTTTGTGTCATCTTCCATTTGACTAAGAAAGTCAATCCACTCCCCTCTATAGTGTTTCTGTTTGTAAAAGCATTCTGATCAATATCAGGATTTTACAAAGGTACCTTTACTCTTGCCAGAGGAGTTGTTTGAAGGGAGTGGCTGTGCTGTGGTAATGCACTGTCTGTGGGAAATGCTGTAATCTCACATCAGAGGCACTGATGGCTGGGAAACCTGTTTCTGGACTCATTAAAACAAACTACAGAGCAGAAATACAGTAAAGAGTTTTCTACAGCAGTGTGAGGAGGAGCATGGAACAATGAAAAGAGAGGTCTTGGTGGCAGTTTCAAAGTGTAACAGTTATGGTTCTTTGTAACTGCTGCAAACCCTGGAGTGCAGCTCGAAAACATGATTGAAATATTTTCATGCAATTCAATAGATGTAGTTCTGTACTTTGTAAACAGTAAGTATGTACTTCACAGCTGCCCTTGAGATGGGCATGAACAATACCAGGAATTCAGTGTGTGTAACAGTGGAAGGAGTATGTGGGTTTAATAGAGGTTATGGAACTGTGTCTGCTTTCCTGTGCATGTCACACTCAATAGCTGCTTTTATTTGAAATACATGATAGAAATACATGTAGAGAAGAGTTAAACAGTGCATTTTTGACATGAGTTCAGAAGAGAGTATCAAGGCTTATAAACATACCTGAATTCAGTATCTCATAAGGCACAGAGTAGGATGGGGTTTTCAGGGCATTGGTTTATTTGAGGTTTTATGTTTTTTATCTTCCTTCAGAAGCATGTGAAAGAATGAACATCATGGCTGTAATTACTGCTGTGGCTTCTGAGTTCATGGTTGGGGTTTTTGAATACCAAACAAAGATAGCATTTTTCACATCACCCCTTGCCCACCTTTTGAGGTATTGCAAATAGGTGGGAGTTGTGATTGTGAACAGAAATTCTGGAGCTCTGGGAATTTAAATATGTAAAATAGTTTCAAATTGTATTTAAAAGGAAATTGAGCATGCTTGTAGAAATGTTCCATTTGAAGTAGTGTTAGAGTTATGACAAATGTAGAATTACATTGATTTTGTCCCTAATGTATTGCAGAAGAGTTGAAAAAATGCTGGTTGAACCACTTGTTTATCAGTATTAAATAGGGCAGGCTGATATTTGAAATTCTTGTGACTTGCCTTTGTAAGATTGTTTTGCTAATGCTGAATCAATGCCAACAATACTTTGCTGTCATGAATACTGTAATAGCTGTTTGCTCTTGAGGTGTACTTGATCTAATCTTATTATAGGTGATGCATATAATTTTCAGGGTTTTTTCACTTTGCATTCTTTAGCTGTGGAGTTGCAGTCTAACGTGCTGTCTGTTGTTCTTCTCTTCAAGTCGTGTCATTAAGACAGACATGGAGTTGGAAGTTCTGCGCTACACCAATAAAATCTCCAGTGAAGCTCATAAAGAGGTAATGGATCCTTTACTGTTAATAATTTTTGCTCTTAGTGTAGCAGTGGTACTCAGAAAATGTCCCCAGCAACCCAGAATTGCTTAGTAATAAAATAATGGAAAGGCTGGATAGAAATAAGAGGATAATATCCCTCCTATTACAGCCCAGTAATGTACCTTGCATTGCCCTTGAACTCAGCGGTGCGTTTGTGATGTGTGAGAAATGAAGTGTGGGTTTGGGCAAGAGCTCACACACCTCAGCAGAAGGTGACCTGCTGCAGGCTGTCTGTCCTGTGTGCACAAATACCTGAATCATGATGAGAAGTAAAAGATCAAGGTCATTCAGGCCCATGTGCGGCTCTGAAAAGCTGAACTAGCAGGTGACTGTCCCCAGATCCTGGTGGGCTGGGGAAGTTTTGCCATGCACAGTGTGGGACAGGGAGAGGATTCCTCAGAGCTGGGGGAGTCCCTGGGGCAGTGCTGAGCCCTGCTCTTCTGTTGCCATACCAGGGTGGCAATGCCAAGTCCAGGCTCTCTGGTTGGCCCTGGCAATCACAGGGGAGCTGCACCCCTCTCCTGGTGGTCATGACAAAACCAGCCTGGCTGTCGCTCCTGTGCTCCACACAGTGATGCAGATCTGCCCAGGAGTTCTGAGAGTGGTGATGACCAGGGGGAGCTTAGGTAAAACTAGCTGATGAGGTTATCTCAGATTGTCTTGGCTCCTGCTCCTCAGATATCCAAACTATGAAGGGTAAAAATGTGCTAAAATGAATACTATAAAATTGAAAACTCAAAGGGTAGTCATTTTGCATTCATATTCCTTGGTTTTTCGTCATCCTTGAATAATCTTATCACACCTGAGAGTATTTTTTTCTGTAGAGCAGCTGCCTAGAACTTCTATAATACAGAAACAAAGTAATGAAACTTTCTTAGCAAATCTGAGAACAAGAATCAGATTTATGACTTGTAAACTGGTGGTAACTCTAATAGTTTTCTATTGATTCAAACTATAAAGGAGACTCTCCCATGTAGGCTAATCCAGTTCATAGCTTTGTTTTGCCTAAGCAGCACAAAAGGCCTTGCTGCCATGTTCACCACAGCTTTCACAATTGAACATTGGTATTTTGGTGAGCTGCACTTCATTGGGATATTGTAGTTTGACAATTAAACTTGCTTTATTGCTGGAGACTGCAGGCATTTTTAAAGATTTAAGTGTTTGATTCCAGTGTAGTTTTAAAATGCATGTACTGATGTAAATTTAAATGAAGTACAGATGATATTTTTGTAATATAGGTTTCTCTGGAGATAGTCATAAGTCATAAATTTATAAATATGAGATTTCCTCCTGCTATGATGGTCTCATGCTAATATGTATCTTACAGGTAATGAAGGCTGTAAAAGTAGGAATGAAAGAATACGAGCTGGAGAGGTAAGAGTTCTTATACTAATTATAATAAAAAAAGATAATAGCTCTGTTGCAGGGGGAAAAGCAATAGCTGAGACAATGCAGTAGCTTGGATTCAGTTGAGACTGAGAGTTCATTGGTGTTTGAAGGCCATTGTCAGTATTATTTTGTTATTTTGAGGTGGTTCTTCATGTGTTTCAAACATGCATTTGATGAGGGGTGATTATTTTTTGGTTAAGTGTAGCATATCTCTCTTGCTGAAGCTACAGGAATTTACAGAAGCTTGATGAAATAGCTGTTTTCATTGTCTGAAGCCATCAATAAAACTGTGTTTGTGGTTAAACATTGCCTTTAGTCTGGTTGTGTTTGAAGGCTGCATGAGTGGGTGTTTAAGTGTCTTGTGAAGGGCTGTGTGCAATTACATTTTGTCTGCAATTACAAGGCAGCAGTACCTGTACTCAGCCTGCACAAGGAGCTCAGATTACACCTGTGGTGGGTGTTCTACAGCTGCTGAGAAGTCAATAAGAGAGCAGCACATATCTCTGGTGTTGGAAAGAATGTGCTGTACAGGCATCCATGAGGGGTTTGGCTGGTCCTAACTGATACACTAATGATGTGTCTGGATCTAAGGAAAACATTGCCTCCTCTCTTGAATCAATATTTACATTAGATCAGCAGCATTTCTCATATAAAGCATGGTTTTGATCATCAAGTCCATTTATTTTTAGATTGTACGTGGTATTTTCAATTTTTAAAGTATTTGCATAATGAAGAAATAGCAAATAGCAATCATATGTCAGTTACTGTGGTTTCTTGGCAGTAATTTTTCAGAGGCTTGTAAGCAGGCTAGAGCAGCACCCAGGGAAGGGAATACAAAGGAACCACGATATTTGTCATCAGGGTTTCAAGGTAGCTCAAAAGACAAATAAAGCCCTTAGTTCCATTTAAGCAGTTTAAATTTCTGGAGATACTATAGTCTCATGCCTATAATTTGTCAGTGCCTCAAACTACACTAACACATACCACCAAGTAACAGGGAAAATAAAATATTGTTTACATTCTGTCTTTATTTTTGAACTTTGTGTTTGTGTTCATTTTACTCACTGGCAATGCTCTGTGTGCCAATAGTGAAATTTTGGCTCTGGAAATCATTAGCAATCAAAAATTTCCCTAGAGCAGAATTTCTTCTCGGGTGCTTTTAAATGCCAGTTTGATTTAAATGTCATACAACAACTACTTATATAAACACTCTTCTGTAAGTCCACAAGGTATATTACCTTTTTTTCTCTGGGACTTTCATTCTTCCCTGGCTAGCTCCTTTCACACACATCAACTATTTGAAAATATTATTTATGTGTTTCAATTGAAAAAAATAAATAAACAGCTACTACACCTATTTAAAATTGCCTTCTATTCTTCCATAAATCTTGATGGATTACACTTCTTGAAAGAGTTTGAAGTTATTTAGCTAATGAAAGAGGTCTTGGCAGACTGCTCTACTGTGTCTGCCTTGGAGACTATAATTAGAATTTCAGTTTCTTTTACTGAATTTATCCCTGCACCCATTCCTTTAGGGGAAAAGGGCCCTAAAAATTTAAACTGTCTGCTGTTCTTCTGACTACTAGGAAGAATAATGGCAGAGATCCCAAAAGCAATTAAAATTGTCTGTTACTGGATGCAGAACCTAAGTGTTGCCTTTTCTTTGTCCATTTGGTTAAACACTGGTAAATGATTTTGAACCAGTAATGTGTTAATGCTGAGATATATAAAAAATAAATGCATTTAACTGCAACTCCAATCAGCCCTGACTTCTTTTCTGGTTTGATATTATTTAACTTTAATGTGTGGTCGGTTGACTTTAAGGAGACAGCCAAGGCAATTATCTACAGACAGTAATTCACAGCATGTGTAATTGCATATGAAGTCATTTTGGTAGGTCAGATTCTGGGTTTTCTCTGAAGCAGTTTGTTTAGTATTTGTGCTTATCTCATGTTTAATTAATCTTCTTTAATTAAAGGGTTTTAATTATGAAACTGCTCTGTAGTGAATATATTGTTCAAAATATAGCAAAATGCTAAAAAAAGTCTTCAGCTTGAGAAGTGTGTGAATAAAATCTGCGATTCCAGCAAAGTTGTGTGTGAGCATGTAGACAAAGATGTTTTGTGTCTATATAAAAACAGACTGAAAGCACTAATTAGGAGCTACAGTTATCTGTTTCAGAGTTCTCTGAAGGCCTGGAGATAACTTCTGTAGATCAGTGCTTATCAATTTCTAGATTTTATCTGTGTATTATCAAATTAAGTGTGGAATCTTCTGTGCATTGCCTCATTTGTTCCCTTTTTATTAAAAAGAACACTTTTAAGATTGGGGTGGCTACTTGGAATGTCAGTCTGGTTGGGGAATGATGTGAAGGTGTATGCTGTAGCAACAGGTGAGTGACTTCTGCATCAGGAGTTCTGGACACACAGCTGTTGTGTGCATTGCCCATTTTTGTGGGAGTTTGTCCCCTTCTTAATAGCACTGAACGTCCAAATATCCAAAATATCAGAATAAGACTCCCCAACACTAAAGCTGTATTAAAGAGGGCATCATTTATTCAGGCCTGAGGTTCATGCTGGAGATCCTAACCTAACATGGACATGTAGTTCTTATATACAGTTACTATATGCATATGAAAATTTACCCATTACCATAAACCCCACCCCATGTTCCCAGAGGTTCAGTCCTTTGTTTTCTCTGTCATGGCATTCTTGAGCCAGATGTCTTCTTTACTTCCAGCTGTCCTTGCTGAAAGCAGTGTGCTGAAAGCACGTTAAAATGAATGAACCCTTTTGGTGTCACTGTGATAGGAGTGTGTGCACAGTCCTGGGTTCATTGAATCATGATGTGTTTATTTCTCACTGCCTTGAGGACACCAGGTAGCACTAAAGCAGCCCTAACCAGCCATTCCCTTGTCCCACGCCCCCTGGATTGTGTGACTGTCTCTGAAACCTCTGTGGCTGCTGAACACTGGGGGTACCATGCAAATAACTGTGCTTGCAGTGCCCAAAACCTGGGGCCTCATCCTGCAAGGGGAGCCTTGTGAAGCAGAGGAGCATTGGGCAATGTACCCCTGTACAGTGTGCAGGGAGCAGTGGTTAGTGCACAGGGGACAGTGGCTAGTGTACAGACAGCATTGGCCAGCAGACAGTGGGCAGCAGGGGAGGGGATTCTGCCCCTCTGCCCCTCAGTGATTTCCCTGGCCCAGCCCAGGAGGGACCTGGAGCTGCTCAGAGAGCCCAGAGGAGGCTCCAGGATGGGCAGAGGGATGGAGCAGCTCTGCTGGGAGGAAAGGCTGGCACAGCTGCCATTGCTCACCTGCACAGGAGAAGCTTCTTTTGTGACCTTCCAGTACCTCAGGGGAGCTACCTGAAAGATGGACTGACTACTTACAAGGGCCTGGATTGACAAGACAAGGGAGAATGGCTTCAAACTGACAGAGGACAGGGTTAGATGGGATATTAGGAAAACTTCTTCATTGTAGGGGAAGTAATTGTGGGGATTTTGTAGCAGTTAGTACTAAAGTTAAACTCCACTGTGCTCTAAGGGCAATAATTTGAAGAATAAAATGGCAAGGAAGCAGCTACAGAGGTTTTTTCTTGATGGTTTACAATGCTTACAGACTATTTTTACGCCTTGCCTCTCTTACCAGCTGAGGCTGATAAAAGTTCTTTATCCCTATTCTTTTCAGTGCTGTCCCTGATTCCAGAGCAGAGCCTGGGCTCTGAGTTGCTGTTGTATCTGCCAGTGTTAAATTTCACTATCTGGGAAAGTCTGAGAGCACTCTCACAGATTATGGCTCTCATCTTTCATTTTTCTCTCTCTCTCTCCTCTGCTCCAGTGGAATAAACTGAAAATAAAACACACATTTTATTTCACTAAAAAAGAGAAAATAGCCAGAATAATTTTATTTTCCTTTGGGCATTTCCTTTTAGTGAAATGCTGATGATTTTAGCTAATCAGTATTTGCCACTTACTATTTCCTGATGATTTTGCTCTTTGAACGTTTTTGAAAAAGTCACTGACTTCTGCAGCAAATGATCTTCAAAAATACTTGGTTTTTTTATGAGGCTGGATAGATTTTCAGCTCAATTATAACCTTGGTGAGTCCTTCACATAAGTGTGCATAGATAGTAAATAAGAATGCCCATTGCAGCTGACAAAAATACACAGGAGAATCTTTCAGAGTTGCTTTTTGGTGTGGGAATGGTGTTGAATTGTGTCATGACCCTCACTGCTATTTGTGTATGTTTATTAAACAAGATACCAGCTCTCCATTAGTCTCAAGCAGCATGTCAGCCTGCTCAGTTACTGATACATCTTTTATGTCTTTTTCTTTTTTTTTTTTTTTTTAACAGTTAATGTTGTGTAGCCTGGAAATGTCTTGACTGCCTTATTTCCCAAACTGCCTTGCAGTCAGAGGTGATGTGTTTTTCAGTGTAGGGTGCTGCTATCAAAAGGTTACTTTTCAAACTTTAAAATACATGAGAAACAGAGAGAGAGGTAGAAGGTGACCTTTTCCTGCATTTTAAAAACCTCAGTGCAATCCAGTAATTTTTCCTTTGTTTCTGCAGGCCTGTGTGGTAGGACAGGAGTCTGCCTGCTGTCTGGATGGTTTTTGGTGTAAGATGATCCTGTACCTGATATTATTTATTTGTCTGTGTATCTACTTCTAGCACAAGGGTTGAAGGAAGAAGTGGATCAGCCACAATCTCTGTTTTTAGCAAGAAATCCTCCCCATGCAGCAGCCCAGGAGCTTCTGTTGAGCATGGCTGCACTGGGGCTGGCAGGGAGGGAGTGCTGAGCCAGTGGTTTGTACCTGTGCCAGGGCCAGCAGGGCTCATCCAGGGCTTCCTAAAAATGGTGATAGGAAATGACCTCAGTGTCCAGGGCCAAGCAGGCAGCTTAGTGCTGACAGCTCTGACAGCAATGCTGGGTGCTAATTGCTTCATTGGAGTGAGCTGCTGAATCTCATGTGTTCAGGGCCCAGAGGGAAGGCAGGGATGATGTGTGTGCCTGGAAAAACAACTGGATTGAGAGAGACACTTCCTGCAGCCTTCCCCTCCTGCCCACCTGCCCCACATACTGCTGGTCCTTTGATGTTTTAAATTAGGCTGTCACCACTCCTTTCCTAATCCAGCTGAAGTCAGGTTGTAAATAGTCTTTAAATAAATCTGAATTTAAAAATTGCTTTAGAAAACCCCTGAGCATTGTTTCTGTTCTGTGACATACAGAGGCACAATTGCAAATGTGTGCACACTCCACACAGCAGAAATGGGGACAGGGTTACCTGTGAGCATGGAGCTCCTGTCTCAGCACCTCGTCTGTTTGGGAGATGTAAATCCACTGCAGAAGGTTCAGCTGCCCCAGCCCTGGCAAACATGTGCCCACTTCCATTTGCCCAGCTGAGAGGAGAAATGTGGGAGTCAGACACTCCTTGGGGCACTGAGACCCATTTTACCTGAGCTGCTGCTCACTGTGTTCATGGGGGTTGGGGGTGGACTCCATTAGCTGCTGGGAGGGAGCAGGGCAGTTCCAGTACATTCCCAGTAGCCTCCCAGCATTTTCCCTTTGCAGGAGCTCCTGGGGGAAGCTCAGGTGTTCTCTCTTTCAGTCACCTCCTGGTGCAAGAGAACTGTTTCATTGCACAGGCCACTCTTGTGATTGAAATTCACATATTTGGGGTTTCTTTACCTTCTACAAAAAACCTGTGAACTTAGACCATGTGAGAGATTTCAAATAAGCCCCTCTATCATCACAGAGATACCAAAGAACAATTACCATGCTGATATTGGAAAGGGTTGCCTTCAGAAAGAGAGCTGTGGCAGGATGTGCACCACGTGTGTGCATACAGAACTTGGCTCATGGCATAGCAGGAGATAACCCACCTTTGAATGCTGTGTCACTGTCCTCACAGGGTTAGTAATATAGTAAATCTGATAATTCATAATGATCCTTTGATTATAATTTTGGAAATAAAAAACAGTAGCATTTTAATTTTGTAACATTAAAAATTGCAAGCATTATTAAGTTCTGTGGATGTTTTCTACAGTGACTATTAGTCACTGCAGAGACTATTAGTATGTTAAAGGAAGAACCAGCTTTCTTCTCAAATTAGCAATGATCTCAGTTTTTACTGAATCCAGTGTGGTGTTGAGATAGTGAACTAATTAACATTGCTAATGACAAGCTAAGATTGGAGATATGTGAAATGGAACTCATTGTAAAAGACAGTAGGCTGAAATTATTATTTGATGTGGATTTTCTCATGCTTGTTCAGACAAGTCAAAAGTAAAGATTCTACTGTATGTGAGGCTTTATCTGCGTTGTAAGCTTTACCTCAATAATTTTTGCTAATTACTGATGAAGCAGAGAGATGAGAACTTTGTGTTTTTTGGTCATCTTTTGATAAGCAGAATTGTTTGTGATCATGATCAGAGACCAGAAGCTCAACTTGAAGGAAATGGATAGAATACAAGACTGCCATTAATGTCATGATATCACACACTGACCTGAAAATTGAACCTATTTTACACATGTGAAAAGAAAAAGAGCAGATTTTGTTCCTTGCTGCTGGCAATACTGCCGCATAATTCTTTTCCAAATTTGTTCTTAGTGCATCCTCATTATTATTATAGTGTGCAAGTGACACCTCACAGCTTATTAAGCAGCATTTTTAATGTCTATTGTGATGGCTTTGTTGTTTAGTTTTCTGTTGTTGCATCATCTGTCTAGGGGATGAGTTGTGCAGAATTGTGTGCTGTTTTGGCAGGTGGTAGTTTTTTGGGTGTGTGCATTATCAGCAGTATTGAAAAATGCAAGATCAGGGTTGTTGTTACAGGGTGACATGCCATCATAGAATCAAGGGTGGAAGAGGCCTGAAAGGTGAAGCCCAGCCACCAGCACTGTAAACCTTACACCACCAAACCATTTCCCAGGCCTGGCAGGACACCTTTGGTAGGCAGGCAAAAGGGATGGAAAATGCTGGGACTGGAGAGGAATCTGAATGACACTGGGCAGCAGAGGTGATGTTACTGCTCAAATCAAATTGAACCTTCAGGCAGCCTTGGCAAGTGAGAGCTGCAAAGAGCTTTGCTGACAGCTGACTCTGGGTGTCCCAACTCACCTATTGAAACCTGTATATTTAAAAGAACTAATGAGATATGTGAAGGGTCCTCAGATTAATCTGTCAGTGTAGGGTACAGTTGCTATCACCTCTTAGTTGGTACAAACCTCTTGTAAAGTGCCATATCCTTCAGGAGTATTGGACTGCATTTCTGCTTTTTCTTATTTCAGAATGAGCCTGCTGTGTCCTCTTGGGCAGTACTGAGTGGCAGAGGTGGGCAAGTATTCTTCTGTCTCTGATTGGCAGATAATTTGCAAAAATTGTGTGGGGTTGTTTGGGTGCACAGTGTAACTGTAAGGACTGTGTGAAGTTTAGGATGTTACATGTGATTTATTAACAGCCTTTTGCCTGTGTAACCTCTAGATTTGCTCTGTAATGGAAGGCTTGATGCTGGATTACATTACATTGGGTCAACCAGTTTTTGGGGATTTTTCTTTATCGTGTGTTTGAAGGAAGAGAAGAAGAACGTGTCTGTTACTAATATGTTGTGTGGGTTGGAAATTTCAATGGCATTCAGGAATTGGCTTCCCAATCCTGCAAGATCTGGGGAGTTTCCTGAGATGTTTATGTTGAGGGAGTAGTCATATGCTTTTCATCAGTAATTCTGTCTTTGTGAGAAGGAAGTGGGTATGACAAGAAACCATTAAACTGGGAAAGGTCCTGGCCAGTGCTGTTTCTGTTGCTGCTGCAGATCAGAGAGTTGTGTCCACAAGACCTCTGAGAGGGTCTAGAATTTGTTTGGATCAGGTGAACTTGTTGGTTATTTGGAGCTGGTGGGGCAAGGAGGCCTCTGTTACTTGAAGGAGTTCTTGGGTAATTGATATAACTCCTTTCTGGTAGTTTTCTGTTTTATTTTGTGCTTCATTTTCATATTGGCTCTAATACCTGGGATCCATGGAGTGATTTTGTCACCTGTGATAGGCCCTTGGAGCTTGATTTGGGTCCCTTGTGCAGTTTAGAATAACAATTAAAAATGAATCCTGTTTCAGTCCCTCAGTCTGCATTAAGCTCTGATTTCCACTGTTGGTGATTGGTGTCTCTGCTCCATCCTGCAGCCAGCTCAGTGCTGGAAAGCAGCCTGGGCTCCAGGCAGAGGGAGCAGCCTTTGTCCAGATGAGAGTGGCTTCAGGGGACCCTGTGAACAGGGTGCAGGTGTTTGTCAGTGAGGGGATGTGCAGATTTTTTACCTGCCTACAGAGCATCTGTGTGGTCATTTGTTTGGTCCCTGCATAAAGAAAGGAATGTTGAAATGTTCCCAGAAACTGGAGAAAGTGTCATGGTAGACTTAGTTGCAAAGTGTGTCTGGGTCTTCCTGAACCTGCTTTCTCAGCTTCCCTTTCCTTAAAAATTCTGACTTCTGCACCTGCCTAGATTTGGTCCAGACATTAGAATCATAAATTCAGTGCTATTATCTTTTATTATTCTTAAGGTAGGAGGTTTGCATATCCCAAATGACAAATTACTGCCTTTTCCTCTCAGAATAGCTCAATTGAGGACAAATTAAGCTCTATGCTGGGACACCAACGCCCTTTTAACCTAAGCCCTTACTGCATTTCTGCTTGCTCTGGGTTGTTGAACACAAGTTCAAACTTCAAATATTCAATTTGAAACTGAAAGGAAGATTATGAGGCATTAGTGATTATGTTGGCACTCTGTCACTGAACAGCACTTATGTGTTGTGTGCTATGTGGGTGGCTGTGTATTTGCTAAGAAGCATAACTGAAGATGAATGTTTAATTATTTCTTCAAGGCAAATCCTTTCTCCCGTGGACTTAAACTTGCATAAGAAAAATGAAAATTCATAAGGAGTTTAAAATTTGGCTAAAATTAAAAACCATTTATTTTTACCCTATTTATTCTTCTGAATAATAAAATTTCCCCATGGGTTTTTGGAACATATGTAGAATAATTATACTGTAGAAGTGGTGCTTTAGCTCAGCTTCTGGAGCTAGGGCAAACATTGTGATTATGCTGCAAGCTTAAATCTGGGTCTTACAGAAAATCTCAGTCAAGGCTCTGTTGCCATCAAGTGCAAAAAACTGTGACCCATGGATTGGTCCCTGTGGGAGCAATTACTCTTTGCTGAGATTTTTTTTCCAGCACTGAATATTATAAATGTCAAAAAAAAGTTTAACCCTCAGTACCTCTCACAGAATGTTTTCATTCCTGCTGGCAAGAATAAAAATTTTTAGCGTATATTTGCATGTTTGAGCCAGGATTTTTTAAAAGGCGTTTCTTTATAAACAACTGAAAGGTAAAAGTGCTGTCTTTTAAGTCCCAGTCTGCCTGCCTTGGTGAAGACAGAAGCAGGGCTGGAGCTGCCTGATGCTGCAGTGCTGTGCCCAAGCCTCTCCTGATGGCGCTGTGCTCCTTGGATGCAGAGTGAATTGATGATTAAAACCTCTCATCTGGCGGTGGCAGCAGGGCCAGAGTGTGCAGGGAGTGTGGGGTTGCTTAGGAACAGGGCTGGATGTGTTCTCAGCTGCAGCCCAGCAGAGCCCAAGGGCAGCAGGAGCTGCTCTTGCCTTCGGGGAAACCCGCATCCTTTGTGGAGGTGCACTTGGTGTGCATTTCTGCTTCCTTATTCTGGTGTTTGTGTCATGTGGTAGGAGGCTCCTAGTTACTTGTCTAGGTTTGGAAAGACAGGAGTCTGCTAAGTCCCCACCCCTCTGAATTGCTATAAATTTTAAATTAAGGGGCTCTCAGGCAAAAATATGGGAGCAGGAAATAACAGTTCTTTAATAGGGAAGAAAATATAAAAGGATAAAATAAACAATGCAGTACACTAGAACAACAGTGACAGAGTCAGAACCCAGCCTGACACCCTGTGGGTCAGGGTGTTGGTAGCAGTCCCATTGGAAATGTGGCTGCAGCCCTCCTGCAGTGTCAGGGGTGGTTCTGTTGGAGCAAGGGGGTTCTGTAGAGAAGGATGTATTGTTCCTCTGAAGATCCAGTGGAAGAAGAGGCAGCTGCTGTTCCTCTAGGGAATCCCGTGGGGAAGCCGTGCTGGTGTCTCAGAACCTCTGGATTATATCTGGGTAGCAATGCTTGGCTCCTCCCTCTGGGCTCACATCTCACAATGGGATGTTATAGCTCTTATCAGCCATGCAGTGACATTCAATAGCTGTTATCAGCAGATGTCCCCTCCAGAGGGAGGTGTGAATGTGATCACTCAAAGAGAGAGAGATAAGGCAAACTGCCCACTTGACAAAGGTAATCAGCCATACAGATGGTAATAGAATACGTCTTGCTTTGCAATCTGGAATGCTGCTAATTAACATTGGCTCTATGATCTAGAAGGTATGAAAGACACCTTATAATTAGAAATTTACAGTTCTTATAGAAACAATGGTGGACTTAAGACTTGATTGGTCTCAAGTGGAAACCACTCACACACTATTGGTGGCTGTTGTAAAAAAATGTGTATTTTATTATTGGCTTTTTGCAAATATTAAAATGAATATTATACATGTTGTGTTTAAAAAGTTATGCTGTATTAATTCTCTTAAGTAGTGTGTTAAATATAGTTTTAGGTTATAACAAAATGTTAAAATAGAAACTGCTGTGTAGGATACTTTTGTTTTCTAAAGAAAGGACTCACACTGAAATAGCAGCCACAGGATACCCCAATCTGTCAGAGAAAGAGAATTTATTGCTCCATTATCAGGTGAAATGAACTTCTTCCTGCCTTGCTCGGGTAGGATGATGCCATCAGGATTATGAGGAAGAAGCTGACACTGACCAGACAGAATTCTGTGTTTGAATGGAATTTATGCATCATGTATGAGGTGTATGAATATGCAACAGGTTATTGTTTTTAAGGGTTAATCCTCTGTTAACATAGGTCCTTTCTCGGGCTTATTTTGTCCAGAAAAAGGTACCCGGCCTGTCTGTAACTCTTTGTTTCTGTTGTCTCATATTGTCCTAATTCAAATTGTCCAAATTATTATTACTCTAATTATATTTCTATTTTCATAACCATTTTATTACTATTAAACTTGTAAAATTTTAAAAACAAGTGATTGGCGTTTTTCACAGCTATCAATAATACACTCTAGAGAACTATACCTATAAACAATGGTTAGAGAAAGAGAGATAGTAATTGTTTGAACTCTTTTCCTCTTAGTTTCCTACAGCTTTTACACAGCTTCTCAGGATTTTTCTGGGGAAGTCTGTGCCTGCTCTCTGTGGCCAGAGAGCTGCTGCCACAGTGTCAGACTTACCAAATCAAAGAGAGTCCATTATTCCTAGCAGAAATTAAAATAATATTTTTCTATTATCTAAGTAACAGATCCAAACCCAGCAGATTTCCTGCCTCTTCCCTATTTTCTCATGTATGTTCTTTGGTGCTGGATACAGTCTGCTTGTTAACTGTGACAAAACTTTGATAAAATGGATAGAACTTGCATCATGTGTTCAAAGACTTCTGCACAGAGACACTAGCTGTGAGATGCTGGGAGGAATGTTGTGCAGCCTTGCAGCTGAAGTTTGAGTCAGGAGCACCATTCACTCACCCTAATGCTGCAGTGAGACATAAAGACAAATGGCTCCCAAATATACCAACCCTGGGACAGGCTGAGTCACCTGTACTTGTGCTTTTTTCTTCTCAGTTAGTGATTTGTGTTTATCACATTGTTTTCCAAAGATAAAATATTGATGATTCTCAAAATAGTCTCAGGCAACATTAAGTGAAGAACTTCTGGTTTTTAGACATGAAGATAGGACTTTGCAAGTAAAAATCCATAAGATTTTTGCTTTCTAAAGGCTGCAGGTTTCATTTGTGTGGGTAGACACGAGGCTCACTGGCCCTGTGCTAGCATCCAGCGTTGCTCTCAGCATAGCTCCCAGGATATACCCACATCCCGTAGCTGGTAGGGCTTGGGCAGCAAGGCTGGGTTACTGCCAGAGACCTGCCATTTGGAGCTGTACTAAAAAAGAGGCACAGGGCTTCTCAAAGCTGGCAGTGATGAAAATATGGCTTAAAGTATTTGCTTAGATCTAGAAAAAAAAAAGACTGAAGGGCTATTGCATGCTGAAGGACTGGAAAATGGAAGTGCTTTGTTTGAGTAGTGTCCTCCAGCAGTAGCAGAAAGAAGAGACTTGATCTATTTCAGAGATAAAAAACCTCAGAAATTGAAACTTTCTCTGCCATCTTTCATAAATCAGGAAGGAAGTTGGAAGCTGATAGAGGTGAGCAGGATGCTTGTGTCCTTCAATGTATGTTTTCTTGCTGAGGGATAACCTTTACAGTGGCAACAGTACTTTAAAATATTCTCTTTCTTGAAGAAGAAAAAGGCATTACTTGCCTTGTTTTACAGCTGGGTAATGACAGCTGGGCATGTTGGTGTACACTGGTAGACAGACCATGCACCTTCTTTTACTCTGACTCACTCTTAGACTACATTTCTTTTTTTCTTTTTTTGCTCACTCTGAACAACTATTTTGAATCCATGAATCATATGCCTTAGTTGTTCTCTTCAGAACTGGAAGCAGGTGTAAATTCATCAAGCTGTTAAAAATGGATCTGGGAAAAAATGAGTGAGTCTCAGCTGCCATGGCAGGTAGTGCACTCACAGCCATTGCCAGTGGCCTTTGGATCAAACAGCAAAGAAAGAGCTTCACAGCAAAGAGCTCAGAAAATTCTAACTAGGTAATGAGTAGTGGCTTCCTTTTGATTGCAAGCAGAGCTTTGCAATCAATCTATAAAGCTTTGAAGAGAAAAAGAAATCTCTAAGGAAGAGGAAAGGGCCATACAATTAGTTGCTACTGTCTGCTTGCTTGTCTTCCCTAATTCCAGGAGTGTGTGCTGAAAATGGATGATAGTGTGCAAAAATCTCAACTATGGCCAATTCCTTTGTAGCTTCAAGCTGAGATACAGTTCACATCATGCTGGTTCTTGGAGAATATTCACTTTCATCTTAGCTGTAGATTACGTGTAGATGGGTGTAGTTGGAGGAATTTGACAAGGGTTGCATGTTTGTTGTAACTTCCAGCTCTTGTATATCAAATTCCTGCTCTGATCTCTTCTTCTTTCATCTCCACTATGTGTCTTTCTTTTCAGAATGGGATGCTGAAGTGGATGTGATAACTTACAGAGCCACATTCAGCAGTATTTCTTTTACTCAGGCAAATGACTACAGTTCAGAAAACTTACTCAGTAATCTTGCATTGGAATTTGGATTTAGAATTGCAGTTTGTAATTGTCAAGATGCCATTTGGCTGAGATTGCTCAGCCATTAATTTGTTTGAAGTCGACACTTGAGTTGAAAGACTAATAGCTGCCTTGGTGCATTGCTCAGTTTTAAATCTCATCTGTTCTGGAGTTTGGGTGTGCTGCAGCTGGGGGTGTAGTTTGTCATTTTAATGGCAGGGGGGCAGAGCTATTGTCTGGGGACCTGGGGGTTTGCTCTTCACATGCACAGGAGGCTTTTTGTGGTGCTTGAGTAAAACTTCAATATATATAACAAAGCTGATCCTAAAGTTTTAATATGTGTATTGGAGCAATTGTTTCTACTACTCAGAGCAATTTATCTAGGATTAAAAAAGAGACACAAGGAAACTTGTGTTTTCATCATCTGAAAAATTGAAAGAATTGTTCAAATGTATTGGTGTGACTCCTGTTGTGTGCAGATTGCTGTCAGTGTTCCTGTGTTGGCATGCAGATGGTATCTGGGGTTTTTACTGCCTGGGACAGACTTCTAGAGCGACTTAAGCAAGGATCTGTGTGTGCCACTTTTTAAAAAAATGGTTACTGACTTGCAGATATGATCTTCATTTCCAAAACTTGTAACTTGTGAATTGAGGTAGGGTTTTCATTCATAGCAGCAATCTATCTAGCTTTATTTCAAATTGATTGATTATTTTTTATTCATAATAAAATAGTTTTTCTTAGTTCACACAGGAATATTAATTTCAATGTTAATGATGGTACAGGTGTGAATTAAAATGTTTCTCCACCCCAGTATTAGAAAGCTACTATCTCTTTATGCAGCTAAATCTTTTCTTGATCTCTTAGTTCTTAATGTTTCCCCAGTCTGGCTCCTGCTTTGCTCTGGAATGATTCAGGCTGGCAGTAGTCAGCAGACAATTATTTTTTATTCACAGAACAGGCTGAGTTGGAAGGGACACACAGGGAGCACCCAGACCCCCCAACAGCCCCATCCTGTGCCTGGCAGTGTTCTCCAAACCCTCCTGGAGCTCTGGCAGCCTCGGGGCTGTGCCCATTCCCTGGGAGCCTGGGCAGTGCCAGCACCTCTGGGCAGTGTTGTTGGTTGGGGTTTTTTCTTTGGGTTTTGGTTTTTGCTCCCCCCATCGCAGTACTTTCTTGCCTGCACCAATTCATTATTTCAGTGTCAGGAATAATTGAAACTCAGAGCATAAACTGTGAAATATTTGGTGTGCTGTGTTTTACATAGGTAATAGATGTACTGGATCCCCAAAATATAAATCAAATCATGTAGCCTATTAGACTTTCCATAGTAGAAACAAAATATGAAATACTTTACAATGCAGAAAGTGCTTTGTTGCTCCTTAGGGATACAATTTTGACAATTTTATGAGGTTACAATTTATTTGTGCAGTGAGTTGGCACATGGTTTTGATAAAAGTAATGTTCACAGAGCATTTTGCTAACAAGAATACTTTTTTTAAAGCCACTAGTCTTGCTGATTTGTATTGTACAAACAAAGTATCTGTTAAACTCCCTGGAAGTGTGCCTGTCTGAGATATACTTACAGACCCTGCATGGTAATACTGCTCTGAATGAGCAGCTGAATAAGCTTTCAGCCTGTGCTGAGGAACATCTTTTAGGCATAATAGAAAAGAAGAAACCTGTTAAGAACTGGGGAAAGCTGTATTACTTTTTTCTGATGCAGACTTTATCTTACACAAAAGACCCAGAAAAGCACATTGGCCTCGAGACTTTCATGCTACCCCTTGCTGTGAAAAAATGGTCTGATGTGGCTGTTCAAAGAATGGTGCAGTTGACAGGAATGACATTTCACTGAACAAATGCTTCAAACTGTTGTCTTGCAAGATATTCTTCTATAAATACATGTGAAGCCATACTGCACACTGGACTGAATGTGCATTGCTCAAAATTCCAAGTATGGCTTTTCCTACGTGCATGCTGGGTTTTTCTGAATGGGATGTAGAGAAAAGGTAACATGGAAATCTGTGCCAGCTGTGATTGTGTTGCCAACAGCTGACAGGGACTGTGAAGCAGAGAGCAGAGCTCTGGTGATGGTCCCATACTCATGTAACACTGCAGAATCATGGCTGAAAATACAGCTTCCCTATTAGACATCAGTTTCAACTTCCAACTTCATTTTTCAGCACATCTGTTTTCATATCTTGTTTCTTTGAAATTGCTTGAATATATTTGACTGGCATTTTTGCTGTTAAGTAGCACTAGAGAGCAAGTCAGCAACTTTTCCTTTTCCTTTTCCTTTTCCTTTTCCTTTTCCTTTTCCTTTTCCTTTTCCTTTTCCTTTTCCTTTTCCTTTTCCTTTTCCTTTTCCTTTTCCTTTTCCTTTTCCTTTTCCTTTTCCTTTTCCTTTTCCTTTTCCTTTTCTCCTCTCCTCTCCTCTCCTCTCCTCTCCTCTCCTCTCCTCTCCTCTCCTCTCCTCTCCTCTCCTCTCCTCTCCTCTCCTCTCCTCTCCTCTCCTCTCCTCTCCTCTCCTCTCCTCTCCTCTCCTCTCCTCTCCTCTCCTCTCCTCTCCTCTCCTCTCCTCTCCTCTCCTCTCCTCTCCTCTCCTCTCCTCTCCTCTCCTCTCTTTCATCTTTTGAACTATTTTTTGTCTCTCTTCAGCCATATTCAGTAATAAACCAAGAAAAAGTGTCTTACAGTATCTATCCCACTATTGTAGATATATGGGATATAAGTTTTGTAAGAATGTTGTGGACAGATTACAACAGGCAGTAATGAACCTGGGAGAGGATAGTTCAGGAAATAGTGGTGAAAGGAGTGTGTTAAAAATATCATTTATAAACTAGAGAAACTTTAAAAAAATGAGATTAGAGTAGAAATTAGAAGTACCAGAGATCAGAATTTTGCTTGTTATCAGCCTGATCTTTGGCTTGTTCCCATAGCATATTTTGTCTTTCTAACACCATCAAGGAGTGACAATATCTTATTGCAGGGAGAATTGAAGCCTCTTAAGACCTGAAAACCTCTGGGTTTTGAATGGTTAAATTCTGAAAGAAATGAGGTTGTCAGAAGTGTTTTCAAGATCTGTGTGCTTGGCATGGAGCTCTGTTCAGTATTGCAATGTGCTGAGAGCTTCAGGAGGGCTTCCTGCACATACAGGAGCTTGTCAAAGCCTTTGTTAATGAGGATTTGTACCAGTTAGGTGGAAAGACACCAAAAGAAATACTGTTACTTTTATAAAAGCTCTAGTTAGCCTCCAAAATGCATTTTTTTCTTTGGCAAAGTTATTAGATTATGGAATGTCTGAGAGGTGTGATATGACATCAGCTGCATGGGTGAAATAATGAAACTCAGTACTCTAGTTAGATACCCTGTATGTTTAAAGTATTATTTTTACATATTGCAGGTTTTAGAGGATGTAAGTGTGCACACACACATGCATATCTCTGCAGCATTTAAAATTGCTTTAGATAAGCCCTGATGAAACACAGAATCAGATATGCCTTAGCAGCTCCAGGAGTTGTTGTTACAGCTATAAAACACATCTCTCTCAAAAGATTGTTTGAGTAGCAGTGCCCTGTGGGGTTATTAGCAGCTTCTGAAGATTCTTGCATTCCTCATCCTACAGTCAGTTTTGGGAAGAGAAAACACATGAACTTGTTCAAATTCTTGGTAAGAGCCAATATTCCCCTTTTATCCTCCTTGATCTACATGCAGAGCTGGCAGAGGACTGTGAAACTCTGAAGCATCTGTACCTGCAGAGGTGAGGAGGAGAACACCAGTGCCTGTGGCCATTCCAGGGCTTCACTCCTACCCAGGGTTTGCCTCCCATGTCCACAGTCCACACAAAAGGTGTCTGTACAGCCTGGGAACACTGGGTGCTTCCCTCAGCACAGAGCTGAGGACCACTGAAGTGAGAAGTACCACACAGCACGTCCCAGATTTCAGTATCAGTAACTAAAAGTGGACATTGCATATTGCAGGGTATTTGTTTGCCTCAGCAGCACACAGAGACTGAGTGTGTATTTGGTGTATAGCTCTGATCTCTTGTCACAGGAGTCTAGGCAATATCAAAGTCACTTTTTATCATCCCATTCAAATGTCTTGATTTGCAGAGTGATTAGACAAAGCAAGTGCTGCTCTGAGTTGGAGTGCAGGACTGCTGAGACTTGGTTGAAAGGTGTAGAAGTCCAAAGGGATTAGGGAAGATGAATGCTTATAAGGATACTAAACATAAAAGCAAGTAAAAGTAAATATAGATATGATCTTTCGCCAACAAAATATTTACAAAAAATTTGACATGACCTCATTGTTACTGCAAAAGTCCAACAGAGAGTAGATCAAAAAGGTGTAAAAATGAAAACAGATTCCTCATGTTATCAGGGTTTTTAGGAAAGAAGAGTGGGAAATAGGAAGCAAAAGGAGAGTATTTTACTTAGGAGAGCTTGGGAAGCCACTAGGATTTGATCAGGTTGGTAATTTTTTTTTTCTTGTCTTTCTTGTTGGTTTATTCCTCCTTTTTCTTCAAAGATTCGTAGTGAGGTGATAGTTTGAGAGATGTAGATAGCAAACTCAGAAGCCTTTAAATAGTTCATACAATTTTATATATTCTGAATAAAAACAAATAGTTCTTAGAATATTGTATACTTTATCTTTTTTTAGCTAGGAGACTGTATCAGATTAATTTTCTGTGAGTCCATTGGTATTCCCTGTTCAAGGAATATATTTGTTGCTTAGGAGAGTCCTAGGAAATTAATTATGAATTGGCCTGAATGTACAATTTTGTCCAAGGCTAAAGAATCCTTTTGTGTGGGTGTGAGGGCATCAAAGCACAGGGTGGACAGAACAAGAGGAAATGGCCTCAAACAGCACATGGGGAGGTTCATGGTGGGCACCAGCAGGAATTTCTTCTTGGAAAGGGTGGTCAGATAATGGCAGGGGCTTCCCAGGGAGCTTTGCAGTGCCCATCCCTGCAGGTGTCGCAGGAAGGGCTGGAGGTGGCACTCAGGGCTCTGGGCTGGGGACAAGGTGGGCATTGATTACATGTTGGATTCAGTGGTCTTGGAGGGCTTTTCCAACCTTAGTGATGCTGTGAATTGTAAAAAATCATCACTACGTGCCAGTGTATAGCCTATGCATCCTGAGGTGTGAAAAATACTTGGGTTTTTAATCCTGTTAACGCACATAATTCATTAATGGGGCCAGATGAACTTGCCTTGGACTGAAGTTCTCATAAGAGAACAGAACAGAAAACTGGAATTTTAATAAATGCTCATCTAATAGCTGAAGTTGAGAAAGCTGCCAGCTGAGACACTGCCAAGTCAGCCAACTGGGACAAGGATCAGTGTGTCCAGGGGCTGAGGCTTGGACCAGAACTTCAAAATGTGTTTCCATGCTGAGCTCTGCTGGGAGATGCCAAACAAGTCTGTTTGACCACTTTATGTTTTTCCTTTCATTATTTCTTGTCTCTGTGGAGACAGAGAAACTCCAATTCTCCCTACAGTACCTGTGACAGCAAATGACCATCCTCAGCTGGATCTCCTGTTCTCTGTGCAACATTCAGGTGTGCCCCCAAAACCACCCCAGGCCTTCTCCCTGCTCAGGTGCTCCACAGCTCTGCTCCTTTGGAGTATGAGAGTCAAACCCCAGTTTTCTGTTGAGCTATTCAGATTGCTTTTGTTATGAGGTGGGGTTTATTTATTGTTAGTCATTAAGAGGTGAAGTAAAAGCAGAATACAACTCAGGAAATTACTAATTAAAGGAGTGGTGCACTTGCTTGTAAAGATTCTCAACATGGGTTAGTGAATATAAGAACAAAATTAAACTGCTGGTAAATGATGGGGATAGGAACATGAGTCTGGGTAGTCTCTAACTGCTGTTCACCTCAGTGGGGTAATTGCTGCAGGTATTGGAAGCAGCTGGAATAAATATGTGAAACTTTTTTATTATCTCCCAAAAGCTGGGGGTATTTGTAAATGAGTTTGGCAAGTTTCTGTAGAAAATTCATTCAAGAGAAACATGATAAAATGTATTATAAAATTAGTAACACAAAAAAAAATCTTTTTCCTATAGGTGAGATTTTTACATCATGGTCTTGTTTTGGCTGGCTGTGATCAAAAAGATGCTTATCTGAACTTGGTAAAGATGACTTGTAGCAGTTTGAAGAGCTTTTATTGCATTGATTTTTTCATAGCAAAGTAAGCAAAATAGTTTGGAGAACTGCAGTTTGTTTCCTTACTGTGTGCATTATAACAATGGCATCCCTTTCCAGCTGCAATTACTAAAAATTCAAAAACAGAAATTAAAAATCTGCATTCTTCCCTGAGAGTAACGACAATTGTTTAAGGTTATCCCTAAGCCACTCCTCCTCCATTTTTCCTAATGAAGAGCAATAGGAGTAATTCCATTCCCTTACCTGCAGAGGCCTGGAGCAGCTGTGTTTGCCCAAAGGCAGCTTGGGCTGTGCTGGGGGCTGTGAGCTCACCTGGTGCTCAGGAAGCTGCAAGTGAAATGGATTCATCTATTTTCGTTATCCAAGCTAACAGTGTATTAAAACTAAGACTAGAGAGTGAAAAATGTATTGGATTCCTTTCAGCTTAGATTATCAAAGGAGCTGCTGTTAATGTAAGGAAAGACTTAGGTTTCAATTTTAAAAAGTGCTCTAGTTCCTCTTCCATATCACCTTTTCAGTAGAATTTAAAGTTTTAAAGGCTAGATTTTTAAGGCCAACTGGATCTTTTTGAATAGAGTAGAAATCAGTCTATAATATTTTGGGGATATGGGCTTAAATTTCCAAGATACTTAAGTGCTTCCTGAAAGAACCCCCTTGCCTTCTTGGCTATTCTTAATTTAAAAGCCTTATTAATAATGCAAGATGGGCATGAAGAGATGCTCCTGTTGAAAAGGAGCAGCAGAAGTTTGTGGTGCCATCTTCCTCCCTGGGACCCAGCACAGAAACTGGTGAGCAGCACTGGTGGCTGGGCACACAGGGCACCAGTTTGGGTGGGGGGTGGCTCAGAGGCAAGGGCAGGAAGAACCTCCAAAAGGACTGGTCCTGCCTCTGCTCCTGAGCAGGGCTGTGCCATGAGGAGATGCTTCATGAAGTCTTGAAGGTTTCTCTTGAAGTTCATGGAGGCAATTAGCATAGGAGCACAAAATACTTGAATAAAAGTAATTTTCTCATTGTTCGTTCTATTCCAAAGCTACAGAACACAAACCAGGAACTTCAGAGAGCAATAAGGGGGATCTGAAAATATTGATGGTGAAGAAGAAGACGTTTCTGGGATCATTTGAGCTCTTCACCAGTAGCTGTTTTGTGTTATTTGGGTTTGGAGTCTTTTTCTGTTCTATATTTTATGGGGTTTTGGTTTAATTTTTGAGATGGATATTGGCAAACAGAAATGGCATTAGAAATGAGAGGAAAAAGAAAATTAAATGCTAGTATGATCTCTGTGCTTTTGTTAAACAGTATTAGGAACTGCTGTAAAACATATTGCTTTGATTCCTTTCTTAATATGAATAATACTGATGTCCTGTCTTTGGCTCATGAAAACTGGGTATTTATCCCCAATGATCATGGAACTTGGGTATCTGTCCAATTAAAAGTTATTTCCATTTGACTAGTCTATTTTAAATACAGGTGGCAAAATACCAAATGTACTAATTAAAAACAAACCAGTGGGAGATTCAGAGTCAGAGCTACAATTTATTAGGAAAATTAAAATAAAGGCAGAAAACACTGGGTCCAACTGCCAGAGTCAGGGTAGAGCCTGGTACCCTGGGGTCAGGGTGGTGGCAGCAGTCTGATGAAATGGTGGCTGCATCCCTCTTGAAGGGACAGATGTGGTTCCATTGAAGCAGTGATCCTGCAGAAGGGTTTGATCTTCCTTTGAAGGCCCAGTGGTGGTTATGCAGCTCTCATCCTCTGGGAATCCTGCAGATAAGGCTGCCTGTGGTGTTCCGATCCTCAGATTATATCCAGCCAGGAATACTCAGTTCCTCCCCCTGGGTGGAGCATCTCCCAAGGGGATGATGTAATTTATCAGCCATGCAGTGACACTCACTGGCCCACTGACAGAGACAGCTCCCAGAGTTTTCAGGGATGAGTCATGGAAGAGATGAAGAACACCCCCCACCTGCTTTTAACAGCTCATGAAGATGGTGATAAAATACATAGTTTTGGTTACATCTTACATTGTAACCTAAGACACCAAAGAATGATTTGATAGCATGGGGAGAAGCAGAAAATGTTAGTTAAAAGCTAGTGAACTTTCTAGCAAAGCTGCTGTATTTTCTACTCTCCTATGGTGATTTTCTGATTAGTTCTGTGCCAGTCTTCTTTGCCTCACTTGTTCTTGTAGACCTTTGTTCCAGTACCTGTATTAAGTAATTTTAATTTATTATGATAAGCCATATACAGTTTGCAATTCAGCAAAGTCCTTGTCACTTTGCTGTAAACCATCTCATGATGTGACCTAACCAATTCTGACAGCAGAGAGAGTACAGCCACAATGTAGAGTTTTAAAGTTATTTACAGTGCTTGAAGGTCTGTCTGACTACAGTATCCACTTAATCCAGCCTAAATCTAGGAGCTGTCTTCTGGTCCTGCCACTCTGTCTAACAGCTGTTAATAATAGCTGTTCTACTCACCCTGTCTGCTGACTGAAAATCTATCTACAGCTCTTGCATCTTAGAGGCAGATCAAAATTGACATTTTTTTATTGATGTTACTGGTTTCTGCTGAATAATTGAGGACAAATAAAAGTAACTGAACTCAAAGTGAAGCGAGAAAGGAAATTGTTTGGTAGAATTACCAGTCTGTAATCTGACATCTGTAGTTAAATAAGTAGTCCTTTTAAAAATGCAGGTTTCATACATACATATATATATATATATATATATATATATATATATGCATGTATATATATAAAAACATAATTTCAGTACTAACTTTATCAAATGAAGCCATGATGTAGACATATCTCCTTTAGCAGTTCCATTTCTTCTGCAGTGAGTATTAAAAGTGAAAAACTGCACATTTGTTCCATGAGGAAATGAATTAATATTGTTGGCTCTTACTGTCCTAAATATTTTACTATCTGTATGTGTATTCAATATAGAAATTCTAAAGCAAGGTTTACATTTTAGCAGATCATCTGGTTCTGATTTACACTGGGGCAGGAGGAGAGGGAACAACCAATAGGTGCAGACTGGGGTTATGGGTGGTGTCAGGCGGAATTCATGATGAAAAAAGCTTATTTGGCAACTGCAACAGTGCTGATATGAAGTTCCAGTAGTGGAAGACAAGTATTAAATTAATTTGAATTAATGTGGTGTTATGAAGGACATCTTATTGAAGAAACCAGGATTTAATTTTTTATTTAGTTTACATTTAGTAGATAAAGTTAATTCCGTGGCTTATATTTAATATATTTAGCCTTCAGCAGTGCATTTGACTTATTATCACACAACATGGGGATTAGCTGTATAACCATATTAATAAGGTACACATTGAGTGGATTTAAGCCTGGCTAACTGACAGAAGGGGTTGTCAGGAACAAGTCATCCTCCAACACTTGTTCTTTTTTCACCAGTGGAGTTGCAAAGGAGATGATATTAAATCTAGCAGTATTGACATCTCAGGAGAAATTTCTAAATCTCAATGAATCATGTAGATGTAGACCTTTTTTCAAAGGTCAGTAGGTTATCAAAGTGATGGGAATTGAGCAGGAAGTTGAGCCTGTCAATATAACATTTTTAAAATATAAACAAGAAAGAGGTTATAAGTTTAAGAAGAAAGAATTTAGATGAAAGCTAAAGAATACTGCACTTGTGATCTGGAAATAATTTAGATGTGAGAGCTTGCAAACAGCTGAACATATCCTCTGTGTAGTAAGCTCTCAGAAAGAGCTAATGAGACCTTTGTATATACAAAGAACAAAGGCTTAATTACCTCAGGGGGAGAGACTCTAGTCCAAGGTACTGTTTTTTAGATGTCTCACTGTATTATTTCTGTGTGGAAAGTCACAGCTGATACCTTCTAATGTCAGCTCCATTTTGAAAGTGATGGGAAGGAATGCTTCTTTCTTGAGAAATACGAGGGCCTACACACAGCGTTATCCAAAAATGGCCATTTTGGTAAATACAGAAAATGCTTTAAGGAGCATTCAGCTTCTACTGGGGGCTCCTTGGGTGCTTGAACAAAAGGCCCCACATGTTTAGTAACTGTATGGTGAAGCCATATGATGATGGCTTTGAATAGATGACATTGAATAGAAACTGAAGGGCACAGATAAAATATAAATTATAAACAGAGGAAATGGTGAATTCTACCTGTGTACAGAATCAGCACCTCTTAAGTAGAGAGCCAGCTTGTTTTGGCAAAGAATTTTTTAGGGAAGTACTTAGAAATGAAGTGTAAAAATGCACATGTCTGAGCAAACCAATGGGCAGCTCCTAACCACCCTGAATTCAGAGAATTCAGCAGCCCTCACTTCTTCCTGGTGCTCCATGGTCTTCAACAATCCTGGTCTTTTACCATCCTCCTCCTCTTGCTCCTCTGCCTGGTGCTCACGGCATGAGCCAGATCTTTGTGTTTGTGGAGACCTGTCAAATCTGATGTAAGAGTGCCTGCATCCATAGCCTGTTAGTGGGGTTTCAGCACTGATCTCCTCTGTTCTCACTTTGAGAGGAATGGCAAATAATGCCATATTTCTGTTTATATCTGCTCAGTTTAGTGAAAACAGTGGAAGATCTTTCCCTATTCTGCATATAGGCACCTCCAGAGGTGGTGAAAGGTAGTGTGTACTAGTGAGAAGGTAATTGCCAGCTGAATCAAGAGGTATTTTGGACTTTATATTCCTGGCAGAATTAGTGGTTTGTAGGCACCCTGAATGACCTGGTGCAGCCACTCCCATTCCTGTTGCAGAGATTTACATGGCAAGAAATAAGAGTTGAGAATTTCTGTAGATCAATCCACTGCTGCTTGGATGTGACCTTAGACTCTGGGACATGGTTTGAGGCAGTGTGACTGTGTAGAGCTTTCTCAACCATCTTTGGGGATGTGGTTTCTTCTCCAGCAACATCAGCAGGAGGCACAGAAGAGTTTGTGGGGTAAAGTCTGGGAGACACAGTCCTGGCAAGTGTCTGTGTGTCTTGCCCTGTTTTGCTGTGTGCCTTCATCTTCCTGTAGGGAGAAGGAACTGGGGTTGGAGGGTAACAAATCTTTTGTGTACAGAGAACAGATGATGTAATTTTGGTGCAATGTCTGTACTGTGCCTCCCCACAGACTCTTCTATGGGCTCTTCTATGCAGTTTTACATCTTGACATAAACAGTTTCAATCATTAAGTAAACATGCAGCATCAGGACAAAAGTTCTTTGATTCTTTTACAGTTCTAGACATGATGCTGTGAGCTAAGGACTGGAATTCTTGTTTTGTTTGCTGCTTGTGGAGGCTCTGCCATGAATGGAGTAACTGAAGCACTCTCAGAGTTTCAGGCATGCAGTGAAATGTTAGGCTCATTTATACTATCTTTCCAATCCTTACAGCTTTAATTCTTTCTAATAAGATCAGTAGATCTGCAGAAACGGATGAGCACCAAGTCAGGCAATTTTCTGTGTGCCACTTGAAAGCAGGCAAATGGATTTGTCAAGCCTTGTGTGACAGCTTGAATTGTTGAAAGTTGTGTTGAGAGTGTACTTTCCCTTCACTTTCACCCAGATGATGATTTGTGCTCTGCAACATGGATTAAGGGAATCACCATCAGTGTTATGGATTTCTTCTTGAGACTGCAAGAGCTTAAGAGCTGTTGGAATCATCTCTCCTAAATGCATTTCATTTTGTTCCCCAGGTCTTGCAGTGGTATTTGTTTTCCAAGTTGCAGATTGTCTCCTTAGGAGTTGCAATCAGTTAATGTGACTTTAAAGCTTTATTCTCATGAGTTCAGCTTTGCAAAACTCTCTGCGTGAGCAGAAAACCAAACCATGCACGTGGGAGTTTCCAGGTCAGCATGGAGGGGGTGTCTCTTGATATCACTTTCTACTTCTGTTGGGTTGCATTCACTTTAATTTAACTTCCTGGGGTGTCAGGACAGGAGATTGTTGGAGACTTAACAGATTAGTCTGGACACTTTTTGCCATATAATGTTGAAATGTTGATGCATGTTTTCTTTACTCAGAGTCTTTTGCAAAGACTTATAGGTCCTCTCTCGATTTTTACAACAGATATTTCATAGCCCCAAGAGTAGATCCTTGGAGTCATCTATCTCAGACTTGGCTCTCAAAAGAGTAATTCCACTGGATTGAAGAGGCAAGTGTTTGAAATTCAGGAGACTATAAAATTGATTCTTCCATAAAGAAGTAATTTGTGGTAAATGGTGTAGTCCTCTGGACAGCCATTCACTCATTTTATGTGACTGGGACCCTTGAAACATGGTCAGAAAGATTAGAGAAGGACACCTCTGATCTGTTATTTATCAAGCCAAGAAAACTTTCTTTCTGATGATACAGCATCTGGAAGCAGACCCAGCCAAACTCACCATCTTACTCAAGGCTGCTGGGACCAGGGTAAATGCAGTTTTAAGAAACGTTTGGATAGTGTTGTGGAGTTTGCTAGAAGATTCTGAAATACTTAACCAGCTTTTCTATATTTAGTTGCATATTCCCTGCTGGGGAAGCAGCAAGGCACTGTGTTACTCCAGAAAGCATGTGGGAGATCCAGGCAGGGTTGCAGGGATCTGAATTCTGGCAAGGAAAATTGTCTGGTGTGAGCCTTCCCCAAGAAAGTATCCCCCCAAGAAGATGTTAGTCACTCTCAGGTGACAGCTGCCATTTATTTATGTGCTGTGTCCTTGCTCTGGCAGTCTCTGTGGACTGAGGAGGAAATCAGAACACTCACTGGCCAAGGTGCTGCCTTCAAACAAAAGCAGTTACATAGTTAGGATTTAAATGAAACACAACATTGAATTGAAAGACAAGCTATCAATATATATCTGATTAGCTTCTATCATAATTCTGTTTCTAGTATTGGCCTTATTACTGTCCTTCCCCAGCACTTCTAACAGCTGAAATATTTCTTCTTGAATATTTCATATTGTTTAATATTACTGTGTGTGCAGTCCTTAAACGTGTTTGTCCTTGGTCTCACAGTGCCAAGGCATCCTGAGAGGCAGGAAAAGCAGAGATGTGGGTGGGAGAGCAGTGCTGTGGGGTGATGCTGTTTGGGGTCTGCTTGTCACCTCTGTTGGCACTGCAGGGCTCCTGGGGACAGCAACCAGGTACCATTCATAATAAGCTTTGAGGCATGGTGATTTTGGAGGAGTTTTGAATGAGTTAGAGATGAGACTTTTGAGTTGGTTTTGATGATGTGGTTTATTTGTTTATTTTTTACAGGGGTAGGAGTGTTGGGTTTGGTTTACATCAACGTATCATGGTTTAGAAGGTTATAACACTCTTGGTTATAAGGCTTTTTAATGAGCTATTGATTAATAAAACACTGATGTTTGTATGATGATTTATGTTTTTGACCTAATCTTTAAATATTTCATTTTATGGACTCATGCTACAGTGTAAGTTTTCTTAGCTAATTATGTTATGACACACAAACCTACAGTACTGCATTTTAATTTCTTTATCTTTGTAGCTATTTTTTTGATATCTTAAACTCTAAAACTCTAAACTGTATTTAGCTTGTTTCTGCTTTAAACTGTAAATCTACATTTTTGTTTTTAGCACTTAAGTTTGGAAGCTTTTTCTAAGGTCTCAAATTAAAACCTGTGTTTAATTTTAAGCTTTGGCTTAACATGCCTAAAGTTCTGAGAGTTTCTTGCATTTCAAATTTCAGTGTGTTTTCTCTTCCAGGCAGATTTAGTGCAATCTTTGAAAAAGTGATGAGTGTTCTTGATAAACCTTGATAAAGCTCATTGCTACATCAGCATTTGTTCTTGTTAGATATGAACCCTTAGATATTCCAAATGACCTTCCCAGACATGTTCTTTTGAGGAGATACAGCTCATATACTCTTCATAATAAGCTATTGTTCTTATTATTTCATCAGAATATAAATGGACAATGTACTTTGTAAGGTTTTGAAATATATTCTCTGCCCCCAAGAGCTTGCTTATAAGCAGAAATAGTCAAAAATTGAAATTAAGGGATAGGGTTTATGTAAAATCAAACTAGGCAGCAGGTCAAGTCTTGTTTTGTGGTTATTTCAGTATTTGTATGCTCACTGACTTCATGATGGGTGCCTGTGATGAAAACATCTTAACCATCACAGTGCTTTAAATGTTAAATATTTTTAGAGAAAACTTGAAATAAACTGAAATACCAGCAATTTCATTAACATATCCAAACAGTAGAAATCAACATGAAAATTCAATTTTAACATGTCTGAGTTAGAAGAAATAACATCATATACCTTTTAAAATATTTGTAAAAGACAATATCATGGGCAAACAGGATTCTCCTACAGAGTTACTGGTTTCCTTATGTCACATTCAGATCACTGCAAGCAGTGAAGCCATAAAGCAGTTTACAGTGATGTACAACTACTTGGAACATGGAGAGCTTAGAAACATGTTTAAAACCTGTAATTTATCACATTTTAGTTTGTCTTAGCCAAACAAAATCTATTGCAATAACATGTAACTTTAAAGGTTGAATTGCTGTGGGATATTGAGTTTTCCTGAAGAGCTTTAGAAAGATTTGCACTGCAAACTGCCTTAGCCATAGTAGAGAACAGTTAAACTTTTATCACTGTCACATTGACAAGTGCCATGAATGCAGCTGATGGGGAGCTGGCTGCAGCCATGGCATTATGTTCACCTTCCACCCTCCCCTCCCACATGGAGGCAAGGGGATGCCCTAAAGAAACGAAAATTGATGGCTCCTCCAGTAGCTAAAGCCTCTCTTGGCTCTTGTTGTTTCCTAAAATTAGGAAGGAATTAAACAGGAAAATTGGTTAATTGTCACCTTCCCTAACGAGCAGGCTTTTAGTAGCCTTGTGCTTTGAGCTGAGGAAACTTGAAGACATGCTGGTGCAATAATAAGGATAAAGCATTTCTCTTTATTATGGTCAGTTACTGCTAATCTCCTTTTAGAGCTTTAACGGGGATTTATAGGGATTCATTTGTGCTTTAGATTTGGAGATAATTAAGTACCTTTCTGCTGCAAAGAAGAAATGGAGAGAGAATTGGCTCAAAGCTAGAAAAAGATTCCTGTACTGTCACATGTATTAAACTTCCTTTTATTTGGTTGTCACCCCAATAGGAATGATTAGTGGGTTGTAAAGAAAGAAAATGTATTGCATTACATCTATTAAAGCATGTTTTATATGTAACAGTAATTAAAATATAATTGAAATCATGAGTTCTTCTAATTATTGGCTTTACATAATGCATAGTTAAAGAGAGAGCATCTATAAATGTGTCTTTTTTACACATCCAGAAATGGTTTGCTGGCAGCATTTTAATTAAAGATGGATTAGCTAAAATGCAGTTTAATCATTCTGTCATCAAAGGATTTAGACCTCGTTAATTAGCTGTTGATAAATAGGTTTAAAGTACAAAAAATTTAATTTAAAATATGCCAGTTGTGATCTAGAATTATTAGAGCTGGAAATGGAGCAATGAGTCTCAGAAAGATCTGTGCCATCTCTTTCCTTAATATTAAATGAAATATGAAATGTAGGCCAGTGCAGAACTTTGTTCTGCCTTGTTAGTAACGGATGTGATTCCAAGGGGTCTTTGGAACTGGGGAAGAATTAAACCAGAGACTCTTTTTAATGATCATTGCCTTGCAGTGCAGCACTGGGATCCATTTTCCATTTATGTATTTAGTAAGGACTGAAAACTATTTGAAAAAACCTTCTGCTCTGGAGAATGGATGGAAACAAATCCTGTTGAAGGGTTTGTAGCTCCTCCTTGCTGCAGAGGTGTAGCCATGATATTTTCTGAAAATTCCTTTTCCTTAGGATTTTTTCTCCTGAGAAGCTGGAGGCCTCAGGAACAAAATGTAAACATTGATTATCTGCTGCTGTGGAATGCAACAGGTGCATCTGGGATTGGTCTCATGTGGTTGTTTCTAATTAATGGCCAATCACAGTCAGCTGGCTCAGACTGTCTCGGTCAGACACAAACCTTTATTATCATTCCTTTTCTATTGTTAGCTAGCCTTCTGATGAAATCCTTCCTTCTATTCTTTTAGTATAGTTTTAATATAATATATATCATAAAATAATAAATCAGCCTTCTGAAACATGGAGTCAGATCCTCATCTCTTCCCTCATCCTGGGACCCCTGTGAACACTGTCACCCAGAGGAGCAGAGCAGAGGAGCTCTCTGCATTGGCACAGCCAGGCTGGCAGAGGCAGGAGCAGCGAGGAGCACGGGCAGTGTGGGCTCAGCAGGGCGCAGGAGCAGCTCCCACCTTGTCCTGTGCTCCTGGTGCCAGTGCTGAACCTGCCAGTGCAGAGCAGGGAGGTGACCTTTTCCCTGCTGGACAGGCAGCAGGAGCTCATTCACATCAGCTGGGTTCCATCCCCTGGGCTGCTCAGATCACAGCTGGAATTCCAGCCATGGCCTGTGGGAACCCAGAGCATCCCTCTGTCTGTCCAGGGTGGCCAGGACCCTGCCAGGGGGCTCAGAGACCCTGGCACAGAGCCCAGAACACCTCTGGGTTGGATTGTGACCTGTGGAGCAAATTATCAACCTTACATGAAGCTCTGCAAGCCACAACAGTTTAGGTAGAATAACAGTGAAGTTATCACAGGGTGGAAAAGTCGACTTTAGGGTATTTGGTATGGGGGTTCAGGAGGCAAGATGGAGGGATCTGGGCATGTCCAGCCTTTCTCCTTCTTCTTCTTGGCCTCCATCTCATGCTGTGATGGTGGCACTTACAGATTGGTTTAGAGTAGAAGCTCACTGTCTAACACAGGTGATAGGGATTGGAAAGAAATTGTAACCATTGCACACGTAGTTTTTAGTATAAAGCCATAACAGTGCCCTGGGGACAGGCAGAGTGCCTGGAACTGTCCTGCTGGAGGGACCTGGACAGGGCAGGAGAAAGAATTTTATAGATAAGGAACAATAAACAACCTTGAAACAGGGAAATGAAGAGCCCTGACTGCTTCTTCAAGCGCTGGGCTGGGAAAAGAGACTTTCCAACTTTTCTTGGGGTCACTCTGAGCAGCCAGAGATCCTGACAGTGGCCATGTCCCAGACTAGGCAGGCTTTTTCTGTTCATCACCTGATGGGTTCCTGGCCTGGCTGGAGGGGGAATTCTCACCTGTGTCCCTGTAGCAGCCCCTGTTCTGAGCTGGCAGCTCTGCAGGTGCCAGCAGAGCTCACACCTCTTGCTCTGAGCCTCTGCCTACCAAAAACCAGGGGAGGTAGACCTTGACTTACAAGTCTGTCAGAGTTGACATTAAACCTTGTTATTATGAATATCTTAATTATCTCAATTATTATGAAATTACTATGAAGTATGAATACTAACTGTATTTCAACAGGATTGATAGTTAAAGATTTCAGTAGTGTAATAGTCATAATATTTGAATCCAATGAACTGGGTTTTGTACAGATGAATCAAACAGGTCTGACATATGATAGGTGAATTTTCTGAGTAGAGTTAAAAGGGTTTCAGGAAAATAGTAATTTGACAATCATACCTGAAGACATTTTTAAAGGCTTCTTAAGTGTTAATTTGAAGATTGACTTATTGAAAAGTGGCATTTACAGAGCATTCTTGGTAACTGCCCTATCTCTAGGGTACCCATCCCGTTGTCTTGCCAATCTTCTGCAAAAGCAGCAGCTGAGTAGGATGTTACAGGCTTACATAATCATTGTTTGCATTTGAGCATTGCTAATGAAATGGCTTAACTGAACTCCTGTGGAAAAGCATAACTTGATGAATTTTCAGAGTCAAAGAGATGTGGCACCAGTGTAGAATCAGATGAAAGGCAAATCAAGCGAGAGCGTCCATATGCACTTCTTTAAAATCACATCTTTGAAAGCCCTTGTCCTTTCCTCATGCTGGAAAAAGAAAAAATTGGACTAAACTCCAACAGTCCTCTTAGAAAAAACTTACTTTACTCTGTCTCGAAGGGAGAAGGGGCGATTGCTCCACATGAAATCTTAAACCGCTGCAGTATCAGAAGTCATGTTCTCTGACTCAAAAATCATTCAGAAGTTCTAGATTTGCAAATTGATGGGGGAAAATTTTCTTCATGTGGAATAGATAAAAGGAAGAGCTATGAAATTAAACAACAAAAAGGAAATGTCTCTATGTGTGAGGAAAATGCAGTTCCTGATTCTCTAAATTCTCCAACCCATTTAGCTTAGACAAAAAGATGAATTATCAGCTCATGTTATATAAGCTCTTCAGTTATTCTTTACATAAGACAGGTAATTTATAATTCCCAATTATGCAATTAAAATGCTAATTACCCCTCACCTAAACTCTCTGTTCTTGAACTGATATTATCAATTACCTTCAATCATTGCAAATCATATATGACATATGTGACAGTGCCGAGTCCTGTATTATTTATGGACTTTCTGTTTCGTGTGTCTCTGGTTTCCAGGCAGTATTAATGGCTTTACCTTGATGGATTTGGCTTCCTGAAGGAATGGTATTCCTTCTGATCTGTGTTGTTTTGTATCTTAAAATATATCTGCATTTTAGGGTAATCCTGCCCTCTGTTCTGCCCTGAGCTCTGGATTGTGATCCATTTTAGTACAGAGAAGTAACATTTAGAAATCCCAGTATGAATTATTTATTATAGAGGTGAACCCACTTACTTCTGTGCTGCTCCCACACAGCTCTCCCTTACTTCATAAATGTTCTTACTGTATTTACATTAAGGTACTGCCAGTTTCCTGTGTCATACCTGCTTGCCAAAGTTACATTTCTTCTGTCCCTGCTGAACTCAGACAACATTTGTCACTTTTAAGTTTATATTATTATGTAGCATTTGCTGCGCATAAAGAAAAATTACTTATTTAAAGAAAACACAGCAAAAATAAGAACAGAATCTAGCTGTTATAATTCAGAGGGATCAACATTTTTTTAAAATCATATCTTATTTCTGCTTGTGCATGATACAAATTAGGACAATTGTAAATAGAGATGCTTCAAAGTGTAGCTCCTGTCAGTATCTCTGGTTGATAGCAAGCTTCAGCAGCTCTCCTCTCTGAGCATGCAAAATAACCCAGCCAGGGATTTTAATCTAAAATTTTCATTAGGAGTACTGTAACCAGTTAGTTTAAGAAGTCAGTGCACGCAAGTGGTTTTATTTCCTGTTGTTCATGGATCTGCAAGTTCTGTTCTAAACAATTTCCAGGCAGAAATCATTAAGTGTATTGTCTCCAAGGTGAAGAATAACTTTGCTCATCTGCTCATTGTGCTATTTTTCTTGTTTGGCTGCAAGTTACTAATCCATTGTTTGTTCATTAATAGTAAGTTGGATTATTCCTCCTAGATTTCTCCAGTCTATTTTACCCTTTTGCAATGAAGTACTGACTTTTTTGTTGTTGTTGTTTTTGTATTAAAACAACCTCAGAGATGTTTTGCAGTACTGCTGTGTGCTGTTGTGAACTAAATGAAAATAGGATTAGATAGGCTAAGCCTTTAAGCATCTAGTTGCCCATGGAAAATAAATTACATTAGCAGAGTAAGTAGGTTAACAAAGAAAAATGCTCTGTTTTTAAGAGCCTCACTATGTGTAGTGTGGGATTAAAGGAAGCACTGCTCACCTTGTTCCTGTATTCACTGATGGGATGTTACTGACACCTTGTCTTCTTCCTCTGAGCATTTTTCAGTCCAGCTTGATGTTAATATAAATGCTTTACTAATAATTTGCAAATTATAATTCCTGTGGCTCAACAATTTTGTGGGGCTGTGGCTTTATAGCTTTCTTATGTGGAGATTTTGATGTGTCTAAGTGATCAAAATAATGGTCTCAATCCTGATATAACTGGAGAGACCGGCTTTGGAATATTTGGCCTTTTGTGAATGCTTTAGAAAGGCTTTGGATTTTAGGTTGTATCATGGCTATGTTTCATATTTACACCATACAAAAACATAATGGCACATTCTAGTTGAAATTCAAAAGCAATTTAGTGCACAGGTAACTAATAATTGCTCACCTACATCTTCCAATTGTAGTCATAAAAACAAAAGAAGGAACTACAGAAAATCCTCCAAGTCCTGTCCAAAACTCCCTTAAGTTAGTGTGGTTTCCAGTTTATAGTTCAAACCCTCCTGCTTGCATTTCAAGGGCTATGTTCAATCAATACTATTTTTGAAGCATACAAAGGTTTCTTTTTATTAGGAGGCAACTTTCTCAATATCTGTTTTCAATATAAACCCCATAATGAGATACTGACCTACAGGTGTTCTTGATCTTCTGTACTTGTACTCTTCACAGGGCAAGCTGACAGCAAATCCCTCTGATCCACAACCTAAATTTGGGTTCTATTACCATTATCCACAAGTGTTCTAGATGCAGTACCTGGCAATCATGAACAGGATTATTCAGGGCTTTTCTCTCTCTTGTCAGAAACCTTGGGATGAGTAATTGTCCCTCCAGCCTCAAGTGATGTGCATGTCTCATTCTGCCCCTGGCTGCAGTTACTGAGGGTGTGGGACCATCACAAGGTCACTGAGGAATCTGCTGGGCAGTGTTACAGAAACTTGGCAAGGATTTTAATGTTTTTTGCTCAGATATTCTTGCTTCTTTTAGTTCCTTCTGTATCTCTCTTTTCTCCATGTTTATCATGCTTTCTGTAATTGCATTTCTTACCGGTTTTGCAAGATGCAGGTCAAAATGCTCAATTGGATTTTTATTTAAAATTTGAACCTTTTTGATCTAGAAGTGTCTTGGTTTCAGGAGTGAATAGCTGAGAAATGCCAATGTTGCTTTTTTATAAAGCTTTATACAAAAGTGACATTTGAGTTATATTTCTTATAACTCAAGAAGAGCTAAAGATAAGAAATTAAATTAGAGATTATTTATGTACTTCTTTTAGAAATAAAAATAATGCTGCTGAGTGTGCATAGATGTGTTGTATTCTAGTATAAGGAGGAATTGAAAATAAGCAAAATGTGAGAGCAATCAATACAGATAGTTCTATTCCTCCTGCTTTATGTGTCTTTATTCTGTAAATTCACTTAAATTAGGACAAGTGTTAACATTAAACTACCTTAGTTAATGTAATTTCCATTCAGAAGCTGGACCAAAGATGACCATAAAACACAAACATCATTGTCAGAGTGATTTTGATAATTTGTCAGAAAGACTGTTCATAGAAGGTTTCACTTTAATGGCTTTTTGGGCTGGTTTGAAGTTGAGGCTCTTTAAGCATTGTGGAGATTTGTTTGGATGTATGCAGTACTCCATAGGATCTGAAACACAGCCAGTATATACTTATTCTGTTATTTCTACTGGTGAATAACCCGTTATTTCTGAGACTTTTCTTCTCTCCAGTCAGCACAGTCAGTGAGACAGTTGAGTCTCAGCAGAGCAGTGGGGTTAACATAATCTTGTGCCTCAGCAAATTTGCAAGGAGGAGAAATTCACTCATGTCATATTTACCTGAGTTGATGGTGACTAATACTTGGGTGTTTTTAGATTGATGGAAAAAACAGTGAGTTTTTAAAACTTCCTTAACTCTGCATATTGTCAGTCAATGAAAATGATGGTTTTGGCAAAAAATGAGCACCAAACCCAGGATGTTCTTTTACACAGCAACAGCAACAAACCAATTGTGTCCAAAGCAATGCACAGCCCATGCCAGCTCTAGCAAAGCTGTCTGCATTTACAGGTGACATGTGACAATGCTCCAGTGGTTGGTCTGTGTACACCACTGAGGCCATCCTTCCATGGTAGGTGATACACACACCCTCTGCAGAAATACTGCACAAATAAACATGGCATGAGCTTTGAAACCTGTGCAAGGAGAAGAGGAAAAACTGCTTCATTTCTGTGCCTGTGCTGGTGGCATTAGAAGCTCAGGGTGAAGCATCCAGCACCAACATAAAACTGACTGAACACACCAATCCTCCAATCAGAAACACCAGGAGAAGCTCAGGATGCAATATTTGCAATGGATGCAGAGTGCCAGATTAAATTATATTCCATCCAACTATTTCAGACTCTGTACTTTCATGTTGCTCTTATGGATAAGGATTCTTGCAGAGTGTAGACAGTGAAATCTTGGTGTGGTGAAATCAAGTTCAGAATCTGCATTAACTTCAGTGGGGCTGGGACTTCACCTTCAAAGTCCTGGTACTTCTCTAATTCTGCATTTATTCTTTCTAGCTTTGAAAAGCCAGCCTTTGTCATCTTCTTCGTCACTTATCTGTGTGACGGCATTCGTAGGGGGTTTTGGATGAAGGACAAGACGAGGATCTGACTCCAAGTTTCAGGAGGCTGATTTATTATTTTATGATATATATTATATTAAAACTATACTAAAAGAATAGAAGAAAAGGTTTCATCAGAAGGCTGGCTAAGAATAGAAAAAGAAAGAATGATAACAAAGGCTTGTGGCTCAGACTCTGTCTGAGCCAGCTGACTGTGATTGGCCATTAATTAGAAACAACCACATGAGACCAATCCCAGATGCACCTGTTGCATTCCACAGCAGCAGATAATCATTGTTTGCATTTTGTTCCTGAGGCCTCCCAGCTTCTGAGGAGGAAAAAATCCTAAGGAAAGGATTTTTCATAAAATTGTCTGCGACATATCTGTGCTATATCATACACGGATGTTGGCTGTCTCTGATGAGAATTTTGGAATTTTTTTTCCAATTGCATGAAGTCATACCCTGAAAAAGTAAATTCGAACAAGTGATGTGAATAGTTTTACTAGCAGGAAACTCATCACCTGGCAAAGTTGTACCATCATCAGCTCAATCACACAGATGGCCCCTTCTTTCTTAGTCTTAAAAGGAAGTCTATGATTTTCTGATGAAAACAGAAACAAAGTTCAGGCAACAGCTGGATTACACAATGCATGTCTTAATTTATTTATTGCTTTTTACTGCCAGTCAGGGAGTACTGCAAGAGGTACTGCCATTACTGGCTGCACAGTTTCATATTAATTGCAACTATGAATATGTGATCAGTTGTCATAAGGAAAAATAAACCTTGCTATCCTGCATCACTGATGATGGAAAGATATTTAGGACCTTCGTATTTCATTTTTACATTTCATTTTTAAGCTCTTTATAAGGTTACTGGAAGTTGCTGTCTAGGGGCGTAGTTTATTCAGTCATTTAAGGTGAAAGGTTAATAAAATACTCTAAAAGTTGCTTCCTAAAATGTAACTATATGTATATAACAGTAGAATCATTGTGCAAAATGCTTCTATACAGTGTCTTGTCTTAGAGAGTAAAGCTTGCCTGCAAGCAAATGTTTCCATATGAAATGTCCATTTCTGTGAAAGGATGTCTGTGTCAGAAAAAATGACAGTTTAGGTGATACATTTTATCAGCTCAGTTTAATGATATCTCTGTTGAGTTCTCACCATGTCAGAGTTTCTCCTTAGCTTCTCTGGCATTTGAACTTCTCATTGCCATCATTCATTTGTGGGCCAAAACAAACTTAGTGTTTTCTACCTTGTAAACCATGACAGTATTTTGAACAGAAGAGAGATCTTGTAAACAGGGTGTCCCTCTACTGAGTCTCTAAATGGAGGCTTTTCTTTTTTCATATGTGATTAATTTGTATGTTTTCTTTTGTTTCTCTTTAAATACTGTCATTTTGTGTAATTTTAAAATCCAGTTTAGATTTACAAGCATGTAATGTCTTTAATGTCTTTGAATTTGAATTGTGTTCTGTGGCTCTCTGCTGAAGAAGGACAAAATCACAACATCTCTATTATTTGAATAGCACCATTATCATTCTATGTTAATGAAATTATTTCAGTATTACAAGAAATGAGTTTTTGGAATTCATTCAGTATTACAGGGAATTGGATTGTAACTAGAGCATATTTCAAAAAGAATAAAAGGATCCATGATATGTGCTTAGCTCGTAAAGCACCTAAGCCTATATTAATTGTGCTTTGGGCAAATCTGCCCTCATCTGAAGGGGACTTTGACAGTGAAGATGAAAATATTGTAATGCTTTTTAAGGCCAAACAGCTCCTCCAGCAGGATGGCAGTGAAAGAGGAGTTCCACAGGCTGCTCTCCCTGCCCTTCCCTGTCCCAAGCAAACACAAAATCAAACAATGTTGTGTTGTACTGTCCCTTATAGGCTGCAGGAGACTTGGCCTTATGTTACCCCGTGATCTTCTTGCTCTTGGGATTGAGTTTGTGTTAATTTTTTTCCCCTGTTTGGACAGGGAAAGATCATAGAGGTATTTAGGTACCACAATCTGAAATTGAGTAAGTCTTAGGTTTTCTCTGTGTCTGTTGTGCTAGAGACAAGAGAACATGAGAGGGTCCATTCCAGCCCAGCCTGTGGTGCAGAAAGGACCTGGTTAATGTGAGGGGAGAGCTCTGCTGGCTGGTCTGGAGAGGAGGGTGAACAGCACAGGCAGGTGTAAATCAGGGTTAGGGGATATTTAGTTCAGCTTCCAGCAGAAGGTGTCTGTGAGGTGGTAAATGGAGAGGACTTCTGCTAAAATTATTTTGAAGAGCTTTGACCAGTCTGGCAAGCTCCTTCCTCTGTGAAGGGCTGGTTGGACTTCACTTTTCCTGAATCCACATGACATAGATTGAGGGCAGCAGGATTGAAAAGGTGATCATGGATGTGATTGTGTGCCTGAAATGCAGCAATGCAGTGATTTTCTCAATTCCACTTTGGAGAGTTTGGCCAACTTCAGCATTTTACCTGTTACCATCCTGTTTGTTCTGTGGTCAGATGAAGTCTCTTGCCAGCAGTAATTTCCCTTTTGGTGTGGAGCTGTGAGGAAAGCAGTTGCCATTTGAGGTCACTGAGCTGCACTGGAGCCCCTCTCCCCTGCTGCAGAGTTGCTCAGTGGCTCTGTGGCAATCCCCTGCAGCTCTGCAGGGCTGCTCAGCTGTGCATGGGGGGCAGGTGGAGTGTTCAGCTGAGCAGAAATAGGCAGAGACTGGGGATTTCCACCAACACAGCTTTTCTCTAGCAGAACTTGTTTTTCTACCTGTCTTGGGGTGGTTTGGCAGAAATGAATAATTGCCACCTTTGTTTCTTTGCAGCCTGTTCCAGCACTACTGCTACGCTCGAGGGGGCATGCGCCACACCTCCTACACTTGCATCTGTGGCAGGTAAGAGAATGATTTACACTGAACTGAGCAGGCTTTAGAGTCAGCTTCCCTCTGGGTATTTTTAAAATTGGTCCTTTTAGGCGTATCATGTGTTTGCAAATGCCACCAGAGTGAGTTCTGACCTGTTTTCTCACTGGAAAAGACAAAGAGAGGTGGGTGGTTGCCTGTGTCTCCTGAAGACATAACGTGGCAATAGAGTTTGCTGCACCCCAGAGGTTCCCAATGGCTGCTCCTGCTGCTGCCAAGATCATGTTTATGCTCACCCCTGTGCTGCACTTGGCTTTTTTTATTGAATAGCACCATGGAGAGGGGCTTTACAGCTATTCTCTGTTGCTCAGAAATACTTTATTTGAAATACACCTTAAGTGTATTTCTTATCATCTTCAAAATTCTTTGTCTCAAAGATTAGGATGCAATTGAACTAATATTTTTGGAATTTGGAATTTTTTGCTCTCTCTGCTTCTTGCTGAGCAGCTAGTGTTGAAGGTTACTGTGTTTGGGAAAGGAGTATAAAAGTTCTCCCTGCAGTTGTAGAAATGCACAAGAGAACAGTGTGGGACACATGCTGAACAACAGCTGTGTGCTTCATGCGGAGATTAATCTTACTTAGTGGAATTAATCTAATCAGAGATGTATGACAGTGAAATGAGCCATATATGTTGGTATATATGTTCCACTTGTTCTGCTGCTACTCAGAAACATTTGCCCTCCACTGAAGTCACATACACTTACAAAAGATAATTTTTATGTTAATGACAATAATTCTATATTGCTTTGAAGGTAATAAGAACAATTAGCACCTTCACTTCTTTCTGCAGTTTACTCAATTGCTTATTTGTAAATGCAATTTTCCAATTTATATGCAAAATTGCAGCAGGAGCATGAGCAGTTTTATGGCAAATTGTGTATCTAAATTGTCTGAAAAGTTTCCTGGTTTAAGTACCATTGTATAACTTGAGAATTAACATCCCAGGGAAATAAGACTCCATCTCTAAGCTTTTGTCACAGACAGTCATGGTGTGATTTTTCACAGCCATGCAGACTTCACATTGACTCAGAGTGGATCAGAACCTGCTGCAGGATCTGCTTTGGGTGCTGGTGGTCAAATAATTTTGTTAAAGCTACAGAAATGCCCAGTCAATGTTTGTGTGGTGGCTCCTGGTGAACTGTGGGACTGCAAACCCAGGACCTGCATTACACCCCAGAGGAGAAAAGCTCCAACAGCAGCTCAGAATTGAGTACAGACAGGAGCTCCTGGGTGTCCTGTCCTGCTCTGCAGGGCATGGGGGTGCAATTAGAGCTGCCTCTGAGCTATTGGAGGATTTAAATCACAGAGAAGGGCTGTCCTTGGAATGCCATATCCAAACATTTTTTTCTTACCATCTGCCATTGTATCCTACCACTAGAAGTGCAGACAAACATGATTTTTTAAAAAAATTAGTTACATGAGATAGCAATTTACAGACTAAGGTCTTTGTATTCTATGTTCTGACTATGAGTGATGAAGTAAGAATGAATAATATTAACAGTTTTAAGCTAGCTCCTAATAAATGAATGAATTCAATTAACATAATAATGGCAAAAATAATAGACATTTTTTAATACTGTGAGAATGTCATGCATTGTAAATATTTCACTTAACTACATTTACAGCTAAAAATAACTTTTGCAATTAGGATTTTTGAATATTTTATTCTATTCATGTTGAATTTTATATTTTCCTGAACACACTTAAAATGGGAATATTTTGACAGGATCTTTCCTTTTTAGATTACAGGCCTGATAATATTTTCCATAGAAAAGAATAATCCTTTTAAATAAAAAGCAAGTTTGTTATTCTTTTTTTTTTTTAATATGGTGATTAAGCTGAAAATCAGGAGTAATCAATGCAATATTTCAGTACAGAAATAAACCACTTGTCATGTGATGGGTGCATTTAGTTATTGCTGTCCCTGTGCAGTGTTACATTCTTGAGGAGATGCTAAATGAATATTTGGTGTGACCAGAAGTGCTCAATGTGTTGACTGTTACTATGAGAATAGTAACACACATTGATGAGTGTGACAGGGTGTTACCTTTTGAGATCAGTCCTGAAGTCAGTGATATTTCAAAAGCTGCCAGCTGGGGAGTGGTTTGGAGTGCAGACCTCACTGAGTGTCATGGAAGGAGAATCGGAGCATTTGTTAAGCATACTTGGATATTTTTGGCACTCATCTACAAAGTGCTGCTTCCAAATGCTAAGGAGTTATTCACTGCAGTGTCTTGGGATACCAAGGAACCGTTTTAACAAATGGGAAAGCAAAGGTAATCCATTCCCATGTCCTGGTGATGCTGGGGTGGGTGGCATCCATTGGGAGCAGAGGTTCCAGCTGGAGTCAGGTGGTGGTGGGGGCATTGGTTTCTCTGGAACCACCACAGAAGCCACCAGCAGCTGCTGCTTGTTGCTCTCTCATCTTAGACTCAGGTTCAGATCTCCTTGACTGATGTCTCTCATCAGGTGCTATCAGTCATCAAGAATAACCCTGTGCAGTGAAATGCCTTCTTCCATCTGAGGGTTGCCGTAAGTGAAGCTTTTTGGACCAGGTTAGGTTATTGTTGAATCAGATTTTCTTTCTTTAACTTCAATACAACTTTTTTAGATCTCATGCCTTAGCATCAACCCTTCTTGCCACTTTTTTGTCTTTCTTCTGGGTTGATTCTATGATGATCTAAATCATGATGGAAATAAGTTCCTGTTTTATTCAATGGTCTTTTGTTTTTTCTTTAGATGTTCTTAATATAGAGCTACTAGCTACACTTTTTGTAGTGCTTGATGTTCAGCATAGTCCTGTTCTTAAAATATTGCTGACATTTCTCCTCCTTCTTCTAATGATTTGTCTTCAGGGTGCTTTCTGATCTCAAATGCATCTTGGGGGATTATTTTCCTTTGCTAGTAATCAGAATCTCTTCCTGCATTTTGCATTCTCAGTGGTGTTAATTTGCACCTCTTCTGCTGCTTGGTGCAATTCTTTCTGGAACTAACATGTCTTTGACACCAGTTAGAAGCAAGTTATTAAAGGAATAAAAATGGAACAAAATTGAATAAAATGGAATAAAGATGGAATAAAAACAGGAACCTCTTGGAGGATTTTCCAGGTTGGCTGCCTGAAGGTGAGCATTGGCAGCCTCATGTGTGGTGATTTTCAGAGGTGCTGACCAAAAGGAAGGCAGTGATGCCAGTGATCCTCACCTCCCACAGTGCTTCATCATAAACTGCAACTTGGCACTGCAGTGCTAGACCTTGCAACTGGTGCCTCTTGGAAGAGAAAGAAGTAGCTTTACATGAGTCTCATTTGCTTTCATTTGCTTGAGTGATAAAGTTCTGGAATGGCTGCCCGGGGAGGTGGTGGAGTCTCCCCATCCCTGGGTGTGTTTAACAAAGCCTGGATGTGGCACTGGGTGCCAGGGTTTAGTTGAGGTGTTGGGGCTGGGTTGGACTTCTGATCTTGAAGATCTCTTCCAACCCAGTGATTCTGTGAATTCTGTGCTTTGTCAGTGGCTGGGGATTTTGTTTAATTGTTTTAAAGCCACCTTGAAAGGCTTACTGAATCAGTGTGAACAATTTCTGGCTAACTGTAGCATTTACCTTGTGGGTACACATCATTTCTGCAGCATTCTCCAGAAGCATCTTCCTGCCTTCATCTCAGGACAGGGGTAGAGATGCAGCCTGCAGGGGAGATTGGGTGTGCTCCTCTTAGCAGGAACCCACTGGAGATTTCCATATCTCTGTCCTAATTTGGGTCAGTAGTGCATGTGTGAGTCAAGCTCTCCCACTCATCCTCAGCTGCAGGGCCTGCTCAGAGCCAGGGATCAGTCCTTCAGTGCACATGCTGGTTTTGTTTTGGGTGAGAAGCAGTTGGGGAGTTTTCAAGGGCAGGTTGGCTCTGCCTGGTTGCTAATGGGTGTGAGCCCAGGGTACCTGCCCAGAGCCAGCCAGGGGAGCACACCCTCTCATGCCAATAAATCCCTGAAATGCAGATGGTGTGCAGATCTGGTCCTCAGCACCAACTGTGCTCCCTGTGCTGTGATCCCCTGTGTGTGACAAAGCCAAGATGTGCCTGACAGATCAGGAGCCTCCAATGCCAAGAAAGATTGTGCCTGCTCAATGCTTCACCGACGGTGCTGAAAAACAGATTCTTCATGCAGCTCCCTCACAGTTGGTGCTGAGCCTAACAGAAATATTTTGTAAACTAAAACCTTTACATTAAAATTTGCAAAAGAAACCCCTCATCTTTGTATTTGCAATGTGTTTTGTTGAAAGCATTTGTGCAGTTGTCAAATGTGAGTATATGACTTATTTATGCACTGGTATGGTGTTTGTCACTGGGGGTGCCAGCACATCTTGATAAGTAAACGAGCTGTCTGCAAATACATAAGCATGGACTCATGCCCTTAAGGTTCATGATAATTTCTTAAAAGTTGATCATAAATATATGCATGTGCTGTTTGATTCTCCTACTTTATCCCCAGTATTGGAGGGAGATAAGGAATAGTATCTGCAGCTGAAATCCTGGCAAACTGCTGTGGAGTGTGGGTGTGCACACCAGCTGTTGGTTGTCGTAGTTGAGATGGAGACAATACAAACAACACACCCCATGTAGTAGATAGGGTCAGGCGCTCGGAAAATCTCGCAATGTCACAGAAAGCAGCAGGATTCCTCTCCCCCTAACGCCTATTGATAAGAGATCACCCAAGAATGCAGTCCCCCCTAACATTAGTAACTTTCGACTCCTTATTAACCAATTACAGTAAAGTAAGACCCCCTGACATAAAGAAAAACTTTCCCGAGTATAAAACCCGACGAGACGAGACAATAAAAGCCTTTAGACCGTCCACCATACTGGTGCCTGCGTGTGTTCTCAGCCCGAGTAACCCTAAAGAGTTTGAGTCGCCGTGCCGTTTCCTCAGAACCAAGTCGCCTTGCCTTGCATCAGAAGACAACAACCCCATTTTCAGAAGGTTTCAAACCTGTTTTTATTATAGCATGGATGATTTTTATACATTCTTACAAAACTCGTAAGTTTACACTTTACTCATTGGTCAGGAGAGACAAAGTGCTCATTGGAACAGGCAGTTGCAGGTTTCTCTTATTTATCCTTCTTTCTTTCTTGGTTTCTGTGTCAATGACCTTGTAGGAAATTCTTTCAGGGATAAACATGGATCTTCTTATCAGACTTCTCTCTGGCTCACAGAAGTCACTGTAAAACCTCTTCCACAGTTGATACTTTGTATTATTTCTTGTGGTTTTCCTTAACACCAAACAGTGTCATGCAAGGTCATTCTAGTTACTTCCATGTGCCATCATCCCAAAATTTCAACCCTGCACCTGGGAAGCAGTTCCTGAGGCAGAGGAGCAGTCAGGGGCAGGAGCTCTGCCCCCCTGTCCCCTGCTGGGAGAGCTCAGCTCCCACTGCACACCCTGCCTGGCACAGCACACCTTTTCCTTTCATTGCACTCCATTGCTCTATTACAGATCTTTTCTTCAGATAGAGCAAACTCATTTTGAAAGTGTCCTGGTGTGGAAAATATTCCACCAGTGCCCAGGAGACAGAACATCTCAGAAAGAAGTTTATGTCTGTCTGCATCTTGTATACAGGCTTTCTGGGTCCATTTTTAGCTATCTGCACAGCTGCAGAGGTTCTCAAGTCCAGCATCCAGCCAGTTGTGAAACTGTGCTTAAACCATTGGACCAGCATCACAAAATGAATGTATTGCAGCCTTAGTTCTTAGGGCTTTTTAACTCTTGATTTAACAACTTTTAACTGTTCTAAATTTTTCTGTTTGGAGTGTGTATAATTTTATGAAGTACACTTTGTATCAGAAAATCATCCCTGTCATTCTGAAATATCACCTTTCGCTGTCTTATTACATAGTTAAAAAATACTTAATAATAAATACTTACTGTTTTCAAAATATCAATGTAGAATTATTCAGGTTGTAAGAACCCTCTGAGATCATCCAGTCCATCCATTAACCCAACAGAGCCAAGTTCACTGCTAAACTGTGTCCACAGCTGTGCCACAGCTACATGTATTATTAAATACTTCCAGGGACACAGTCCAGCCAATTTAGATAGGGAGCCTGCAGTAACTTTCTGCTTTCTACTCCATGATCATTGTTTATGAAATTATCTGTATGACTGATGATCTTTTATCACAAGTACTTAATGTGTCTTGAAGGTAATCTCTTTTTGGATACAGTGCATGCTCACTGTTTTTGTAATTGCACACATCAGAAGTCTAAGATGAGAAGTGTGTCAGATGTCACATTTACTCCAGACACAACAAAAGATTGATTGAAATTGAGCCTCAGATTCCTGACATCCAAGATACAAAGCTGTTCCAGCATCACAGCTTGAAAGAACCAAATTTGAGCAGGGTGACCAGTGAAAGGTTTTGATTAAAGCTGAGGTGCAGCCTGGCAAGTGAGCTGCAGGGGTTGGAGAGAAGCTGCAGTAACCCTGTCCCAACATGGGTATTTTTGGGTGTGATGTAATTCTTCCAGCTTTTTGAAGACAAAAAACAAGAGCATCTCTCTGAGGAGAACAGTAAAAGAAAAATAGGTAGAGCTTGCGATCTTTATCAGCCTTTTAACTGACATTTTATAGACCCAGAGGAATATCAGTAGGCAAGAGAGGATGCCAAGGCCAAATGTAGGTCACTTAGTGGATCATGGAACTTCAGAACAACAGAACAAGTGTCCATCCTTCTCTGGAGCTGTTTTATTCTTGTGAATCAGCAGTTTACTCTGAAAGGTTTCCAGGAATAAAAATCTTTTCTTTGCAATGTGATTTTTCAACAGCAGGTAAGAAGAGAGTGACAGTTTTGATCCCTGCTCCTGCTGCTGGCATTGTGAGCTGGGAATGTTCCCCAAGCAGTGCATCCCTGCAGCAGAGCCCACCTGTGGCCATGCCAGGGGGCAGCTGGAGCTGTTCCCTCAGACAGCTCAATTCCTCCTGTCCCAGTGATTCCCAGTGTTTCAAATGTCTGATTTTACCCCAGTGGAAGTTAGTTTGTTTTATGCCTCAGACTACTTAACCTTGAATAGGGAAAAATAGCACTAAGTAATTTAAAAAATAAAAACAACAACAACAAAACCCATCAGAAAATAATAAATGGGTGTAAATTGGTAATTTACTTGCACATAATTCTTTCCTTTACACTGTTATGGACATAGGAAATGTTGATCTGAGCTGTGCCCAGCTCTGCTGCACAAATGCTGGGATGGTTACTGCAGCCACACCAGGCAGGGACTGGGACAGCTCTCACAGGCTGCTTTTTGTGTGAATGCACTGATGCTTACAGAGCTCCTTCTTATGTCATATGAATGTGTGTGTTAATGTTTCTTCCACTAATTGTGCCAATTTTCTGTTTGCCCATCAGTGGGGAGAACTCATCTGTTTTGCACTATGGCCATGCTGGAGCCCCAAATGATAAAACTATTGAAGATGGAGACTTGTGGTAAGTAAAGTGTTACAGATTGTTTGGTATTTTTGTTTTGCCACTGCTGTTTCCATACAGGAATTGTCTGTACCCTTAGAAAAAGGATGACTGCATACTGATAAAAAGTCTAAATCTTTAAAATAAAAGGGAGCTTTGCATGTCAGATTATTCTGGTTTCTTCCAAAGGTTCTGTACATCTGCATCTCCGGTTGAAAGGGAGAAGTGTTGTTTCAAAGACTTCTGAACCAGAGGCACTTAGAATTGAGTTTAAGACATTGCTGTATTCTAAGTACAAGGGCAGTTAGGAAATTCATCATTTGAGTTTGCTCTTGGACCTCAGATCCAAACCTCAGCTCTGGTGGTGGGGTGGAGAGTGTTGGCTACTTTTAGAGAATTGCATCAAATTGCAGAATGGATTAGATATTACTAATGCCTATGTGCACACAGACACCCCACAAGATATAGAGATTAAAATATGTGAAGAGATCAAACCCAGGTCAGGGAATGGTGCTTCTTGTTCTGTGATGTGCCAAAAACTCGCTATAAAGATTTCCTTAGAGTTTAGTGATGTGTAATACAGCTGCAAATCCCATGAAGTTTTCTCTATGTGTACTGCATGTCCACATGGTTTGCAGTATCCTGCAGGTGAGAGCAGAGTGAATGAAGCACCAAATACATTCCCATAAATTGAAATACTATTTGTCTATTTGCCTATTTGTCTGATGTGTAATATATAAAATCATAACTTTCACACTTCACCTCCAAAGACATGGGTCAAAACGCCTTTTTTTATAAAAAATGCAGAACTAGTTTTGGAGGAGTTAATCACTGACATTCAGTGGAGGAATTGTATAGAATTACCTTTGTAGCCTGTGCAGGAGGAGTGTAGGTATCTATTTTCACAGTGGAATGTAAATGCAGAAGAAAAGCAAATTAGTATTATCATTGATAAGCTCAAAACCTATTATGGAAAACAAATTGAGTCTCAGAAGTTAAAAAATATGCCTGGTTGGCTAAAGTTCCAGGCACCTTCAGGTGCTGCACAGTGAACTTATGGAATTACAGATAGGTAATTTCTTTATAATACTGTAAAAACTTTTTAAAAAGCTTCTTGTACAATAGTTTATGTATTATCTTCATCTGTGGTTAATATCTTACTAAACCCATCAAATACTAAAGTTAATTTAGTATTGCAGGGCAATATTTTGATTTGTGATTATGTTGTGTTTGAGTAGATAATATGCTATGAGCATTTTTTGATCAGGAAGGACATACCAACATAAAAGTGTATCAGCTGTGTCATTCAATTAAATTTCAAAAGGAAGGTGTGTAGCATACAGGAAATCACAGCATGTGCTACTGAGAGAAGATATGAGAGAGAGAAGATAATGCCACAGAGCATTATCATATCCCAGATTTAAAACTTAGGTCTTTAACACTGAGGGAGACCTCAGGGTGAGGGGTGTGTGCAGGAATCTTTTGCTTACAGTCCCCAAGGACAATTCAGTGCACGGCTGTAGTCCTCCTTAAACCACAAGAGTTCATACAGGACTCTTTGCAAACCCTTCTTTTCTGCAGTACTGGAAAAGTCTTTAAAATATGTTTGGTTTTATCAGCCTCAGGTATCTCAGTGTCAGGAAACCATAACCTACCAAATACATCAATTACTTCAGGGTTTCAAACTGCTGAGCAGCACCTGTGCCTCAACAAAGAGACAAGGTGTGACAGGGTCTGCAATAACCTCCTGCTCTTGGTGAAGACATTTTCAGGTGCCAGCAAAGGCTGCCTCAGAGGCAGGAGTGTTGTATTTGTGGGGTGCCCGTGGTAGGGAGGAATGATAAATCTGACTCCATGCTCTCAGAAGGCTAATTTATTACTTTATGATACTATATTATAATAAAGAATACTATACTAAACTATACTAAAGAATACAGAAAGGATACTTACAGAAGGCTGAAAAGATAATAATGAAAACTCGTGACTCTTTCCAGAGTCCTGACACAGCTTGGCCCTGATTGGCCAAAGAATCAAAACAAATAACATGAAACCAATGAAACAATCACCTGTGGGTAAACAATCTCCAAACACATTCCAAAGCAGCAAAACACAAGAGAAGCAAATCAGATAATTATTGTTTTCCTTTTCCTCTGATGATTCTCAGCTTCCCAGGAGCAAAATCCTGGGCAAAGGGATTTTTCAGAAGATGTGAATGTGACACATGAGCACCTGCCAGGCTCCAGCCACTGCCCTGCCCTTCCCTGGCTGGCACTCAAAGAGCAGACTCTGCTCCACATTGGCTTCTTAGCATTTATCTCAAGGGGGAATAAAGCAATAATAAGAAAAAGTGATTTAATTTCTGTAAAGACAATTTAAAAACACACTTATTTTCCAGAGTTAAAAATAATGATTCAGAAAAAGTCTTGAGGTGCAGCATGCATGAGCAGCATACAAATTCTGAGTGGTTTCACTGTGGGACTTCACAAATGTCTAATTTGGGTGTGGAAGGGTGTGTGTGTGCATACAGAGGAGGCATTAAAATGACAGTGTGCTGATTTGTCTTTGTCTATTAGCATTTGTATATTGGCTTTCAATTAAGCTTTTTAATAGCTATGGGGAGCCCTCTGTTGGATAGTGTTAGAAAGCCCTGAACATGGAGAAAAAATAGACTTTTATTCTTGATGAAAAAGAGTATTTTAAGGGTTATTTCTGTTTCTGCCAGCGTTTTGGCATAACATTGATCTAACTATTCATAGAGTTGTGTGTAATAGAATTGGGAGAGTGGGAATTTGGTGTGATTTTTAATAAATTATTCTGTAGAATTTCATGTCTTTTTCTTAACATTACCTGCTGGATATGAATAACATTCATGGGTTTTGCAGAAATGTGCAGCTCAGTATTTTTATGTACAAAGCAGTGCAGTAAGTATCATAAATAAGTCAACTAAGCACCTGAATATTAGAAAAAACACATTTGGAAAACTAAGGCTTTGCTTCTGTGAAATGCTTGAGTGCATGCATCACTGGCTTTTTAGAAAGTGTAAGTAACAAGGATTTAATTGTTAAAAGAAGATCATAGGCCAAAACACTTGTGCTATTGCATTTTTATTTCTTTTTTAAGGCTGTTATTCTGACTTCTTTGTCAAAAGCTGTGGAAGGTTTAGAAAAGCCTGGCTTTAAAATGTTTTTTTCTTAAATTAACCTGTATCAAGTGGGTTTATTGCTTCTGTAAGAAGCTGGTATGGAATTATATCTCTGAGAGTGCATCATAATCCACACTTTTTATAGGTACAGCTTCAGCACTAAAAGATCCCAGTGCAAAACAAAGGACTGTCAAGGGAATTTCTGGCACTCCTTGTTAATACACATTGTCTTGCTAAGCAGGGCTATCCTTTTCAATCTGTTAAATATTGAAATAGCTGTCTAACACAAAGCACTGTGATTGACAGAGAAAGAAATCAGTATTTTTAGGGAGGTTTAGGTGTTCAGGATACAGATATTTAACTGGTATGGATATTAAAAGCAAATATTGCAATAGCACCAAATCAGTATTTTGTATAAATGATTCATGTACTATAGCATTCTGTGGTGAACATGGAAATTATCAATTTGCCCTAAACCAAACACTTTCCCTAAGCAGGTGCCTGTTTCTGTGATCATAAAGGTCATCCAGATAAATGGGGTAGGCTGAGTCACCATTGTAGGCACTTGGCCCTTTTACTCACTATTAACTTTAAATAAAATCTTCTACTTGGAATGTAGCAAATCACAGCTGGCAGTGATGATGTATGGCCACGCTGTTCACAAATTCTGATTTTCTTCTGTCATCTTAAAGCTCTGACAGCTTGGATTGGAGCTGAGCCCTGGGCTGAGGTTCACTGCATCCTCTCCAGGTTTTGCATTACTAATGGGATGCCAAGACCCTTTTGTTTCTGTACTGAGGCATTTGGTAGTGGGGAAAGTGGAGTCACAAGCTAAATACTTGTTGTAGTTTGCAATCTCCTGCCTTGCACTCAAGAGGCTTCCAGCATTTTGGAAAACCAAAGGTCTTTCAGAGTTTGGTGAGGAGTAGAATGAAATTGAAAGCTGCTACTCAAGAAGACAATAACCCAAATAAATAGAAGGAGTAGAGAGCTGAGTCCTTTAGGCACAAATCAAATGTGCACCTGGGAGTCCTGCTCAGAGAATGGCAGCCCCACATGGTAAATGTCTCATGAGCAGCTGGCTTTTGTTCACACTGCAGGAAGATGTTGGGTCAATATTGGTTACAGGGCCCCTGTGGGAGGTGGGAACTCTGGTTTCAGCTCTCCTAAACAGATCCTTGACTTTGGCTGGAAGTGCTGACCTGACCCTGGGAAACAGCATCCAGTTCAGTAGGAGCCAGTGTGCTTCAATGATAAGTGTTGGCTCAACAAATCAGCATCTGCCACCAGAGAAATTAAAGCTTCCTTAAAAATAATGGAAGCAAATTGCCTTGAGTCCTCCTTTCTCCTGCTGCCCTTGCCCTGCAGGGGTCACACCCTGGCTGGGGAGAGAGGGCAGGGAGGGGACAACAATGAGCATCAGCAAGGGGCAGGGCAGACGTCTCTGCTCACCTTTGCAGTCTGCTGGTTTGTTCTAGAAACCTGAAGTGTATATTTTATGTTTTGATTTGAGTAGTTTCTGAGTAAAATTGGAGTTTATTGCATTGTTGGCTCTGGCAGGCTGACTTTGTGGTTTCCTGGCATTGCCACGTGCCAAACTCATGGCAGGAGTTGATTGTTCTGTTGCAGTTGATCAGCAGGGCTCCTGCAGTGTTTGGCAAATAAAAAATGCTTCTGTGATCCTAAATTAAACATTGATTCGTCATGATGAGGCTTACACTTAAATAATAGAAATGTAAGAAAATCAGCCTGATTTAACTGAAATCAGATGTAGCTGAAATAGATACAGCTGTTACCTAGGGTGCCTTCCTGCAGGTGTCGTGGGTTGCAGGTCTTGGTGTTTTTATGGCATCTGCCAAATGTACCTCAGTGAAAATTCAGCACTTTGGAAACAACTCTCATAGGCAGGTTCACTGACCTTCAAGCACTTAATAACATTTTTGGGGGTTAGTAGGTCCATTTTGGCTTTGCAAAATAATGAAAATAATTGTCTATTCTGCTGAAAAAAAAAATCAAAAAATCAACATTTTGAAATATCCTCCTCAGTTACAGTGTTAATGAAGAGCAGACCCCAAGGATGACAGGCACTCACCTGGGCTGGGGCAGCTGCAGGGGACCCTGCTCCTCCCTGGAGCCAGGGCCAGAGTGTGATTTATGAAGAGGACTGAGGTGAAAGCATAAATAAGGGGAGTACAACCAGCATCAACTGCTTGGGAAGTGTAGCAGACCTAGGAGAGAATCCATTAACCTTGTATTCACAGTGGGACTATCTATTATTTATAAAATAAAACTAGCTTTTAGAAGTTTAAATAGAAGCAGGTTGGATCATCAGAGGATGGATTTCATTTTATTTGACTGTTTATTTTAACACTCACATAATTGCTTATTGATTACTTATTTTATTGAAATAATTTATAGATTTCAATGACAGTACAGTGTCCTTGGTGAAACAGAATCTCTCTCAATGCTGTTCTCATGATGTGCCATCACTGCTGTGGATGACAGTAAAACAAGTTTTACCTGGAAATAGTTTTATTGCTTTCAGGTACTAGAAAACTTTGTAAGTGTCACAAAACCAAACACATCTGTCATAAAAGTCCAACGTTTGTATAATGTTAAATGATTTAAGTGTGTCTTGGCTGTATCAACAAGCATGGCTATTTGCTGAGTCAATGATAGAGCTGGGGATATGGAAAACTGTCTAGAATTCAGAAAGCCTTTATCTGAATGCTTTAACTCTGAGGCATATTTTTGTTTCTACTTCTTTCCTCAATATCCCAGTGCAAATTTAAATCATCAGAATCATACTGACAGCAGGGGGCACTGAAAGAAGAGCTGTGGAGAGAAGGGAGCTTTGCCCAAGTTTTCATTTTGGCAACATCGTGCCCTTGCCAGAGCAAACACTCAGCAGCCCTCTGGGAGCACTGCCTCTACATGCTTGCATTCTGCTCAAGCTGTCAGACTTGGGTTTGTTTCCTTCCATTTGGCACTTGGATGTAGCTTTTGGTGTTTTCTTTGTATTATTACCTGTGGTGCTCTCAAAAGATCCTCCTAGCACTCTCCTATTGTCATTTCAGAGGATTTGTTCATCACAGGGAGTTTTTCCTGGCTGCAAGTGCAGGTAGTTGGGGAAGTTTGTTCTGGATGAAGCAGAGAGGGAAGATGTTGAATGTTTGGGGCTGTTTATTTTTAATGGCTAAAAGGGAGAAAGGACAGTTTTTAACCTCCCTGGGGTGGCTGGTCACTCCAGGGTGTGTGTTAGGGTTAGTTGGAGATCAGGGAAAGGTTCTGCTTCCCCCAGAGGTGCTGGCACTGCCCAGGCTCCAGGGAATGGGCACAGCCCTGAGGCTGCCTGAGCTCCAGGAGGGTTTGGACACTAGGGATGGACAGGGGGATTGCTGGGGGGTCTGGGCAGGGACAGGGGCTGGACTGGGTGATCCTTTTGTGTCCCTTCCAACTCAGCCTATTCTGTGATTCTGTGAAGAATATCACAGAAGAAAGTGGCTTCATGCAAGAGCCTGCCAGATTCAGTTGTTCATGACTAAGCCTTCTATCAGCTAAAATAAAAGTTACTTTGCTGATTTTAATTCTTTGACCTCAAAGCATAATACACAGTATTCTATAACGAAAAGATTTGTCAATTCATGTATAATCCATATGTATTTATCTTTTATATATGCAGACACCATGCATGTGCAGTATAGATATTGCATTGAAACTATATTCACATATTTATTGTAATATTGTACAGCTTTATTTGTAGGAAATGCACTATTCTCTTCATTGGAATAATAAGTGTAAGACTTTCTCTGAGGACTGAATCATTATTTCAGGAAGATATTTTCAGGCTGTCATTTATTTCAGGAAAATATTGGAAAATTTTCAGTAAATCAAGAAAAGATTTAGGTGAGTTTGAAAAAGGTGTACCAGAAAAGATGATCAAAGTTTGCTGTATCTGTTTTTCAAACTCTTTTTGGAATTCTCAGTATTTTATCAAGTTGCACAATACTAATATCAACCTAGAACCAAAACTCATTTGTCCAGGTGGGGGCAATGTTGTATTTTAAAAGCAGGAACTGACCCTCTTTTTCCATCAGATAATAGAAGTCTTTCTTTTTCCAACCCAAGTTCTTCAGTGTCTGCTATTAAAACCATCTATCCTATGGTACAAAATATTGTATTTATTACTTCTTGAAAGCACAGCTTGTAAGATCTCAGGATGTTCATGTGTCAGATGTAAATGCTCAACCATTTTATGTGGGTGGGACCAGTATTTTCATTTGGCCTTGTGCACTTTTATGCATTTTGAAGTTCAGTGCTGTAATAATATGCAAAAATTATGGTTAGCTTTAACTTTTCAGTCTGCAGTTTTGAAACAGCTTGTTGGTAATGGCTTTATTTCTAATAATAATACAAAGTACATTGCTGCTACTTACTGGTTGATTGCAAAATTAACTGGCTATCCATTTCTGGAATAATTCCTTTGGCCTGATTCCTCTGGTTTGATTTAATATTTACTGTTTTCATCAAGTGTAGGTATTTTTCATTTTGTTGTACCTATGGACTATATTAATTTTATGCTAATTCAGAAAAATTGAATTTGATTAAAAACAGAGAAATGTATTTGCTAGAATTAACAATAATTTTGCTGTAATTGAATGGCTTCTGTTAGTACTGGTTAATTCAGACTGTGAGGTTGCTTTCTGTCAGAAATAAGAATAAGCCTATTCACCAAAGCTCAGATCACTAAGTCTTAGTAGTGTGTTTGCTCTAACAAATTTTAGCTTTTCTCTAAGTGCTGTATTATAGTCTGCCTTGTAATTTTTGCTGTCTATAATGTACGTGAAATGTCTTTTTAATTGTCAGCTGTGAGTTTTATCTGTCATAGTTTTAGCATAGCATTCCCAGCATATTCTGAAAAAAACCTGGCTGCTGTTGGAACCTGTAATGTACTTTTTGTGGTGGTCTTTAACACAAACACACATGCAGTGTGGTAGAAGTACTCTTGATGGATGTTGCTTGTGCTGGATGGAATTCAGTAGCAAAATCCTTTTCATTGGTGTGGGGAAGTGAATTGGGTAGGTCAAAATGCAGTTTTAGTGGGAGTCTGCCTGGCTTTTAAACCACTCCAAGTCCCCAGCACAACCTCAGTGTGCTGGCCCTGAAGCAGAGGTAATTCCCAGTGCTTGTATCAGGTCAGTGTCAGTTCTTCCCTTGTGTCTGTCCAGAGAATCTCATTGCCCACAGCAGGGGCACAGTCTGGTAGAGCCTCAGATGGGGGTTTATTTTAACACTCACACAATTGCTTATTGATTACTTATTTATGAGCCCCTGTTCAGGGCAGGACTATTCCTAATTGCAATTGCCTACAATCCACTTCAGGTGCTGCCATGAGGAGTGGATGTTTCCTTCAAACAGGAAAGAAATGTTCTTACAGGCAAAATAACCTGCTCAGCTGGGCAATAGGCAGCCTCCTTTTTGGAAATACTGGCTGCTATCTTCACTGCTGTGCACTTAGCTTGAGCTTTTGGGCATGCCCATGGAAAGGCTAGCAACTTCTTCTCAGGGGTTTTTCATTCAGTTGTCAGCTTCTATAGAGTATTCTAAAGCTCTTGTGTGTTGTGTTCCATTGGAGAACTGATAATTTGGAGGTTGCCTGACCAATCAACAAAAAACCCAAGTGAACCTGTGCCATTGGACACTGGCCCAGTTTTCATCATGGAAAACATTGAAAGTGTTTTACTTTCATGGGCACATGTGTGTGAGCATGCCCACACACGTAAGAAAACGTGACAATATTTACAGTAAGATCATGAAGTAACATCTGCCCCTTCACGTGTTCAGCTGCTCTCCAGTGGCTGTTTGTCAGGGCAGCACAGGTCAGAGTGCCCAGACACAGCTGCTGGAAGCCAAGCCTTGTAGTTCTGACTGCCAGCACCCAAGAATCATGGCCTGGTTTGGAAGTATCAAACTTTTACAATTCACTTTCAGTACCTCCCACTTCTCAGCAGACATCTAGAAATGGACTGGTTTAGTCAACTGCAGCCATTCAGTGACTTCCAAATGGAGCTGTGCTGTTCTTACCCTGTCAGGTGAGACACATCCTGGTGAGGAGCCTGTGAGCTTTGCTGCTGTTGTGTTGATTGGGAAGCAGGCAGCTGCTTCCAGGTTTCTCCCTGGATGCTCCCTCTCTTCCTGCAGCTCTGGATTCCTTGCTCCCTGTTGGAGCAGTCATTTGCAGCCATAAGTGCCCCAGATACTGCCTTTGCAGTGGGGAGGCTCCTCATGGATGGAAACTAGCCAGAACTTGGAGTTTGCTGCCACCTCTGCTGATTTTTCAGCAAATTGTCTCTGCTAAAGAGAGTACTGCTGAAGAGAGTGACTTGAGAGGCTTAGTAAATGTATCTGTTAAAAAGGGATAATAAGTAGGGCAGTAAAGACAGAAAAAAGAACTCATCCACTCAGCAAAAAGACAAGTCAGATAGGTAACCCTGTCATCAGAACTTCCCCTGAGCCTGCTCCTGCTCTCTGGCACACTGTCAGAGGGATCTGGCTGAGGTTTGCAGCTGCCTTCTGCATCCTGTGGAGCCCTCACAGGTCCTTCCCCCAGCCCAGTACGGTGTTCCCAGTACTTGTGATTTGTGTACAGCCCCTCTGTATCAGAAACATCCCTCTGCTTTAGCTGAAACTCTGAGAATGGCACTTGGGGTGAATTTATCTGTGAACAAGCCAGTCTGGAGATTTTTTGGCTCTTTGCTCTGGGCAAACTTAACATTTTTAAGAAGGCATTAATGCAAACTGCATGGGGATAGAAGAGAGCTTATATTTTGTCATGGAAATTGATTGTTTTAGTGCAGAAACTTAAGGATCTCATCTTAGATTTATTCAAGACATAAATGCTGTAAGCAAGGGACTCCTTCTTAGCCTGTGGTGAAAATAGCAATCTTACTAGTGTACATGGGTGTTTACTGAACCAGCTCTTGCATGCAGCTCATTGGTAAATTCAGTGAGATTTAGATTCCATGTCCTATGAGAGGAATGGATCTGAAGGTCTGCTTGGCACAAACCATTGTAAGAGAGGACATTCCCACACTCTGTTGTTGGTTTTCTGTCAGCATCAGGGCTGAAGCAGCAGAGCAGGGGCACAGCTCCCCCCAGCACACTGCTGCTCTGATTCTGTGAGCCAGATTCTCTGATTGTGTCCTGTGTGACAGTGAGGGGAAACCCTGAGCAGTGCAGGCACCAACACCCACTGAAGCTTTTGTGTTCAGTTGTTTTATTTTCTTTTTATTTTTAATCCAGCCAGCTCAGACTTTTGTCTATTCTTGCTACAGCCACTGAAGTCTCTGTAGGTGGAATTGTAGAGATCCAGGCAGGCAATCCTCTCTCCTTCAAAATTCAGTGTAGACAGAGATATTTATTTTTATTACACTCTAACTGAGCAAAGTTTAGTTAGTGGTGGATTTTGTCATCTTCTGTGAGAAGAGTTTGAGACAAAACTCCCTTAATCTTTGAGATAGTTTGGGAAAGCCTGTGAAGTGAGACAGTGGTACGAGATGAGCAATGATAGAAAAGTCATGGAGAGGGTAGACAAGATGAAAAGAGTTGAAGAGAAACAGCAAGTGTGGGAGCCCATGGTTACCTGACTTGCAGCTGGGTGGAGAGCAGCCATGCAGTGTAAGTACATTTACCTGGCTGGCTGCAGCCTCTCCTTTTGAACAGGAGGCTTAAACAAAAACTTGATTTCCTGTGAATATCCAGAATCAAATCTCCTACACAAAAAGTATTCTCCAACACTTTTTAAAGGTTATTCTTGACTCCAGGAGCGCTGATGACAAAAAGCTGGCTTTAAACCAGTGAGCCAAGCCTGGCTTCAAGACAGAGCCAGTACAAGTTCCTTGTCTGCCATGTCAGATGGAAGTTGGTAACTGCAAGGCTTCTCTCAAAAAACCTCTTCCTGAGCAGGGTAGGACTATTCACTATGCTGTCCCAATTCTCTTTTGGGGTTTGTGATCTTATCTTACCTGGTGTTGCTTTTTTAATTGATAACTCTTGGCTAGTTAAGATACAAATGTATGAAAGAGTGTGTGTCACTTATCTCTCTGTTTTCTTCCTTGTGATATCATTTACATTAATTCATTCTTGTGGTCTCCTATTAAACCACCCTATTTCCACATCAGCTGGCCTGTTTCCAAAACATATCTCATAGAAATGCTGATACCTAGTTCCCTTAAGCTTGAAATTGCCTTAGAAGTGTTTAACCAAACAAACAGTTGGATTTTGTGAGTGTGTGAATACTTAAGGATTTAATTGCTGCATGAGGTGTAAAGCACAGAGTGCTCTCTGTGAACTCAGAGCAGAGTGTGCTGAGATCACACAGCATAAACCTCCAGCTGGGGGTGACTTGCTTTTATGGCAGTAAGAGGAAGACAAAACTGTGTGTACCTTTATTCCTGCTGTCCTAAAACTGGCTGGCACCATTTCATTGGTGTGTTGGTTAGTAATGGCTCAAACCCCTAAAACCACAGTAAGTGTTGCTGAGTAAAGTGCTTCAGTTTTCACACCTGTTCAACCTGAGGAGTGAGGAGGGCACTGTAAGATAGGGCAATATCAGTTTTCTAATTGCTAGTGTTGCAAACCCAGCCAGGGGAAGGGAAGATTTTGTCCTGAGAACAGACTGGGGAGGAGCTGGGCTGCAGGTGGGTGATGCTCAGTGGGACACTGGGTCGGGGTGCACTGCGCAAGGACATCCACCTGGGTCTCACCCCAGTCATCACTCTGCCACATTAACAGCTGCACAAGAGTAATTCTTTTATAACCATGAGGAGATCCAGCTATGAGTGTACAGATCAAGCAGCTCTGTGGAACAGGAAGGTGACAGCTTTATGTGGGAGTAGATGTAGGCTTCCCAAAAAATGCCTGCGAGAGCTTGTCTTTGGGTTGGGTTGGTGCTTGGATCATAACAATTCCTACACATGGCTCAGATATCCCAAATAAAGTATTGCTTCCCATTGTGATATTGGCCATAATTTGCTTCATTGCCTGGCAGTTTCAAATTATTTGACAATAAAAGTGTCAGCAAGCCTATAAAAGTAAAACACATGCTTAAAGGAAGATGATGCTTTATTTTTGAAAAATGGTATACAGTGACTTTATGGAGAAAAGAACTATGACTTTTTATAGTCCACAGTGTTCAAATTTAAAGTGTTACACAAAGTGTTCGTGGTGCTTCACAGTCAAAGGTTAAGAAAGCTAAAATCAGTATCAAAATGCATATTATTTTTCTTGGCTTGAAAGCAAGAAATGTAACTATAAATCTGCATTTTGTGGTGCCAATATTCTGTGAAAGCAACACAGCCATGTCTTACTCATGTGTTTTGTTTCAGAGGGAAAGGAGGGGAAAGGAGCTTTTGTGCATCACGTTGTGTTTCAGTTCCAGCATTGACTTACAAACCTGTATTCATTTTAAAATTGACAGGACTTGAAATATTTCCTCCAAACTTCCCTGCTGGGTTCCTGCGCGGGGAGCAGAGCCCCAGTTGTGTTGTGCATGGCAGAATGCTGCAGGGACTTGCTGGGAAGGGCTGCTCTGAGGAGGGGCATGTCCAGCCAAGCCTGTCTGCACTGCTGTGGCATGTCACACACGTCTCCTTCTTTTTGACTATGATACTGGTTTATGTGCAAAATGATTTAAACTTGTGGGTTTGTGTTTTTCCCTGTGAAAGTAATTAAATGCTGTTAGTTATTTTTGAAGGTGGTTTATAAAGCAGGCAGAAGGAACCTTGTATTCCAATGCTGTTGGCTAATGTTGGATTACTGGTTCATTCTGTCAGTAGAACAACTGGCATGTTATCTGATTTTTCTTATATTTTACATTGTTCAGTTTTAGTTAGTAATGTTTACAGTATTTTGCAATATGCTTTGTAGCAAGGATTGTGTACACACACAGAACTGAAGCCTCCACTGGGAGAGCTATGTCCACAATTCCAAGAAGTTTAGACTGTTTTTGCTATGCATCTTTTACTTATGGTATGGCTTCCTGATTATTCTAGAAAATAAATTGAAACAGTAGCATAGAGTTTCCATGGGGTGCTCAGGTCTTCTGGCTGTTAAATCTGCTTTATACATTATCATTTTCACCCTGAAATAAAGGTGTTTGTTGCTTTTGCTCACAACAAAATGATGCAAAGCAGGACCAGCTTTCTCTCAGAAGGCTTTGAAAGAGATTGAGCTGGCCTCCTGAGCTCCAAGCTGAATCAATGAACAGTTTGACATAAAACCCAATGTCTCACTTTGGTCAGCAACACTCCTCTGATCAGCATCCCTTTCCAATGCCTCAGAAACCTGACAGTCTCAGCCTTATCATCTCATTGAAATCAGCAATTCACAATTGTGTTCTTGCTGCAGAAGGAGTGGTGAAAGGGTATTTTTAGAATGAAGTTTTTCATCATTCAGCAGAAAACTGAACTCACAGTTAAGTTTTGTCATACAAAATGGAAAGTATATGCAATGTATATGTAATGATGACATACACAGGCTGCTACATGTGCAGCACTTAATTCATCTAAAAGGGAGATGTGATAGGGTTTGGTGAATGTTTATGGTATTATTGCATATGTTGTTCTGTTTTTAAACAGCTCTTAAGAGGTAAGCTATAGATCAAGATGCCTGTAGGCCTGTTTTCATTTCTGCATTTAATTTGTTTATATTGCTGCTGCATTTGATAACATTCCAAATAACATTAAGTAGTTGTTTCTGTATGTGACCCTTTTAAGACCACACTACCAGACAGGTAATTTTGTACATGCAGTTGAGAACAAACTAGAATGCACTAGTAGTATCTTTTTCAATTTACCATCTAATTTCAGTGTAAAATAAATGTGCTTTTTATAAGGAACCTTCCTTTACAAATTTTTTTTCTGGTTAGTCAAAAGGAAAAGATAGTAGCTGTCAAGCATTTTATTTGATTTGATATAAATGTGCTTCACCATTTATTTTGCCTGGCAAGCAAATACATGAAACTGGGATCTTCTCAGGCTCCCATTATTTTCTCAGTATAACTACAATATTTTGGCTATTTCCATGTCTTGGGCAACATTTTAGCTAATGGATATGTTCCCAACTGAAGTTAAATGGAAGAGAATTCCTGATAAGAGCCAAAATATCTCCCAGATGTCCCATTTGGTTTGGATGCTTTCTCACTGAAGCATACAGGCTGGATGGTCTGTGGTGGAATTTGAAAGATCATCTTCCCTCATGTCTCCTCTTGTCTGGAAGCCAAGAGACTGAACAAATGGTGCTTCCAAGCTTGTGAGCCTTGTTTTGGTGTACCATCAGCTTTGTGATATTTTTTTTCCATTCAGTTCTCCTGTAATTCAAACATTATTTAACAGCCATTGAGTGATGAATGGGTTTGAGAAAATGCTGATAATTGTAAGGTTAAAGACATAGGTAAAATTCTGCCTCTGGTAAGTTCAGAATAACTACTTTGCAGGGTAAAATATACAATAAAATACACAAAGCATAGCAATTTCCAGTAGACGTGTTCAGGGAGTTCTCAAGTTGTCACAGCTTTAGTGTCACCCTGCTGAAGTGGCATTTACACTTGTAAGTGCAACAGTTAGGCCACAGAACTGCTGCACAGCCCACAGAGCATCTTGAAACTTGATTTGTGACTTTGAAAGGCTCAGTCTGGGATGGGTTCAAAGGTTCAGAACTGATCTGTTTCTTGTTGGTACATTACAGCATGTAGCAGCTTCTTCCATGATTCCCAGTTGCTGCTGACACTACTTTTCTGTGTCTGTAGATTTTTTTATGTGGCTCTTTAGTAATTTTTAGAAGTGAGTCTAACCATAAAATCAAAACTTAGGCAGTGTTGATGGGGTTTCTGATTTTGAGGTTTGGCCAGGCTGGTTTACAGTTCCTGTTCTGGTGTCCAAACGGGGTTTTTTCAGCTTGACATTTCCTGCCAGTTTTGTATCTTTTTTCAACTAGCAAATTTCTGATTTAACTTTCCATATTCCATATTTAGGTGAATGACTGTGGTGTGTGCACCAGCCTGGTAACACAGATAATTGTGCTCTCTCTCTGAGCTCTCTCCTGAGGAGCTGCTGCTGCAGCTTTAAGGCTCTTGCAGCTGCAGCCACTGGGGCAGTTCCTGATGTTCCAGTCCTGCAAGTCTCTGCAGCTGAGCCTTGCCCAGTCTGGGGAGGCTGGCAAAGACTCCAGGCAGGGCAGAGACTCACTCAGGGCAGAGATTTGTTCATGGAGGAAATTGTAGAGTGGATTTGAAAAGTTCTTAGAGTAAATCTTCATGTGGCTGTGTGTGCAATGAAGCAAGAAGAGCCCTAGCCCTGCTGAAATATTCTTCAGTTTTCTCATGATTGCCTTTGTTTACTCACTGTGCGTTGCTTTCAGTGCAGTTGTGTTGGAAATGGTGATCAGCTACAGCAGAGTGTGATAGCAATTTCTGTGGTAGTTTATATTTGTCCTTACCTAGTCACACATGCTGCTTGGGGACAGAGCCACACTGCAGAGTTTTCCTCATTGCTGCTGTAATTAGGACTCAGTGGCAGAGAGGCTGCCCCAGAGGAGTGCCCTGCCTTCTGCTTGTGCTGCTGACTGACCCTGCTGTGAAAAAGCAGCAAGAGGAGGAAAACTCCAAGGTTTCCAAGCACAGTGAAGGAAAATCATATTTCTTATGGTGATTTCCTTGGGGTGGTTGGAAGAAGACTTAAATTCACAGATTTCAACTCTGACTCATTACCACAGAAATCAGGAGGTCACACTAATACTCAAGATCAAAATCTTGTATGTAAAATGTGCCTTCCTGCAATCAATACATGATGAACCAAGGGGGTTATTTGCTCAAGTGTTGTCTGGTCCAAATGGTTATTTGGTTATTTACTGATTTCTGATCCTTCTGAAGGCACTGCAATGCCTTATCCAGCAGGCTTGAGAAGCATGGTACTGCAAATGTCTCACATAGTCCTCACAAGGTGTAGAGTCCCACTTGCTGTTCTTGTGGCTTGATTTCTGGCAGCTGAGCAATCAGTGGTGAGTCATTTAGTCATGTATAGAATAAATACACTTCTCAAGGGGTAAGCCAGGTTCTTTGGCCCCATAAAAAAGCACTGCATAATTTCTTTCTTCTGCCTCTGATGCAGAGAGCTGTACTGGGTGTACTTTTATGGTTGGCTCTTTCCATAATCCTTGTTCCATTAACATTTCTCTGTTAAGTGGAATTCTGTATTGGAAGCTGGATGCTGTATGTGGTGCTAGCATTTTTCAGGAAAGAAAAAAGGATATGTTTTTTCTTCTGAGAAGAATTCCTAGAAACTGGAACTGAGAAGTTTAAAGTGGATTCTTCATCTACTTTTTATCTTCCTTTCTGTGTTCTCTGAGCATTCCCATGCTGAGCAGCACAGCCCATAAGGGTGTCCCTTTAAGCCATATGGAATGCAGACACCCTTCTGCCAGGGGATTCCAAGGGACTGACACCCTGCTTTACTTAGGGTTCAAGCAGTGATTTGGTGATCAGCTACAGCAGAGTGTGATAGCAATTATTTGGCGATCTACCAAAATGTAGATGTTGAGTGCAGAGCAAGACAAATGTTCTACCACCATGTTCTACTATTTCTTTGGAACTAAATTTTCATTTCTTTCCCCTGTGTTTCCTTTTCAGCCTGTTTGATATGGGAGGAGAATATTACTGCTACAGCTCTGACATCACCTGCACCTTCCCTGCCAATGGCAAGTTCACAGCTGACCAGAGGGCTATCTATGAGGCAGTGCTGAAGGCCTCAAGGGCTGTCATGGCAGCAATCAAGCCAGGTAAAACATCTGCCAGCAGGAGTTCTGAGCTTTGGTAGCAGCATTCAGGCTGTCAGATCAATTATGTTTGCATTTTAGAAAGGGAACAAGATGATAAAATTAATTTCCATGGTTAAGCAGCTTCTAATGTATACACAACATTTTCCATACACTTTTAAAGGCATAACATAGAAACAATTATTAATACAATTAATATGATACTTTAATATTTATTTATTTTTAATTCCTTTCATCTACTTTCTGTTCTTATTGTTGTCTTGCCTGTTTGGAAGAATGATGCAAATGCATTTACACTCTTCATGAAACCAGTAATGATGACAGTTGTTCAGATGTGTCTTGACACACACAGCCATCTTTTCAGGAAGCTTCTGCCAAATGCTGCAGTCAGAGTTCGTGTGAGCACATGTTGTGCTTCAGTTTGTTTCAAGTATCTTCTGCATTTTATGTGTAAGCACAATAGAAATATCCTATTGAAGAAAGGGATGGAGTGTGCATCTTTGGGAAGGATAATTAGCCTGAAAAAGCTTTCAAAAGCACTGGCTATTGGGTACTTCACTGTATGCCTTTAAATTGCAGGCAAACTGATCCAACAAATACACATTTTCATTTGAAACAACTGTCTGCCTTAATGAAAACCTTATTTTTCTCCCATTCTGCTCTCAGGCCAGCAAATAAATGTTTTAGAGCTAGCTGCTGCTGTGATTTTGTCACTGGTGAAGGTACTTGAGCATTTCTCAGTATTACTAATGGAACATCTTCAAGAAGAATGTACTCAATGCACAAAGCACACTTATCCTTTAAATGTGCTGTATTAGTCTTCAGTCATCAGGCTCTGAGTGCCTGAGCTTTGTGGATTGCCTGTTGGAACAGAAGCAATTTTCCTGTTACACAGGCTGGCAGCAGCTCTGTTGATTTGAGCACTTTGCAAGGGAGTGATGTCTTAGGTTTTAGCTTTCATATTTTCCACATTGTGCATTAGTATAGAACTCTGAGCTTCATATAGAGTGTTAGCAGGTTCTCCTCACAGTTCAGTCAGACAAAACAATCCTTTCCAGCCTGAGAGCTGAGGACACCATTGCAGCTTCAGGCCTGAAATTGTAAACAACACGGAATTGAGGAGAGCAAACTGGGAGGATGGGACTGCATAACCTGGAGCTGTAATTGGACAGTTAACCCCAATATGGAAATGGGCCAAAACTTACAAAAGTGTGAAACTCTGTGATCCATTGTCCATCCTGGTTGTAGCCTTGGCCAGGCTCTTGTTCTGCCCAAGGTGTATCCTTTGAAAGCCTTTTGAATAAACCCCTATTTATTCCTTTAACTCTGTCTAGCCTGTATTCTAGGTAGCCTCTCAAGGCATCAGGACAAATAACACTCGATATTTATCTGCAAAATGAGACTAGATATTTTGCTGTTTTAATAACAATATGCATTCTTCATCACCTGCTGTTCCTCCCCTCAAGACTCCTCCCATTCCTCTTCACAGTTCATGTTGCATTTCAGTGTCACCTTTAATTTCAGGTAACATTTTTAGCAATATTTTATGCTAATAAGTTGCAGACTGTCTTCAGAATTTGAGAGCTACTATGATGTTGTGCTCAGGGTGGTGTAGAGAATTTTTCAGTTTGCTGAACACGTTATTTACAGTGTCAGAAAGTAAGGACACACTAAATTGAATATTTCTGAGAAGTAGTTGCAAGGGTCTTTTACTAGCTTTGGGAGTTTGAGATCCACACACAGACAAATCATTCTTAATCTCTGGCAGAAAAAGGGACTGAACTTTCAGTTCTTACTGTTGTCCTGCCTGTTTGGAAGAACAGTGCAAATGCATTTACACTCTTCAGGAGACCAGTAATGATGAATTTTGTATCTATATAAACTGGACTGTGGACTGGTTCATTGGTTTCATTCCTTTTGTACTTCAGAGTGCAGTAAAATGCAACCTGGACTCTTGAATTACAGATCCTGTCAAGAGTCTGGTAACAAAAAAATTTTCACCATCTGAGAAGTCTGTTCTTTAGGTCCCTTTTAAGATCTCCTGGAAGACCAGGATTCTGAAAAAGGAGAAATGGAAATGCTGACCTTTACAGCATGGTTAGTGTCACAGACTTGTCAGAGAAAGCCCAGAGCCCCTCAGGGGGCTGATGCCATTGTCACTGCTGTCCAGAGGGACACTCTGCAGGGAGGGAGGTGCAGCTCCTTAAAAAAGCCTCATTTGGGAGCTCCTGGACTAAAGCCCTGGGATCTGCCCCTGGGCAAGCCAGGTACTGCCACTCAAGGGAGCAAGAAATGATGATGTCAATTCACAAGAGCCTCTTCTCCCTGTAATACTTTGTGTCTCCAAAAGAAGAAGCAAAAGAGCTCGCAGGGTTGGAGGCACTAAATTTAAAATCCAGAGCCACCATGTTTCAGTGAGATTTTCTGGATTATGGAGCCTATGTTGATTTTGCTGGTATTTTTGCTAGTCTTCATTTCCCGGGGTTCCTAAGGTCAAAGTGCCTGGTCAGGTGGCAGGAGCCATTCCTGGAGCAGCCTGGGTGAGGGTGGGCACAGCACAGTGTAGGAAATGCTGTTTATCTCCTTAATTGTGCCTTGTGGCAGGGTCACAGGGCACATCTAGTAGTTGTCATCAGGATGTTGATGATTCCTGGGGTCTTTCTGACTGCAAGGTAGGGATGAGTACTTTAGGGAGAGTCACTGACCAAATACTGGCTTACATAACTGTGTTTATTGAAGGACACAGCTTGCTAGCAACCTTAAGCATTCTGTATAGGTCTGTTCAATTCAGAGATTTGCATTTCTTTTACAGTTTGGCTCTCATGTGAACCTCATTAACTTTTGAGTGCTGGTATTTTCTGAGAGATAATAGACCTCCTAATAAAATTCTGTGTATATTTCTATATACACAGAAATATACACAGAATTTGTATATTTATAACTGTATATATATACAGTTGTTATAATTTTTAAAATACTCCAAAACATTGTATTTCATTATAGAGAAGCATTCATCTGCCACATTCTGTGCATGGTCCCAATATACAAACAGCTCTAATCATATATATGGGTCTCCTTTCCTTACAACTCCAAGAATAGAATTCCTTCTGCAAGGCAAATAATATATTCTGAAAGTTAAGATACACTCTCTGTAGGATTACAGCCCAAGTTCAGTGCAGTTGTCACAGTTTCGGCCACAAACAAAATCTGTTTAAAAAAAAATTGGGAGGAACACTCAGTCTTGCATAATCAGCAGTTTTGAAACCACTGAACATGGAGCACTGATGAAGACAGTGATGCTTGTCACTGAAGAGAAAGTCAGAAAAGTGTGCTTGTGTGGCAGTGGGCTAATTGTCTTTCCTCCAAAGTCAGGCCTATGATCCAAGATGTGAGAGAGGAATGTTGGATTTCTGCTTAGAGGATATTCTTAATTGTGTCAAGTCCATCTGCATTAAATTTCCTCTTCCACAGAACTAAAATTCCGGGGCAGATGTGCAGAATATTGACACATTCATTTCCTTCAGTGACTGAGGCATCATCTGTTTCTTTGTCAGAACAGAGACTTGAGAAACAATTTTTATGTATATGTACATATATATGCTTTACAGATATATGTTACATGGAAAGAATAGTTTTAAAAGAGTGAAATTGTAAAGCCATGTGTCCCAATTTGTCTCACTTCTATTTTCTTTTTTAATTTCATTGGATTTGCCAAAGGTTGAGGCACATTAAATGCAGTCCTGGAGCACATCTCCCAGTTTACTTTCATCTGAAATGAATTCAATTCATGCACTTCAACATTGCACTGTGTACACAAAAACACAGTAAGTGGGGACAACCAAGAGATTTCACCTCCAAGGATGATTGGAATTAAATGTTCCTGTAGATACATTCATTGTTTCTCACTCTGCTGTCTTCACACAATGCATATAACAGTCAGAGCTGAGCTAATGAGCAGCTATTCAGTAATTTAGTTTAACCTTTTGTTCTGTGCATGGCCTGGAGCTGTTTATTGCCTACTGTGCAAAACCTGCTCTGAATCCAAAATTATCAATGTGTCCTCACCAGTTTTTTCTCAGAGTGCTCATCATAACAGTGCACAGGTGCTGGGCAGGCAAGGAGGTTTGCTTGCACTGCATCTTAAAGATGTGCAAGTATGCAGCAGTCCCCCTTCTGCAGGCAGGAGCCAGCAGGCTAGAGAAGTTAGTGTAAAAGCTCTTGACTCATTTGGGATTCCAACATGGAAATTCTTCAGACTCAAGATCTTTTTTAAGAGAGTTGAACATTGCTCTTGCTCAAACCACAGCTGTTTTGACCTCTGTTACAGCTGCTGAGAGCCCAGCCTTTCTGCAAATCACACTCCAGATTGTCAAGCCAAACTCTGGTAAAATGAAAGAAAATGATTAATGAAAAAAATGTAAAATAAATTTTAAAAACCCCCTGTGTTTGAAGCAAGTTGCTGAGCATCCTGCTGGGAACCTGAGTCTGGTGCAAGAAAGGTTGCTGATTACCAGAGGCAACTTTTAGGTGCATTTGCCATGTTTGCCTTCTTGTGAAGTCTCTTGGGTTTTTTCTTGCTTGTTTTCAGCTTTTGTAACAGATGGAGGAGGAATTATATAATGAAGAGAAATCTTCAGTGGTTTATCAGTGGTTTGCATCTTGTGCTTGGTGGGAAGCTCTGCTTGGACTGGTGGAAGCTTCTCCCCTGGTGCTGCTGTGTCTCTCCTCCATGGCTGTAGTAACACATGAATGGATGTTGCACTTTTGCTTGCATGAGGTCTTCTGTCCTTTAGCCAGCTGCCTTCATTGCAAAACAGAGCCCTGGGCCTCTTCTTCTGGCAAGTGTCACTGAAATTCTTTTTAGAATTGGAAATTTTTTTAATATTTTACTGCAGGACTGGAGTAGGCAGCATCATCAGAAAGGTAATTCGAAATTCTGTGTAGAGGAGTAGATGTTCATGGAAGCGAAGGACTGAACCCTAACATGTCAGCACCAAGGGGCCAAGCAAAGCTCACACAGACTCAGTCAGGGGATATTGCTCAACTCTGCAGTCCTTGATGCTATAACCATAAAATTAGTGCTTTTAGTGGAGCTCTCCCCCACCCCCATAATTGCCCAGGCTTAAAAAAGCAAACTCTAGTGGAAAAATAGTATTGTGCAGCACAGCCTCAGTAGGCATGAGGCTGCTGGGGGCAGTGGGGAAGGGCAGGGGTGAGGTCTCAGCTCTGGTGTCTGGAGCACCTCCTGTGGACACCTCTGATGGCAGCAGCTCCAAGCCTGAGCTGCAGGGCTAGATTAGACTCTTTTCTGAGCAAGTTGGGCATGTTGTTAATAGTGGAGAGCTCTGAAGGGTTAGAAAGGGCACATGTGCATGGCTCCCAAATCTGTCTCACTCCATTCTTTATCCTAGTTGCATAAGTTAGATCCAATGTCTGTGTGTTTGCTTTGTTATCCATCATTAGTCACTGGTTTCACCTGGGAGACCACTACTGTTTGCTCTCTGACATTAATATCAATCTATTGGGGAAAAAAAGTGTGAAATAATTTGTTTTGCTGTAAGTCCCTCTCTGAAGAAAACAATTTGTTGAAGAAACATGATCTAACTTTCAAGTTAACCCTACACTGAGCCAGGGCTTGGTACCCTGCTGGTATCCCTCCTAAGCTGAATCACTCCATGCTGTGTTGTGACTCCATGCCCATGGAAATGCCAGTGGCGGAGGAAAGGAGATGCTGCTGAGGAGCAGTGCCAGGCTGTGCCCAGGCAGGGCAGTGCCAGCGCACAGGCAGGGCACTGCTGGATGTTCCTGTGAGCTGTGGCCACTCCAGCCCTGGCACCACCCTGCTCTTGCCCCAGTGTGTTACTGTCAGGGACACACAGGGTCAGTGGTGGTGGGGAGGTCTCTGTGGAGTGGCTTCTCTTTTATTCTTCAGCAAATGGCTGTGTATTGGTAGCATGGGCAGCCTCTCAAGTGATTTCTGCTATTTGTTGGTCGGGTTATTATCTTAAGCATTTAAAGAATATTAATAATAAAAATATTAATACAATATTTATATTATTATAAATTTAATTCCTACTTGATGAAGACATATAGTTGCTACATATAGAAAGTTTCTCTGTACAGTTTCTGTTTATAGAAACATTGAAGTGTCTGAAATATAGTAAGTTGCTACTGTGTTGAGAAGAACTAAAAAGGAAGTATGCCTATCTCAGCTTTGCAATTAGAACTATTTTGCATTAATGCACTAGAGCATAAACAGAGTCTTTAAGATTAATGAGCTAAATATTGGAGCAATCACATACTTTCCATCTTCATCCTTTTGCAATTGCATCCTGGGACCTCCAAGCATTACTCTCTGTCTTTTCTGTAGACGAATGGAAAATCACAGGAGAAGGGGAAGGAAAGGAGCTGGTTGTGCTTAGCATGCCTGGTATACTGCAAAATCTATATTGAAAAAAATCTTTTTTTTAATCTTTAAAGTTAAATACATTAATATTTGGGGTGCAAGGAAGAAGGAATTTAAATACCTCACTCTGTAAGGTCCGTTGTCCTAAATTCCAGTTTCCATAAAGATCTCCTTGTCTAGCAAACTGCTCCCAAGGAACAGTTGAGTAAGGCCAGGTTGGCAGCCACTCAAGTCCCTATCTCTACATTTTTATGATTTGAAAAGCTTGTGTATACAGAGTCCCCATTGAATCAAAATTGCATTCAGACATTAGCTATGCAGCTGGGAATATCTGCTGATTGATGTTTGTTTGTTTCAATAAAACGAAAAATAAAATTTAGTTCCAAATATGCACAGAAGTTGTTGTTCATCACCTCAGTTTATGTGCAGTGTGAATTCCTCCTTGGGATACTGACATTACCACAGGGTTTCCCTATAGGATTTCTATCTCTGCATTTTTCAAGTTGGAGCTCATCTTATATGCATATCCCCAAGTTATGCATTTTACTATCAAGACAGTGAGTGTTCCCTTGCCTCTGGCTTTCAGGCTTTGCTTTTCCAATAAATGCATTTCAGGAAGGTCTTGAAGAAAATCTGTGCCCCAGGACTGACATCTCTGATAACACAAGATGGAGGTTTCTCCATGTCAGGGCTGGAAGGTTCCTTGTGTATGGCTCTCCCAAAAATCCAGTTTCACTTAAAGACATGGGTTCTTTAAGCTCCTAAATCCTGTCTTCCAGGGTCAAAGAGCAGACTTTGCAGATTTCATTGATTCCAGGATTGCCATATAATCTTTGACCAAGAAAGTGCAGTCAAGTACACTTCAAGTACAGTCAAAAACATTTCAGGCAAAGAAGTAGACCTACATATCAAATAAAAGATCCTTTTATTAATCATGTGAATACTAGCTGATCCTCAGAGCCCACAAGAAGTGGGTACCCTTTTGCTGGAGATGCTAAATAAATGCAGAGAGATAAGTAGTTCCCAAAAGACTCAGGTGTTCTGAGATGGAGAGGCCAAGGGGAGCAGCCAGTGAGCACAGGCCAGCAGTGTCTGGCTCAGAGAATTTCAGAAATTCTCTGTAGCTGCTGGTCCCTCCTCTGTCTTTGCTCCAAGTCAAGTCTTGCATTTTGCAGTTGAGAATGAGTGTTCGAAGGGGTTTCTGTAATGTTTGGAGCTACCCTTCCACTCTGTCATTTCCAAATGAACAATTTGAGAAACAGAATGATTCAGGAGGGCCTTCTGTAGGTCTGGGGCTGAGCACTTCCTTTGAAGAGCAGGAGAAATCCTTGGGAGTTCTCTAGGATGGAGCATCACAGGCCACCATGAGCCGCCTCCAGAGGCAGCCTGGGAGGCAGGCAGGGTGTTTCTGTGGGTGACCCCTGTGTCCTGCTGCAGTTTCAGTGCCAGCCACTCCTGCTGTCCCTTTGTGTGTTTGTGCAGAACCAAGTTAATCCCACGTGGTCTTTGTCCTGTGGGCAGCTGTAACTGCATCAGTTGAGCTGCTCTGTGAAACTCCGACCACTTTTTGTGCATTTCTCCTGATTTCTTCAGGACTTTTTTATTGTTGTAACTTCCTAAGTGCTTTGCAATGGAGGGGTTGTCTTAGCTAGTTTTCCCATGTACAGCCTTCCAAGGAATGTTGTGAATTAGAAGGACAAAACAAAGAGGCCACTTCATTTTCCAGTGTTTTGCCTCCTCCCTGTTTGCCTGATGCTAAAGGACTGAAGCAGTAAAGCTGATGGGGGTAGAGGGGCAAGCCCAGGGACTTCACAGGGTGAGTGGTCTGTATTTCAGTACAGCAGGATGTAGATTTTGGATGGTATGTCCTCCTTTGGTACCTAAATACTGAGTGAGGCACAGTTCTTTCAGTCAGACTGTCAAGAATTAAGTTTAGTGAACCACTACCAGTTTAAATAACCTACTTATACAACAAAAAATGCTGTGATTTGAATTCAAAGCAGCAGTATGAGTCCCTGTTCTATTTTCTAGTAAAATGCCTCTAACAAAGAAAGAAGAGTGGAGAATCCAGCTCAGGTAGAATAGTACCAAGAGCAAAGATTAAAATAACTCAATTAAAGAACTGTTTAATAAAAACAATTTAATGAAAACTAATAGCTAGGGTATATATTTGGCATAGCAGATCATATTACCAGCAGGTGTTTCTGTTATTAAGCTGAGCAGAGTTGTACTTGGCAACATGCAAATTCAAAATTTGCAGCTTCACAGATTACTGCTTCTTTTAGTCCACAACAAATATATTACTTCTTTACAATTCAGATTGATTTTTGGTTTCTAATACTGCTTAAGAGTAATTGTCACTGTGTCCAACTAGGATTGAAATCCATTATACCTAAAGAAAATAACTGTAACTGTTACTAATATTTATCCTCCTAGGTAAAAAGTTCTTATTCACATGCAGTGGGTGTTTTTTGCATTGTAGTATTTTTTATTATGTGTAGTCCAGAGTTGTATTAGTGGAACACCATGGTGATGCTTCTCTGTGCTGTATAAAAGCAGTAGCTGATTTTGGTTAATTTTTCAAAAGAAACTGGTCTGCAAACTGGAATTTTTGACAATAGCACAACAGGGAAGGGTATGAGAGCACAATCTCTTTTACAGTTTGTATAATTTCAAGATGCCCATATGAATTATTCCCATTCAGATTGTCATATTTTAGTCAAAGCACTGCTGATCATTATTAATCTGCTGTAATATCTGCAGCAAAACAATTCTCCTCAGGAATAAAAAATTAATGACAGAACTTGAAGACTTTATTCCAGTTCCTCTGAAGAGCAAATGCTTTTAGGGTATGTTGTAACCAATATTTGATGTTCACAAATCGTGCTGAATGGCACCACAGTATTATTTTTCCCTCCTTGCAGTTCAGAATGTGTTACTGTGTTGAAAGACAGATTGGAAAGTGAATCTTGTCAATGTATGTTTTTAAAAGCTATTTGTAATCTGCTCTCCTCTATTAAACAGAGTGGGCTGTAGTTTTTTTTTTTTTGCTGGCATTAATGTTCATTAATTGATAAACAAACAAAAAATTCAACAAAAGTTGAATACTGCCTCTCTGAGATGGACCCAGCAAAGGTAGAACAGCTTTCTGTGGTGTGTTAATTGTGATTTTCTCAGTGTAAATGGTTGATGCATTGCTGCTACTTAGGAAATAAAAGCAGAAGGCACTAAAGGATGCATAGACAATACTGTCAGTCAAATTGAAATTCTTTATTCTTTCAAGATATTAATTAAAAATGGTATGATTGATTACTGGAGCTCTCATTGCTGGTCACCTGTCCAGCACAGCAGTAACCCATGGTGAGAGGTGAAAGAAAAGGGAGTTTTGTGCAGAGCCTCAGGGAGAGCAGCAATCTATTGAAATGTGAAGGATCTGATTGCAGACCTGGGAGCTGCTGCTCCTGCTGGGATGGACAGGACCTCTGCAGCATTCAGAGGATGAAATAATGCTGAGTTATCCCCAAAGGTACAAAAACTGGCATTTAAACTGTTCCTGCCCTGAAATCCCTCTCATCTCCAGGTACCTGAGCAGAGCCTGCAGGAGCTGCCATGGCTCAGGGGATTTTTCACCACTTTAAGGGATTCTTCAAAGGTGTGGCTTGCAAAAGCAAATACATTTAGATTTCTTTACAGACTCAGCCTAAATTGGCTGCAGGTTTTTTGCCTTTCTATATTGAATGGGGTTTGGCTTAAGACCTTTTTTTTAAAATCGTTTTTTCCTAATTGTAACATGCTGTATATTGTAACATTGTGCAGTTCTGGTTTTGGGGAATGAGCTGCCTGTACCTTGTCTGATTTTTAGTACTTGCACTGATTTTCTCACATCTCAGTGTTCAGGAATTGTGCTTGATATTTGCTGTAATTTGAGTTGAAGTGCAAAGTTCACAAGTCCTTCAATCTTGACACTGCATCAGCTGTAGCTGTCAGAGTGCAAACCTGCCAGACATAAATTGTGCTGTTTGCCCTGAGTCTTATCTAAACAGGCTCTTTTCTGAGCTCCAAAGATTGATAAGTTTCCACACTGCAATCACTCCCTCCAACACTTCCTTCATCCTGTCAATCCTTTTCCTTTTTTCCTCTTCAACATGCACCTCTTTTGGAAGGAACATGCTGTAAAATAGTCTGGCAAAACTCAATCCCAGATGTGGAAAAAATCCCTCTTCTTGCCATCTATTCATATTGCTTTTCCTGATGTCTCTGCATGGCAGAATGCTATCCTCATGTTGCTTCTGATGAGTGACAACTCACCTTGTGCAGGGTTTATAACTGGGAGGATGGAATTACTGCTGGACACCTCCATCATCCATGCAAAGGATGGAATTACTGCTGGAAACCTCCATCATACTGATGCAAAATGTCACAGGACAGCTGAATTGCACAGTGCTGTTCAGTCTTTTGAAGAAGTCCAAGTTTCAGAGGTGATGAGGATCAATCTCTATTTCCCTCCAGTAACTCCCATCCCTGTAAGGCAGGTAGATCTTTCTGGGGAATGAAGGGGTGACTTTATTGCCCAGAAATACCATCCTGGTGTGGAGCTGTGCCACTGGGGCTCCAGGCACAGGGCAGGGGCAGGTCTGGCAATCCCTGCAGTCACAACTGAGGGTATTTGCAGGTGTGAACAGCAGCAAATTCTGTCTAGTTCCATTTTGTGCTGGGAAAGTTAACAGGCTCCTCTCCTCCCATGGCAGCCAGATGCAGCCATGCCACAGCTGGAAGGTGCAGTCAGAAATGGCATCCCTGAATTTGGCATCCATGAGCCGTGTGTTCATCCACACAGTCTGTGAAGATTTGAACAGCTTCACTGCTCCCAGACAGTGGCAGAGTCACAGTCCAGCTTTTGGGGGTTTGCCCATGGCACAGCTGCTTTACCTGGTGCTGCAAGACCCCAAGTTCAAAACCAGAGCAAACACTGAGTGTTTCCTGTAGTGGGCAAAAAGAAAGCATGAAAATCACAAATATGACAATTGTTTCTCTAGCACCCAGCTGAAGAGGGAGAAGATAATTGGTTTTTAGTGTTTAAATTATGTTTTGCTTTGTTTTTTAACTGGGTCTGATTGAGTTCTAAAGTGCTATTGTTTTATGTCTGATATGGTCTGTGCCAGTAGGCAGATTTCAGTCTGTTCCAATGGCTTGCTGGCTGGTCTGGGATTGTGTGTTCTGTCTGCATTTCAGTGGCACTGCCAGGGGACATTGGGCCTTTTGCCCTTGTCTGTGGACACTTGGAAATTAAATGTAACTTAACCTTAGCACAATTTGGGGAGAAGTTACTAGAACCTTGCCATACTCGTTTTTTTTAGTAAGATTGTGACATCTATGTTGGCAAAAAAACCCCCACCCAACAACAACAACAAAAAAAACCCTGTTAATCATTTGTGGTTTAATCATTGTCACATTACAACCACAAAGTACCCTAAGTGGTGGCCAAAAAAATCCTGTTAGGCCTTTTCAGAGTACTTTCTGACCAAAGTGGCTAAATACCACGCAGTAATTCTAAATTATTTTTGTATGCTGTTTCTACTTTATGTTCTCAAATGGCTTCTAATAAAACTTCAGATAATAATCACTGGGATAAAAATACCAGTGAGTTAACAGCAGCTGAGGAACAGTTTATAGTGTAATGTGTTATAGCAACTCATCTTTTTAATTCTACCGTTTAAAAATTTATGGTATATTCATCAAAAGATAGGAATGCTTTTGATTTCTGGTTTCACAAGAAGCTTTTCTTTCTTTTTGGGGGCTGGCAAAGAGGGCACAAAAATCCCCTCCATTGGTGTGATCAAAGAGGTCACACATTATTGCAGAGATCGTTATATGATGTTCCAGAGTCCTTGAACCTGGTGTTTTATCTGAAATTTTGTGTGGTTTGGCAAACAGATATCAAAGAGGAAATATTTTCAAGAAAGTAAAATAATATTAATTTTTTTTCCTTTCTTTCACAGTTATATTTAAGAGTATCAGATAACATTTAGCTTTATGGGGATACCTTTAAAAAAAGACTTTAGGCAAACTTAATGCACTCATTTTGCCATTTTTAAGTGGTACCTCACACATCTACAAATTTCCACTGTACAGTTTGAATTATGTCTGAAAACGAATAACCTCCCTAGATTTTTGTTAATGAATGCATAGTCTGGTTTATTTCATTACTGCACATCTGCAGTGTGGGGTTGCTGCTGTGCAGCTCATTCACTCTGTATCTCCAGGAGTCTCTGGTGCTGTAAGAGGTGGGTCTGAGCTGACCCCTCTGCTGAGCACGGGCTGCATGCAGGTAACAAACCCAGCCCAATGAGCCTGGGACTGAGCTTCCCTGCCTCAGTGACCTCTATCACCCAGTGTCTCATTTGGCACAGAATTAGGAAGGGAGCAGACACCTCATCAGCAGATTTTCCTCAGTACAGACTCATTTTGGTACAAGCTGTCAAAGTCCAAGGACCCTTCAATCTGACTTTTTAAACCTCATCTGTCACTGGACTATAAATTGGTTTATGAATTGGCTTAAAGATAATAACAGAACTAACCTTTCTACACAAAAAGCACGTCTGCAACTATCATAAAAGTTCTTACACAAAAGCATTTCTGCAACTATGATAAACTTCACCAAGGCTTAAAAATAATACACCTGAATGATACATGAGTCAAACATGCTGGTGAGTGCTTGGTGGTGGGAGTCAGTGCTGGTCAGGTGTCAGACCACTCAGCCACCTGACTCAGGGGCTCTTAATTTTCTTAATTTTCTTAATTCAGCCTAAAAATATATTGTCTGATGCAGTCTAGTGCAGTGAAAAGACAGATTGCATTGTTGGATATGGACACTCCAAGCTGTCTTCTCAGTCTTGTATGACCCCCCTTTTGGAGCTGTCTTGAAAAGAATAAAAAGAATGGGCTCTCAAAGCCAAAGCACTCAGGGGCAGAGGCACTTGTGTGGGAGTAGTTGTGGGGTTTGGTTGGTTTTTAGCTGCTTTTTCTCCCTACAAGAATGCTAATATGGTGTTTGACTTCTGCTTGCAGCAGACACAGCGGTCTCTGCTGGACCCCCAATAACCCAAAAGTTGAGGAGCCTCCACAAACCAAGGATTCTCTGTACAAAATGTTCATTCAGCACTGTTCAGCCAGTGTTGTTCTTCTTCACACCTGCAAGTCTGCAGTCTGTAGGGCAGATTGTTCCCTGGCTGCCTGCAGACTCCTCTGTGTTATTGTTTTAACATGCTAAAGCTATCCACACAGGTGTGTGCACAGAATGAGCATCTCTGGCCTTTCAGCATTCTGCATCTGAGCAGAATGAGGCACCTCTGGGCTTTGACAGAGGGACTCACATATTCTCACTCACATATTCTCCCTGCAGTCCTTGGGGCATTTCCAGATTGTTGAGCTGCACATCATATGAGAACACCAAAAGGTTCTGCTCGTGGCTTCTTATCAAGTTGTCAGGTTGATGAAGCTATCAGCTCTGATATTCATTTTTTCCTCCTTTCTCTGCTTTTTGCAATTATTGGAGTTCAGTATCTACAAAGGAAAATTAGATTAGCAGAATTTAAGGATTTCAACTCTTTGAGTGTACTTACTAGTTATCTAAATAACACCTGAGTGCAGGGATGTCAGTCAGTCCCAGAGACAGCTGGGCTTGCACAGGCCATTGTATTATGAAGATTTCAATTGCCACATAAAGTTAATCCAATTTTAGTTTTAAAATAACTTTAAAGCATATATTTCTGTTTTACAGTTTTAGTTTTAGAATAACTTTAAAGCATATATTTCTGTTTACTCTATAATAAATACATGTGAATATACTTTTGTATAACATGGACAAAGACATCTTCCTTAAATTATGGTTGTTACTTTTTTCAGTGGATTTTTCCTATACTTTTAAGTAGTTGCCTTAGTACTGTAAAATAGTTCTTTCTCTTCACAAAATTAATGTTTTTAATATTACAAAGACAGTAGGAGATGTTTGAAGATTTGCATTTAGATCCTCTTTCTTTGTCAAATTACCTGTTTAAGAAATGGGTAGAAATCTGTTTGAACTTTATTATTAAAGTTTATTTTTAGCATGATGGGAATCCTCTCATATCAAACAAGACAAGGATATCACCATTTTTAAAGTGAAGACCAAAAAATCACTCCAATTATTTCACTGTCTCTGCTCAGCTCAGAATATCTTCCTATTTTGTCTTAGTACTCAAGTAACAGTCTGAGTATGAGATTTTTATCCAGGGCTTGTAGGTTAAGTGTCCTGGAGGGAGATGGCCACCACCCCATAGTCATAATAGAATAAAGCATGAAGCCAGACAATAGAACAGAAAGTGCAATCTATCTATAAACCCTTTCTTTTTAATTAAGACTATTTGAATACCTATTTATTTGTATTATTTAGCAGGGTGCCTCCAGCAGAGGTTTAATTTCCCTGTGCCCAGAGCTGCCCCAGTGCTGTCTGCAGCTCCAGCAGCATGGGACACACAACTGGAGCTGACATATTTCATATCTCTAGCAAAGCTCCTGGCACTGGCTGGATGATAATAGAGTGCTCCAGAGCCATTTTGCTGGGCTCTGTCTGAAGCACCACCCTGGCTCCAAGAGAGAGCCCAAAGGTGCAGATTTTCCATCCAGCCTCATTATTTCTTTCACAGTAGAGCTTTTTGTTGTCCTCAGTCTCTAATGGAGCAGATAAGATGAATAAAAACCAAAACAGATGGGGAATTAGGAAGGAAGAAGGAGAGGAGAAGTATTTGCACTTTCAGACAATGAGAGAAAAAGGAAAAGGTAGGGATGAGGGAAGAAGGAGTTCTAATGGATTTGCTCTGTGCCTGGAAATACTCAGGATTTACAGCCATGGCAGTCTTTTCAGCTAGAGCAATAATGCCATTAATTTGTTCAACTTCTGCAGACAAATGGATATGTGGCTTTGGTGGTTTTATTTCTGATCAGTTTGATATTTGTATCTCCTTTTGTATCTCTTCCTCAGTTTGATAAAGGTGACTGTGTCACTTTGAGTGGAGTCTGTGGGTTTGGATTGAGACCAGCAGTGCCAGCAGAGCTGCAGAGGGAAGCTGAGCTGCAGACAGCAGATCCCTCAGCTCCACTCCTCTCAGACAGCTCAGCCTGCTCCAGAGCACCCAGGCAATGGCTGTGTTTTGTCTTCCAGCCATGGAGTTCTGACCTTCACTTTTAACAGGAGAGGGTGAGGCTTCAAACAGTTGACCAGGGTCAGATGTTGTCACATGTGGCTTTGTTGTTATGGTGGTGAAAATAGGTGACTTGTGGTAATACTCAGCTAAGAAATCATGGAAGAGATCTTGAAAGAACATCTAGTGTCCTCAGAAAGAAGATTGAAGGCTTTTAGAGCAGTTGGGGTTAGCTGCAAACTGCAAAAGCTGAACCTCGACTTAGACATAAAAATTCTGTATTTCCACACCTATAAAATAAACAGGAAAGCAACTGTGATTCAGTAATACTTTTAGTGTGATATGTGTAATATTGATGTGAGGGATTGTAGTGATTTCAATTTATCATTCAATAAAGTGGAGCCTAATATGAGAGAGCTGTGAAACACAAGTGAATCTAGAGAAGTGAAAATTGCAACACAATCAATATTCAGAAAGAGAAATGTTTATCTAATATGTTGAACAGTTGTCAGAGAACAGCTGGTTATAGTTGTATTGGTTCATATAGAATGAAAAATCTTAATTCCTTTTTAAAGTAAGGAAACCATAAAAATATCACATTTTGAGCAGGAAGATTGCACACATTCTGTGGGTGAGCATCACACACCTGGGCACTGCTGGCTTTTGTGAGGAAGTAGCAACCAAGGGTTTGTCTGTTTGTCTGCCACTTGCTGCTCAGTTTGATTCTGATCTTTCTGTCAGAGCCACAAAGACAGCTGAGTGCTTTCTCCAAGCACTCCCATAGGATGATTTTATTTCTGACTTTGAAGCCTCAGTACTTTCAGCAAAAAGTGATAATGTAATTAAGAGATGACATTTATCTTCACAAGACCCTAGAGCTGCATGTTTAACTGGATTAAAGCAAACGGAACTTAGTGGGAGTTTGGCCTTAAAAATTGCTCAGTTCTTATTTGCTTAATCATGCCAAAATTGAACAAGGAAAATATTCTTCAACTGTACCTTAGCCCTAGTTGTCTTGACTCTGCAACTGCTGCTCTGTTGATGATGACTCAATGCCATGGTGAACTAATTAGGACAGTACTTTGTTACTAACAAAAGAGCTGCTTTCTTCCTCCCTCCTCTCCCCAGCAGTTTGTCAAACAAAATTGTATCCTATACCAAAATAATAGCAACCTAATGTATCCTGGCACTCTGTCTCTAGTCAAACAACAGTATTTTGTAATGCTGGTTCAGTACATGTATTAGAGGAGCTGTTATTTACACAGCCCATTAACACAAGGGAATCATTAATTTCTGGAGAGTGTCTTTGCCAGAAAGATGTGGGCTTTAAATCTTCAATGTACGTAGAAAAGCAGTGTCCATGTCAGATGTTCTAAATGGGGATGGTCATTCTTGAAAATAAAAGGATGGTAATGTTCTATTCTCTGCATTTTAAAAAACTGCAATCTATAGTTGACATTCTTATAGGAGACTCAGGGATGCATTTCCATCTGTGTGGACATGCTTAGATCCATTGTATTAACATTTTGCATATGGCTCTGGATGGGAAGGTGCTGCTGTTTCTCTTGTTTGTATTTTTCTGTACTTCACAGACATCTTAAAATAGTTTTGTCTTGTTTAAAGTGTTTTTTTGTGAAAATGCAGTTGCTCTTTCCACCTTTGTTTTTTCTATAAACAAAGGGCACATGTGTTACATCTGTTTTTTGAAAGCTGCTGTTCAAATCTTGCAGCAATAGTTAACTGAGCTGCCTGTTTGTGCTCTCCAAGGGGTGGCCTGGCCTGATATGCACCGTCTGGCTGACAGAGTCCATCTGGAGGAGCTGACCAGAATTGGCATTCTGCAAGGCAGTGTGGATGACATGGTGAAGGTTCATCTGGGTGCAGTATTTATGCCACACGGGCTTGGACATCTCCTTGGAATCGACGTGCATGATGTTGGAGGCTACCCAGAGGTTAGTGCTAGTCCATGCTCAACTCCCCTGCACATTAACCCTTCAGTTCCATCAGCACTGCTCATACTCTCTGTCTGGTTACCCAAATGCATCTTCTCAGAGATACAGCAGTTTTGCACTTAAGTATCTCCTTGTTTTTTTTAAGATGTGGTATTTTATGCCGTTTACTCTAAGGAAATCTATTAGTTCATTTTAAAAAATCTATTAGTTCATCGAAACATAAATTGTTTATGGGGAGAAGTCAACTGATGGTGCTCTCTGGGCATTCTTAACCTGTTCAGTTTCTACATACACTGTGTCGTTCCTCATGATCCACTGCTCTGACAGGCACCACCCAAGTACCCTGTGCTGTGGCACAGCACCTCAGTCTGCCTGAGTCCTGTGTTGCCAAGATTCCCCTGCTCCATTGCAGATGTGAGGCAGCTGCAGGAGCCCCTGCTGTACCTGGGCAGTCAATCCCAGTGGCTGTCACATGGAAACAATCTGGCTCACAGCCCTGTCTTGAGCTTTGCTGTCCAGCATCAGCATGGGCACCAGTGAGGATGTAGCAAGAAAAAACTCCATCAAGTCTTCCAGTCTTTGCAAATGTGAAGATATAACCTCTTGTATTCTGAGTTACTGCAGAAAACACAAAAGGATTGTTTTTTTCCTTGAATTAATTTGGTGATTCATGACTATGATCTGAAAGCAGAATAGGTAAAATTCTGTAACCAGTTAATGACAGTAGGTCTGCAGTGATAACTAAAAGAATAAAATCTCTAAGGCAGATTGTACTTAATGTTTGAATAGAGGAAGTTTGCAGCAGCTTTGGAATGATTTCAGAAGGATTGTGTTTGTGTTAGATTGTGGTTGTTTGAGGCTAACTCTTTAAGGATTTTCAGTGATACAGTACTAAAATGGATAATTTTCCTCCTTTCATTTGTAAGCTGTTCTTTTGCAAGAATCTGTAAAAGAAACAAGGAACTCCACAGGTAAAGTTGAAGCATATTTTGGTGCTTGTTCATGTTGGGTGACCAGGCTACCTGACAGCTGCTATTGCTGGTTCAGTTTTGCAGGCAGTATATAATATTTGAGGATACTTATTACAATCACAATGTAATTATAGTTGAGATACAATATTGTGATAATGATGTATTAGCATCAGCTAATAAACTTGCATGTAATAAAAATGAAACAAAAATCAAAAGCAGTGCTATTCTGATTTTAAGGTTTCTGCACTAGCTGATACAGAGAGGATGGATGCTTGTCCCTTTGTTCCTCCCAAGTGCACAAGTCGAGACATCCAGCAAAGAACAGGGACTGTGGTTACTTGGAGAGTTCATAAACTTCAAAATCCAGGACCCTGCTGTAGCATGCCTTTGCTTAGATTTTTTTCACTTGTGTTGTGAATAACCTCTCTGAATTTAATGGACTTAAAGAACAGGAGCATGTGTTCAAGACTTGGTAGGGTGAAGAGATAACTAAATTTTAGGAACAAGTGGGAAGAATTCTGAGAGTGCAAAGTACTCTTCTTGGTTTTGCCTAAAAACTGTAATTTTTGAGGTTAGAGCAAGCACCTTACTGTCAAGGGAGATTTCTAGAACTGATTTTGTGTGAGTCTGAAGCAATGGACCCTGTACATCTTCCATCTCTCAGCAGATTTCAGTAGTATGACATACAATACGAAATCTTTTTTTGACAATAGATTTTGTTTTCATACAACTGAATTTATAATTGTTATTGTATGTTGTTTTATAGAATTTAAGGGTCATTTTTTGAAAGCAAACTGATCTCTCCACAATTTTGAAAGGGCAGCCTGTTACAGATAAAAATGGATATAGGGACTGTATTGTAAAATGAGTTAGGCTCTCCAGTTTTGTATTTACTGTGTGTAAAAATGCCAGAGCTCTACACAGAATTTTATATCTGCAAATACTGAAGTTGTTTGTTTGTTTGTGTTGGCATGCAGCTGCATTCTTACAAGAAGAATGCTTGCATGCCTAATTTACTTTCAAAATCCAATCCTAAATAGGAAATTTTTTTAATATGAAGCATGTATGGAAGCTCACTAACAAATAGCTAATGTTCTGTATTTGCATATAAAAGTGCTCATGGATGAGTGTATGGCATCACTTTGAAAAATTATGAGTTCTGGGTTGTGCAGAAGAGCAATTCCTTTAACTCAGTGTGTGGTGTGAATTTCACCTCTGGTAGCCCCTTGACTTCTCTGTGACCCAGAGCAGGAGTCCCTGTGACTGAGGTGAGGTACCTGGTGTGGGAGGGACACTGCAGGAGCCTGTCAGAGAGCTGGGAGGGAGCTCCACCAGCCTCTCTGGGCTGTCCCCATGGGAGCCTGCTCCTGCCAGGGCAGGGGAGCCGTGGAGGGATGCAGGGGATGTGCAGGGGATGTGGTTCTGCCCAAATTCATCTGAACACGAGCAGCTGAGCACCTTTCCTGCAAGTGTGGGACGTGTCTGCATTAAATGGGAGAAGGCTTATTCTCCACGCCTCATTGTTTCATGGAAAAGCACATTTTGAAGACATCTAGTACACTCTGGAGTGATTTGTGGTGCATTTTAAATGTTTACCAGCTAGCGAGATCTTCACAAAGGTTTTTATAAAGCCATTTTGGTGTTCATTGTACACTGAGCCCATGCCTGTAGTATCATGTCCTTTTTTCTAGCTGGTTAAAAAGCAACTTCTTTGCTTTTGGCCGAGGGAATTTCTGGGAGTATTACAAACGATTTTTTAAAAATAAAAACTTTCCAAGTGGATATTATTCCATTATTTTCCTCAAGTGTAAACAGTTACATTTGAAATAATACAATAAACGTTAATTTCCTAATTTTTATCCGTCAGAAAGTTTTGTGTGTTCCAAAAAAACTATTTCCAGACATTGTTAGCTTAGATTAGTTATTCATTGGTAGCCAAAGATTTCTTTTTTCAAAATTGGCAATAATAAGTTTTCATCTTTTCCAGTAAGCTGCTTTCGCATGCAGCATTGAACAAGCACTTTCTTCTTCTTTGACAAAAGTTGTAAATACTTGCAGATTTTCTGCAAAGTATACTCTGGGATATTAGAAAATATAACATTTCCCTTTCCTATTTTTTGCTGTGATAAAGAACAACTGGTTTTGGCCAGCAATGAACGTGTCTTGGCAACCTTATTTGAGGACAGCACGTTCACAGGAGTGTGAGCACAGTGTTTCACAGAGGAGCACACAAGTGAAGGTGCTGGTTTTCAGGAGGGCTGAGCAGCAGGAGCTCCCTGGATGTTTCCCAGTGGAGCACACAAGTGAAGGTGCTGGTTTTCAAGAGGGTTGAGCAGCAGGAGCTCCCTGGGGACCGCGGCATTCCTTGGAGAAACCAAGCACTGCATGTTTTGCCAGCCATGAACATGTTTTGGCAACCTTATTTTAGGACAACACGTCCACAGCAGTGTGAGCACAGTGTTTCCCACTAAAGGATGCAAGTGGAGGTGCTGGTTTTCAGGAGGGCTGAGCACCAGGAACTCCCTGGACGCTGTGTCTCCTGACGGGCACTGTGACGTTCCTTGGGGAAACCGAGCACCGTGCATTTTGCCAGCCATGAATGTGTCTTGGCAATTTAATTTTAGGACAACATGTTCACAGCAGTGTGAGCACAGTGTTCCCCGCTAAAGGATGCAAGTGGAGGTGCTGGTTTTCAGGAGGGCTGAGCTGTCAGGAGCTCCCTGGGCACCACGTCTCCTGCTGGGCACCGCGGCGTTCCTCTGGGAATCCGAGAACCACGCATTTTGCCAGCAATGAACGTGTTTTGGCAACCTATTTTAGGACAGCATGTTCACAGGAGTGTGAGCACAGTGTTTCCCAGTGCAGTACACAAGTAAAGGTGCTGGTTTTCAGGAGAGTTGAGCAGCATAAACCTGGGGTTTATGTCTCCTGCCAGGCGTACCACAGCGTTCCTCAAGGAAACCGAGCACTGCTCATTTTGCCAGCCATGAACGAGTCATGGCAACCTTATTTTAGGACAGCACATTCACAGGAGTGTGAGCACAGTGTTTCCCAGTGAAGCACACAAGTGAAGGTGCTGGTTTTCAGGAGGGCTGAGCAGCCAGGAGCTCCCTGGGGTTCATGTCTCCTGCCGGGCACTATGGCATTCCTTAGGGAAACCAAGTGCCATGCATTCTGCCAGCCATGAACGTGTTTTGGCAACCTATTTTAGGACAGCATGTTCACAGAAGTGTGAGCACAGTGTTTCCCAGTGCAGCACACAAGTGAAGATGCTGGTTTTCAGGAGGGCTGAGCACCAAGAGCTCCCTGGGGACCGAGATTCCTGCTGAGCAACGCAGCATCCCTCTGGGAAACTGATCACTGTGCGTTTAGCCAGCCATAAACGTGTTTTGGCAACCTTATTTTAGGAGAGCATGTTCACAGGAGTGTGAGCACAGTGTTTCCCAGTGAAGAATGTAGGTAAAGGTGCTGGTTTTCAGGAGGGCTGAGCAGCCAGGAGCTCCCTGGGGTTCATGTCTCCTGCCGGGCACCGTGGCATTCCTTAGGGAAACCAAGTGCCATGCATTCTGCCAGCCATGAACGTGTTTTGGCAACCTATTTTAGGACAGCATGTTCACAGGAGTGTGAGCACAGTGTTTCCCAGTGGAGCACACAACTAAAGGTGCTGGTTTTCATGAGGGCTGAGCTGTCAGGAGCTCCCTGGGGATCACGTCTCCTGCTGGGCACCACGGCGTTCCTCAAGACAACCGAGCACCGCACATTTTGCCAGCCATGAATGTGTCTTGGCAACCTTATTTTAGGACAGCACATTCACAGTGGTGTGAGCACAGTGTTTCCCAGTGAAGCACACAAGTGAAGGTGCTGGTTTTCAGGAGGGCTGAGCAGCAGGAGCTCTCTGGGGACCGTGGTGTTCCTCGCGGGAAGCCGAGCGCCACGTTCCGCTTTGAAAATCCGCCTGTTCCTTCTGAGGATATGACTGCAGCTCAAGCACTGCTGGATATTCAGCCCCAGTGATACTAATCACTTCAGAAAATCTGGCTCTCAGTCAGACTGAGCTTGCTTCAAAGGGTGAAAACTGGGCTTAGCTTCTGCTGTAAAATTTAATCATGGAGATGGTTTTCTCACATTCTTTCAGTTGTTTCTGGGTAAATTCGATATGGGATATAAATGAGGGTTTGTGCCTGTTGCAATGAAGAAAATGTGGTAGGTGGCCCCAAATTTTCAGGCCCTGAGGTAGATGAGGCTGAAGTTTTCATTTAAATCTAGGTTCTGTGTCTCTAGATGCCTGAGTTGATTCAATTTCATGCTATATTAATTGACTATAAGGCTCTAAAGAACACTAAGTACATTTGATGACTTTCTATAATAATAAGCCAGTTAATTTAAGTTAGGTTAATAACTACTGTGATTTTCACATCTTATGAATTAAGAGTTTAATTTCATTTTGTTTTTTAAAATTATAAGATTTACCTTAGTTTTAATTTTTAATTCAATTATCATGAAAAGCTGATCCTTCTGTTGCTATTCTGCATCACAAATTTTGTTTGGAGGTGTGTTTTGGAGTTACCCACATCCTTCCATCACTGTGCATGCTTGGGGAACATCTCTGCTGTGCACAAGCTGTGTCTGCCTTTAACAGAAAGCTTGCTCCCAGATGACTGACTGGGAATTTAAGTACTGGAGAATACAGGAATAATCTTGTTCTGGCAAAAATTATTTTCCTTATGTATCCGACTTTATGTTGAAGCAGAAGATTTTATTTTTTTGTGGTTAGCATTGCAAATGATGCATTAATGTTTTTTCCTTTAAGAATCAGAGGATGAAGTGAATTTACCAAGAAGCCTAAAGCTGTTGTGCAGGGCCCTGGTGCTGCAAATTGCTTCATTTACCATAACCTTGCAAAGCCTTGGTTACCCAGGACCTGCAAACATGAAACAACCTGTATGGAAGGCACTTAGGGTGCCTTCATTTTACAAGAGTAAAAGGACATTTCATTAGGTTTAACTTTTGGGTTTGTTCTTGCAAGTGATTGTACACCTTGGGAAAAGATTAGGAGAAAAAACTCGCTGCTTCTGCTTCATGGGACCCGCTGGAATCCTTTGTTTGTTTGTTTGTTTTGTTTCTTTGAATTCCTGCATAGCAAAAATGTACATACTGAGCAGGCAGCATGCAGGAAGGAAGCAGATGAGTGGAAACTGCCTTTCCATGCAGAGCAGCACTGAAATCCATGGTGCTTATTGCTATCTGCTGGGTCAAACACCAACCAGGAGTTTCCTGCAGCCTAGGATTTTTCTGTGGGGTTTAAACCCCTCCCAGAGTCAGCCTAGGACTCCTCTGTGGGGTTTAAACCCCTCCCAGAGTTAGGCTGATAGATCTTACTCTTCTGTGTCATCTTGTGCTCAGAAAGTTGTGATCAGTGCCCAGCAGCTTTTCCCTGTGAGGACAGATGCTGGAGCCTGGGTGTTTATGGAACTTTGGGCTTGAGCAAAGAGAAAAGAGGGGGAAGGCTCAGGTGCCATGATGCAGACATGCCCTGTATTACCACAGAGTTCCCTCCTCCACTGAGAAAGGAGGTGTTAAGGACTTGAGGTTTTTAGTTGCTTGGTTTGGGTTTCATTAGTTCTGTTTCATTTTTTTTTTTTTTTTTTTTTTTTTGATGGAGATAGTTGCTTATGTTTCTCTGACTTACTGGAGTTTGTTGCAAAAGACTTTGTGTGCTAACAAAGTTTTTATCTGAGTATTTATTGTCCAAATATTTCTGAAATTTTAGCAGCAACTAATGGAGCTTGTGTGTTTTTGAACAATTCATTCTAGGTGCAGTAGGAGAGAAAAACCAAAACAGTAGAGCTCTGCTTTCAATTACATGAAAAAAAGTAAAGTATCATTGGTGTACTGTGGGGTTTCTGCCATGCAATTTTCACTCATGGTATCTAAAGATCTCAAAAGCAAAGCCTTTTCATTTAAGACTATTGCCTGTGTCTGCTTTCTGTGTGTCACAAGAAATTTGTTCATTAGATTTTAAATGGTGCTTGTCCTTGATTTCATTCTGAAACAGTGTTCTTGGTAGCTTTTGCAATTCTTTCTGTTATTTCTTATAAAACTCTTATAAATTATTCTAAGTACTCTCCTCATCTTCCAGGTTAATGCTGTGGTTGTCAACTGGTGATTTTTACTATTTGCTATCTCTTTTTTTCTCAAACTTAGGTTCTAAGAAAAGAGAAAAAATACAAAACCACAGTCTACATGTTTTGTTATTTCCATTATGATAGCACTGGAGCTTGGTAACATCAGGGATCAGAAAGCAAAAATTATATGGAGAGTTCTGCTCAGAACCATGATGTAGTGCTGGATTGAAATCCAGCTCCAGCTGAATCATGAGGCAGCAGTGCCTCAAATAAGTGGCAGATGATTTTTCCTCATTCCCTGCAATAACAGGAGAGTTATCAGGTAACTTAAACCTGATACCACAGTTAATTCTTAGAAAAAGAAGAAAACACTTCAAGTAAAACAGAGAGTTAAACATCATGTGTTCTCTATTCCCCCAATATTAACTTTGAGCAGTGTCCCAAAAGCTCCAGCCAGTAATTAGATTCTCCTGCAGAAGTGGGAGCTTTGATTTGCAAATGCCAGGAGTGATCTGGGTGCTTGGGGCCCCTTCTCCTGTAACCTGCTGCTGATTTCAAAGGCAGCCCTGCCAGCAGTTCCTGCAGGTGCCACAGGCAGCTCAGGCACAGATTGAATCAACTAATCTTCATTAGGAACACTCAGCAAGTGAAACAAGGGCTTGGGGAAGGGACCAGGAGACACGTGAAATGGAATTGGAGACTTTTATTTTCCTGGCTGCACAGAGCTCTGCAATTTTTACATTAAATGAGCTAATTAGAAGTTAGGTATGTGCACTGGGAGAATAGGGAAGAGTAAAAGAGCTGAGATTTCACTTTGGTGCTCATTTCATATTATCTAAATGTAATGTTAGTATTCTGATTAATTTAAATACTTGATTGCACTTAGCTCGGTAAAGTGGTTTGGACTTCACTGTACTGGATGTGTTCCAACTGGGACAGTCTGTCAGGCTCCAAAAAGTTCTGTGATGATTTAGCTGGAAAAAGAGAATGTGAAACTAGATTGTGTCACTAATGAGCCTTTTACTGTGGTTCAGTATTTGCATTTATGAGTACCTCAGGTGTTCTGGGCTGTGGCTGGGGTTTGTGCCACCACTGGCTTGAGGAAGCTTTGGGGTGATGCCAAATTTGCAGCCCCTGGTTTGGCAGGCAGGGTGCCCTTGCATTTCTCTGCACTTGTGCACCTCCAGCTGCTGGGTGAGCACGGGGACATCACCTGTGGTTTTCTTCTGTTCTGGTCCAAAAACAAAGCCAGGAGTGGGCCTGGAGCTGTCTCTGCAAGATCCAGCATGATACACAGTGGAGCTCTTCCATGGAAAAAGCAACATATTAACTATTGAGTTGCTTAGGAGCAAGCAGTGGTTCATCTTTATACTGAGATATTCTGGGGATATTGCAAATTCTGGTCTTCCACAGCCTTTTTCTGGGAAATAGGCAGATTTGCATACTTCCTAATTCCCTGCTCATTCCAAAAATAGTAATATTTTGTATTACTGTACACTTAATTTGAACTTCTATTTTGCTTACATAGTAATAAAATCAGTTTACATAATAATTCTCTGGTTCCCTTGACAGTCCTTATTGCTTAGCCCTGCTGGTTTTTGTTACCTTAGATGAACCATTAATTCGAATCCAATGTTCTTGGCAGGAGTACAGTCACAAATGACAGTGTCATACATCTGTGCTTACTGAGGGAGGAGTGTCTCAATCTTAAAATGTGATCAGATTTAGATGTGGACTCCAAATAAAGTCAGTCTTAGAAAACAATTTCAGATATAGTCTGTTGTTGCAATATACAGGAGAATAAATTCAAAATTTAATTTTCACAGAATATAACTGCAATCTCTTTTTAGATGCCTGGGCATTAATGTTTTCTAGACTATTCTGTACAGTTTTTGGAGGCAAATTATCAGCTTATACTTTCTGTCTGTGCAGCACTGTGCCAAGGGTCCTGCTCAGTGGCCAGGCCTGCAGGATATAATGGGGATAAGGAACAGGTACCCACACAGCTGCTGTACCAGCACTCACATTTTCACTCCTTATTTCTTCTTACTGCAGAACAATGTCATGGTCATTGTTGAAAACAAAGCTTGAGCTGTTCAGCTGTGAGATGTAGGGAAGGTTCCTCCTCACAAAGAAGGAAATCCATTAATGGCAGGAGAGTCCTACTGATGGATGACTGTGTGAAGTTGCCCTGTCGGGCTTTGGTCCCAAGAGAGCTTGACTTGATGAAGAATGGCAAGGGTTGTTTCAGACTGTCATCTTCTGTTTGGGGATTGTGGTTTTTCAGTCATTAAGAAAGGTCCTGAGTTCACCCTACTTTTCATAAACAACCACAGCAGAGTGAGAGCTGTCAGCCCTGGACCTGATGGGTGTGGTGGCTCCCAAGGTGGTCACAAGTGCCCAGAGATCAGATGTCACTTGGGAGGCTGAAGCCATAGTCTGATATGTGTTTAATCCAGCACTGTTCTCAAAAGAAGGGACTTAGTCATGCACTCAGCTTGGTCATGGCCCCTCTCTGCTTATTTCCTGTGCCAGCTCATTTTGCCCTTCAGCCTCCCAGCAAATTGGGCTGGGGCTGTCCTCTGCTCAGAGTGAGTGGCCACATACAAGCACAGCCAGAACCTGTCTCTCTGCAGCCACTTCACACATCTCCTGGTCTCTGTTCAAAGGGACAAGCCCACCCACTGCTGTCCTGCTTGTTTTCTAGCTCTGGAAAGCTGAGCAGTGTTCCCCTTTCTTTGGAGGCCCACTAGAGATGCTTTCATGGTAGGGATAGAGCTGCACCTGCAGAATCCAAACACCTGGAGATGAAACCTAGAGCCACACAACCCAGGACTGAGACAGGATGGAGGGAATAGCAAAAAGCCTTTATGAATTCCTTCCAGAGAAGTTAAGAATTTTATTTTTGGGTGAGCAGCAATATTCAGGTGCCTTGGGAAGTCTCCCTGCATTGCTGAGACGTTTCCAAATGTGTATCTTTGGTCTTGTTGCTTTAGCTCCTTGGAGGAAGGGCTAAAATCAGGACCACACAGCTAGCATTCTAGAGAAAATGCCTACCATTGCTTCAGCAGCTGTACAGAGGTAAATAAAGGGGGCTGCTAAGGCTTTATTGTCACACATGATGTTAAACACCATTTATTTTAAGGAAAGGCAAAAAAATCTGGATGCTGTGCCAGGGCTGCCTTCAGAGGATGTTTGCGATTGTTTGCCTCGCTCTGCATTTGTCTTTCTAGCATCTGTCTTGGATTGACTGCCTTGGAAAAGGCATTTGCAAGCAGAATTGAGAAGTGTACTTAAAAGCCAGATCTGGGTTGTTTGTTGTGAAGTAGCAGATAGATAGTTGGCCAGGCACCAAAAGGTCCAGACACTAATCTAATTGTTTACAGCTCATGGAGAGATTAATCCACAAGATTGGATGCCCTCATTTCCTTTACACATTACAATGAATGTGTGAAATGCCAAACCCCAAAGGGCAGTATGAGAGAAAAAATGGCTCCATTTCAGTGCAGTTATTGTTTCAAGTTTAGAAATATATTGATTTTCTTTGAGTTTTGATAAGAGTACAAATTCAAAATGCCTTGCTTAATATTACCGTATTCTTGTTTCCTAGGCTCAGTAAAACAAAACCATGTTTTCTTATTTTGGTGTAATATATAGTGCTCTGCAAAATCCAAATCAAACATATGTCATAAAACACATGGAACACACAGTCAAAATGGACAAAGCTATGTCCAAATTTCCAGGTTGGTCAACTCTAGAAATCTTGGCTACTGTAAGATGCTGTACATTGGAACAGAATAAGCTCTGCAAAGGGAACAAAAGCAACCCCAGCCTTGCTTGGGTAACCAGTGGGGATAAAGCAAGCATGATGGAAAGCAGTATTTCTGTAAAATAAACTTTCTCTGAACTGAAAGTGGAGCTCAAGAGCAAACAATACTGCAGGGCTGTGTCCCCTGTGAAGAGGGGATGCTTCAGTAAATGAGAACATGGGTGATGTGCAGATGTGCTCCAGCCTCCCTCCATCCCCTGGATGGGCAGGGGAGCTGGGCTGTGCCAGGACAGGGTGCCCCACACCCAGGGTGCTGCTGGGCTGCTTTGTCTGGGGGAAAGGGAAGTTCCATCTCGTGGCACCAGTCATGCTGGCAGTGATGCTGACACCAGCTGCCCCTCCTGCCAGCCAGGGAAAGCACCATCGTGGCTTTGGGCAGAAGCAAGGCTCAGGAAAGCTGTGTGGAAACCAGATAAATGTTGCTGTGGTCCCACAGAAGTGTTAACCTTTGATGTGCTGGCTAAAGCAGAGAAGGTTTCTTGAGCAGTGTGAGCAGGATTGAGAGCTGCTGGGCCTGTGAGCTGTTCACAGCTCATTACAATAGTTTGTTGGGAAAATTTTGCTACCATTGCAAAGAATTTTCAAAAAGCTAATGGGATTGATATATGTTTATTCTGATATTGCAATACCTGGCACGTTTGGGGGGAAGAAAATGAATACCCAAAACTAGTCCTTGCAGTGTTTCTAATTCCTTGACTAAGCACATCCTCATATATCATTTTCTTTTACCAGCTTTTGGGAAGGAGAGAATATTTTGCTAGTTCAGACTTGTTTTGACTTAACTTTTAATAATACTAATCAGCACCATGTTGCCTGAAAGTCTGAATCTGACAAAAGATTAGTTTAAATGGGCTGCTTTTATGAGGTCATGTGTAGACTCATTGCTCCTGAATCCAGATCATAAATGTGTTATTTTAATAACATTTGGTGAGAATAAGTATTTGCATATCCTTGGAGAGAAATTGTTCTCTGCTGCATAGTTCAGCTGTTTCAGCCATGACGTGGCAGGGGCATTTCAAGATTTGCATGTCACTTACAGTACCATACCTTCCAAGGGAGGGTAGGGCAAGGAATAGTGCAAGGAATTATTTTTGCTTTGTAATACAGTTGCTATGGGACATAAAATAAAATGACACATACACTGGAACCTCCAAGGTAAAAGAAGGGAAGTTTACTTTCTGACTCAAACATTTATAGACTTCCAAAAGTGACAGTGGATTGGAGGATGAAAGTGCCACCTCTCCAATCACACTGGTCAAACCAACAGTCCATCAAATTTTCCCTCCTCCAGAAAAGAATGTAAAACAACAATTATTTACATAAAAGCGCGTGAAAAGCTTCATTACAAGAATGTAAACATCAGAAGGCTTAGAAGAACTTAGAACAGGGCAACAAGTAACAGTACCAAGCATATCCAAAGCCAAGATTTCTGTGGTGCAAAAAACAGTTGGGGCATTGAGCTGAAATCTGGTCATCCCACTATGTGAAAGATAAATGAGGACTGATGGGAGGGAGGTAATTGCATGGCTAATTTCAGTCCTTTGTGATTATTTTTTATATTTTGTGTGTCTTATGGAGCAGTCAGCACAGGAGGGCTTGCCGTGAGGTGCTCCATGTGTTGGTGTCTGTGAGAGCAGGTTATAGTGCAGGCAATCCCCAATGAGGGGAGAGAGTGATGCATCTGACTCCATCTTTATCAGAAGTCTAATCAATTATACTATATTATTCTATATTATATTAGATTACATCTAAAGTGAATCTGCCAAGCACTCAACTGCACAGAATCTCGTGGCTGTCAGCCCACAGTCCTGACAGACACACACACACACACACACACACCTGGCCCTGACAGGCCAAATGTGGTGGTGTTCACAGGGGTCCCAGGATGAGAAAAGAGATGAGAGTCTTGACTCCATGTTTCAGAAGGCTGATTTATTATTTTATTATATATATTGTATTAAAAGAAAATGATAGAATAAAACTATACTAAAAGAATTGAAGAAAGGATTTCTTCAGAAGGAAGGAAAGGAAAGGAAAGGAAAGGAAAGGAAAGGAAAGGAAAGGAAAGGAAAGGAAAGGAAAGGAAAGGAAAGGAAAGGAAAGGAAAGGAAAGGAAAGGAAAGGAAAGGAAAGGAAAGGAAAGGAAAGGAAAGGAAAGGAAAGGAAAGGAAAGGAAAGGAAAGGAAAGGAAAGGAAAGGAAAGGAAAGGAAAGGAAAGGAAAGGAAAGGAAAGGAAAGGAAAGGAAAGGAAAGGAAAGGAAAGGAAAGGAAAGGAAAGGAAAGGAAAGGAAAGGAAAGGAAAGGAAAGGAAAGGAAAGGGGAAGGGAAAAGGAAAATAAATTCTTGTGACTTACCAGACAGTACAAGACAGCTGGACTGTGATTGGCCATTAATTAAAAACAACAATATGAGACCCATCAAAGATGCACATGTTGCATTCCACAGCAGCAGATAATCATTGTTTGCATTTTGTTCCTGAGGCCTCTCAGCTTCTCAGGAGAAAAGATCCTAACAAAAGGATTTTTCATAAAAGATGTCTGTGACAGCCAAGGAAACAAAACACCACCACTGGGTAAACAATCTCCACATTGCATTCTCCTTTGGCACAACACGGGCACAGCACATAAGAATTGTTTCGATCCTTTGATCTGAGGCTCAGAAAATGTGAATCCTAGAGATATTTTGGGCAGATTCCTGTGTGAGGAGAAAGGTGACAGCGTGTGTGTGTGTGTGTGGCAGGGCGTGGAGCGCGCGGAGGAGCCGGGGCTGTGCAGCCTGCGCACGGCGCGCCGCCTGCAGCCGGGCATGGTGCTCACCGTCGAGCCGGGCATCTACTTCATCCAGCCCCTCCTGGAACAGGCCCTGCACGACCCTGCCCGGGCCTGCTTCATCAACAGGGACGTCCTGCAGCGCTTCAGGGCCTTCGGCGGGGTGAGTATGCTTGGTACACGGTTTCCTTAATTGGTTTTCTCTTTGTTCGTCCTTACCATGTATCCGAGCAGAAGTCTTTTGGGACTTACAACTTTTGGGACTTCTTACAACTTTTGGCACTTCTTACAACCCCCAAAAGTCTTACAGCTTTTGGAAGTTGTAATGTACTGCACATAGAGCTGTTCCTTGAAGCAGCACCTTGAGTCATTCAGGCCATTTGGCTCTGCAGACAAAATGAGGGGTTTTATTCTAATTTTTGAATGTGGTTTTTTACTAGTGATTAATGATAGACCCATATTTTCCCATTGACTGAAATATCCTCTGCCAGCACCATGCAGTGGCTTGCCAGGTAAGTGTTTTGTCTAGTGTGTGAAACATGTATGTTATGAAATATGAGACTGAATTCTGTAGTCCAGAGTTGGCTTCCTTGTCAGCAGCACAGTCCAGTGCTGGGACAGAAGATGCAAACAGCAATAATTGCTCTTACAGGATTATTGACAGAATGGCATGAAACCTGTGCCTTGGAGGAGCCTTCCCTGTTTCCAGCAGAATGGCTGGTAGGGTTCCAGAGCCCCAGTGCCCAGTGTGACAGGCTCAGTGGGCACAGGAGCATTGGCCAGGGAAGGCAGAGGTGATCTGGGCAGTCATTCCATGCAGCAGCTGCTGGGCAAGTGGAGGGGCCTTGGCTGTGCATGCTGTCCAGGGCACGTTTCCCATTCAAAGCCACCACCCTCACAGAGCATTCAGCAGCTGCAGTGCTTCCAGTGGGGTTTTATTTCAGCAGGGCAAGCCTTTGTAGGGTGCCACATTGTTCCTGCACAGAGATAGAGCAGGCAGCTGCCATGCCCCATCCTCCCCTGGCTCTTCTGCCAAGTCTCAGTACAGCCAGCAGTCACTGCAGTGGTGGTGATTTTCTGGAAGGAAAATTCACTCATTAGGAATTGTCTGCTGCTGCCATTGACTGATTTATCCCTGTACCCCAGCCTTGAGAGGGTGATCACTGTAGCACTTTGGTCTGAGCTGCCTTGGAGCCACCAGCCCTGACAGAGAAGTTGTGTGTGCTGTCCCCAGTCATGTGAGCCAGCCAGGCTCCAGGGCAGCCACCCATGGTGCGGGTGCAGCCTTGTTGAGAGACACAGGACTTTACCCTTGCTGGTATTTAATTCACTGCTGAGCTCTGGGACATTATCTGTCTCTGTGTTGCTTCTTTATCAAGATTTGCCAGCCAGACAGCTGAGGTACTGGTGAGCAAAAGGCAGCTAATTCTGCATTTTCTAACTGTGAGCACATTCTGTGTGACAGCACACACTGAAATGTATTTTTAAAGAAAACTGTGATGTGCAATGGAAGCAGGTTTAATTATCTCCATTTTCCATGTAAACACTCTATGAGTGTTTTTCAGTAATTGAATTGATTCCTGGTGAGCTTTCCCTGAAATTGCTCAGCAAAGCCCACATTTTCCCCAAATTTCTGTGAATGCCCACTCCATTTCTGCACTTGAGCTGTGCCTGTGGCTCACCTTCTGCCTGAGGTTGCACAGAATATAAGGGACAGCCTGGGATCTCTACCTTGGTAATAACTTGCTGGATCAGGCACTTTTGTTCCAGAGATTTCAAGCAAACTTTGTTCCCTCATTTTTGTTTAGCTTCCTGTAATGATGACTTGTAAGGAGAGCTGGCCAACAAACTTTGCTAAAAGAAGGGGCAGCCCAAAAACGATTGAGCAAAAATCTTAATCTCTGATCCCCCTGTGAACAATACATTTTACTTAGAGAGAAAAAAATAATAATACACACATACCCTGAGCCAGATGTTGTCACTTGATTTTGTCCAGGAGAAGAATGAAAATAAAATCTAAGACTGGAATACATCTGAATATTTCTGAATTCTTCTCAAAAGATGAATTATAGAGCAATCAAAATAAGTTTTTCCATTTTACCATTATGACTTGATTTGCATAAAAAGAAGATGCAATTGGTGCTGTGTAGAGTGCTCAGTTATGAACAAAATATTTCATTCTAGTTTATCCAGAGTGAGTGAGCATTTCTCACAAAAGCATGCCAGAAAACTTTCTTTCTATGGGATTAAAAAAAAGATCTTTTAAAATCTTTTTTTAAAAAGGCCATTTTTTTATTGACAAATATTAATGGTATACAGGGGCTAGTATTGGTGTCAGTTGTAGCTGAAGAGTTCACTACAGCCACTCCAATCTTCCTTTTAGTGTAAAAGTAAAACACATTCCACAAAAGGAAGTAAGTTGTGCATTTCCCTCTGCAGAGAGAGAAATGTTCTTGATTTGGTTTAATGTAATTCACTTAATTAAAATGTTCTTGATTTGGTTTAGTGTAATTCACTTCGAAAATGAACTAACATTCACTGAAGTAACACCACTGTAATTCTAAGTCTGTCCACACAGAGAATTTGTGGATTTTTCACAAATTCACCTTGAATTCATGTCTTTTTGGGGCTTTCAATAATTTTCTTGACTGTGACAAGTCTCTGCATTGAGAAGCAAAGCCCTTGTAGCGTGCCAGAGAGGGCAAGGCTGAAGCCATTGACTTTAATTTGTGCTGGCTGGAGTTGGCCATGAGGAGACTGTGGGAGCTGCAGGAGCAGGGAAGGAGAGGCAGTGTGAGGTGTGCATGTCCTGCTGGGGCAGGTCCATCAGCAGCCCTTCCATCACAGCCACCTTTGAGCTCAGCCCAGCCTTTGGGCCATCCCTGCTGCTCTGGGACATGAACTGAACTGGGGCTTTTCACCTCCTCTGGGTCAAGGACAGGTCCCTGCAGGGGGAACCCAGGGGATGTTGCCTGTCTGAAGCCCTGCACTCTTTACTTGACAGCTCAGTCCTTCACCAACTTCCTTGGCCAATTTTGGGACGTTTCAGTCACATGGAGTTCAGTTGTCCACCTGCAAAGCCAAGGTCCAGCGTAGCGAGGTCGCAGCTCCTGCGGGACAAGGGCTGCTGTCCCTTGCTGCTGGATCTGGCACAGGGCCTGGCCCAGGGCACCTTTGCTCTGCCTGGACTCTGCCCCACAGCTCCTGAACAAACACAGATGTGCAAATACAGGGGTGTGCATGCAGTTGTGTGCATTGCTCAGGAAAAGCAGCTGAATCCTCGGGGAAGGGGAAATGCTGACTCCAAATGCTGCCCTTTAGGGGTTGACATTTCCATTCTTCATAAGCTGATTACTGATTCATGCAGTTCATATGATGTTTTCTCAAAGACACAGTAAAGCCATTCAGTCTTTCTTTGGCCTTACACATTCAGTCTCTGTTCAGGCTTTATTTTCCCTAGGATTTGTAGAACTAGCACTAGACTTAATATCTGAAAACTATGCAACTTAGAGGAAATGCTGAAAGGCAGATGGGTGGTAAATGCATTACTTTCATTTACAGATTTTTCTCATTTAAAAATTAAACAGATTTACAAAGCCCAGGAACTTGAAGATCTGCTAATATTACAATATGTTTCAAAACAGTAGTAGCTCCCTTACTCAGAATAAATGCTAAACAAAATAAAGAGCAAGACACGTGCTTCTACCTTTGGTTCAGACAGCAATAAAGTTGTGTCTGTCCTGATTTTATTTTTCAGAAGATCAGGCTCTGTTTCTGAGTTTATGGTGAATTTATATTGTGAAATGAAATTGTTTACTAGGCAATAAACGTTATGCTCATCTACTTTTTAACATTGCTTATTGTATCACAGTAATGGTGCTACACAGCATTTCTCCAAAAGTTCTCATGGGAAAGCAGTTGTCACAATGTGCATACTTAGCTTCCTTTGAAAGTTCTCCTAAGGGAAGTGATAGGTGTAGGCAACCCAAAAACTACTGCTAGGTGCTTATAAACCTTCTTTAGCCCTTTTCTCTTCTCTAATTAACACAATTAGGTTAAAGTAAGACCAGCTGTTTCTAACCTGTATTTAGCTTGCAGTTTAATGCTTCTTTTTGAGCCTGAATGAAGGGACTGGGCACCTGAGGCTTTTTTCCTATCTGTACCAGTTAATCTAATAAAATCCATGGCCTCACCCTACTGATATCGATCCTCTTCTATTAAAATGTCAACATTTAAATGTGGACATTTAAAATAAAGCTTCTCTTGACATGAGGGCTTGGTTGTGAATGAAACCTGCTTGTGCCAAGAAGAGTACAGCATGGGATGAGATTCCCTGAGCACTGAGCCCACCATGCACATACAGCAAACACCTTGGCACAGGCACCATGCAACAGCAGCAAACGCCTTCCCTGCAGCCTGGGTTTGGTGCAGCAGCTCTGCTTCCTAAGTCAAACTCTGCTCAGGATAAGCTTGCTCTGTTAAAAATTATTGGAAAATTGATGGCTGAGTTGAAATAAGCTCCCTTGGCTGCACAGCTGCCTCTGTAGGAACAGACCCAGGGTCCTCCAGCCAGACCTGTGCCTGTCTGCTTTGCACGGTCCCATGTGTGGCCATGTCCTGTCATCATTTCCAGGCAACTCTCCCACTCTGATGTCTTGCAGTGATAATGTTGCTGCTTTCCACAGCCATAATCAAACAAATTATCAATAGATTTAAAAAAAAAAAAAGGACATTTCATCAGTTGCCTTTTTTGACATCTGGGATCTGTCATCATGCAAATCTGGATTATTTAATTGGCCAAAAGAGTTTCTTAGTTGTCAAAACCTCGTATATATATTATCATCCAAAAGAAATTAGTGAGAGCTCCAGCCCTGTTTCCCTTGGAAGGTAGCTCAGGAGGCTCGGGGGAGCATGGCTGCATTAGTAAGTGAGGACAAAGTGCGAGGCTGTGTGGGCTGACAGCAGCCCTGGTGTTTAACTCCTGTGCTGCCCTTGGCTGTGCCCCCAGGCCCTGCTTTGGGACACAGCTGGGGCCACTGAGTGGAGCCACATGATGGGCTGTTGCTGGTGTCAGGCAGTTGTGCAATCAGGTCTAGCTGGACAGATCATGCCACTGCCCTTGATAAGAAAAGGCATTTTTGGGGCAGTCCTGGCATTCCTGGCCACTGCATCTTTACATGAGTGGTTTGTTGAAGTCTGCCATTTCACACCAAGAAAGTAAAGCCTCCCCTAGGATTTTGCAGAGCAGCCTGAAAGCTGGGTGTGCAGAGAGCCTCACACTTCAGTGCCCAGCTCCAAACCACTGTGTAGCCCTGAAACAAGCAGTACTGATGAACAAAGAGCCTGCAGACAGGGACAGCTCTGAGAGCAAGTTTCATAATCACTGTCCCCCTCTGGGAAAGGCAGTCCCAAACCAGTCAGCCTTGTCAGAGAGATCCAGCATCTTTTGTCCATTTGGCCAGAAGACAAGATCAAATGACAGGCTCTCCTGTGGGGAAGGTTTTGCAGGTCCTCTGAAGCTGCTTCTTGCTGCTGCTGAGTTTAAACTCAGGGTGAAGCATGGACGGTGTGAAGGAAAAGAGCAAATGAAACCATTTCCTTCCCCTTGAGAGCCTATTCCTCTGCACTCATGTTGCTTTTGGACAAAGGAAAAATTATGCACTGAAAATGGGAAATCTGACTTCTCTCCTGTGGCAAGCATCCATTGCAGGTGAGATTCATCCCGCAGAGGAAGGACTGGATTCTGGGGAAAGAAGAGGCATGTTCCTAGGGAGTGGTGGGTGGTCCCAGGGCCCAGTGGTTCTGTGTGCCTCCAGCCACATCCCAAAGAGCATTTGGAGGTGCTGATGCTGAGCAGGCTGATGGGACAGTCCTGGCTCTCCCACTTCTCACAGCAGATCACAGCTGGGCTGTGACACAGACTGTGTGATCTCCTGACAATTGTGTGATCTCCTAACCATGCTCCTCCTATACAGGGAGTCACAGGGCATGGCCCTCATCCTGCTCCATCTGGTCACTCTCAGTTCCTGCCTTTGGCAGCTGCAGCCCCTGTGTGCTCTGCTCTCTTTCAGGAGTCTCACTTCTCACCTCCACCAGGATCTCCCTGCCTGGGCTCCTTAGCCAGTCCCAGCTCTCTCTGTCCATTATTTGTCACACCTGTCTCACCTCACTGGACCTTCCTTTCCCTGGTCCTTCCATGACTCTTATCTATTTCCCAGCTCCTTCCCCACCCTGATTTTCTATTGTGGCCTAGATAGAGAACAGTGGAGAGACACCTTGCCCCACTTGTTCTTCCCCACTCTAGTCCAGCTTTCATCTGCTCTGCTTTAAGTCAGTCCATCCTCCCAAAGAGTGCAGAGGTATTGGGAAGTCGTGAAGCACTGAACTGGAAAGCACAAACCATTTTTCTTGGTTTTTTGCTAATTACTGAGGCTGAATTGTGGCTGATACATTGCTGTAGCTGGCGAATTTCAGCTCAGGCAGGGGGAGGTTTGTGGAGCTGGCAGTGCTTGGGAAAAGGCTCTCTCTGCAGGCAGAGCCAGTTCTAGCTTTGTCTGCCCTTCCCTCTGCTCTCAGACTCACTTTTGCACTGACATTTTTACTTTCCACATCATCACTGTGTCCAGCTCCATTTACCCTGGCTGGGCTTGCCAATGTGATGCTTTGGCTTTTGCCGCCTTCCCAGGTCTGTCCCTGGGTGCTGGCACTCCTGCAGGGCTTGCCTGGTACCATCAGGGTTTTGGCAGGGACTGATCCACCCAGGGAGGCTCTGCCCAGGCCCAGGCCCAGCAGGATTTGCCTTTGGATGCAGTGGGGCCCTCCTGCTGAATGCTTGGGTTATATTTTGCTCAGCAGTCAAATTTGAAGCAGGGAATCAAGAAGCCCATCCTGATAAATTGTGTTCAAGTGCAGAGTCATTGCATGTGTTGCTGATCTGCTCTGCAGCAAGGCACTGAGCATACAGAGCCTCACAGCTTTCCAATTCACAGCTGTCCAAAACAAATGTGTCAACTCAATGGAGTTTGTTTATTTAATTCTGCTTTATAATACACTTAACTTGATACCAACTAAAAGAAATAATCTGGCAAAGACATCATTAAACAGTTTAATAAGGACTGGATGACTCATTCTGTTTGAACAAATGGATTATTTTGCAATCAGAAGTACAAATGTTAACCAGCTTTATTTTTAGTTGAAAATGTCAAGAGGTCAGAAACAATTAAAGCAATTGTAAGGTGGGAGTACCCAGGGTTTGTGTTCTTTTGGATTTGCACCTTACTAAAATTGCTTTTATTACAGCTTAGCAACTTAGCAACATTTTTCTGATAAGATAATGGGAATGACTGTGTAGGCACATTTACTGGTAAGAAGAGATTAGAGACAAACAGAAATGAAGCACATTTTTCATTTTAATAGCAAGAGTTGAAAAACTGAGAGGATCTGCTTTTTCCTTCCAGGATTTAAAATTTTGTGATTGTATTTTAAAAGAAACACCTGACCTGCTTAGGACTTTCTCATCAGCTCAAAATTCAATGTGTGGAATATCAGCCACAAGCTATTTAATGTTCAAAGTTTCACTACGAAAGTTTATTGTGTTAAGAGAAAAGTTTTAAGTGCAAATTGAAGCTACCCGAATTTCAGCTCAGAAACAGGAGAGCTTTGAGAGCAGACACTGTGGGCATCAGGAGGTACTGTCCCTGGCAAGTTAAGAAGGTTGGAGGTAAATCCAGGGAAGAATGTTCTTTTTACTGCTCCTGCTCTCAGGGGTTGAGATTTCCTGGCCCCATGGATGACAGAGCATGAGCTCAGTGCTGCAGCTCCTTGCTCAGACTGTCCTTGATGTACCCACTGCAGCAGAGGCACCTGAGGGCCACCACCACACCAGGGTCACCCCAAGCCTGTGTGACCCCAGCAGGGTGGCAGGGACCAGTGGCCCAAGGGGAACTGGAGCCTGCTGTGGGAACCCACAAAATGAGAGGGCTTTGGGAAAGCTGCAGAAGTCAGGCCTCAGAGACAGCAGAACTGTGAGTAGAGCTAAGCAGCAGCCATGAGGTTGGTCAGCAGAAAAATTATTGAAACTGTAGAAAAAGCAAGAGCAAATAGAACAATGGTCTGCATATTAACGCTTGTCTGAATAGCTGTCTAAGCTACAGAAGATTTATCTAGCAATATATTAGGAAGGTTAAAGCTTAATAATGGAGCTCTGTGGGTTAAAGCTTACAAGTAAGTATTGTATTCTAAATAAGCAAACATTGTTTTAACCAAAAGTACGTGTGCTTATGGTAATTACATAGAACTACTGTCAATGTGCTTTTGCTTTGTGTAATTAGTCAAGAAGCTTATAAAGTAAGTTGTAACATTAAGTTTTCTAGCCTGCTGCCTGGGATGTGAGCTGCTGGCATCTTCCCATTGTCATAATCATGTAATGAGAGTGATGCTGGAAAATGAAACAGCTGGAGGCACAGTCAATGTCTCGTTCACGTCTGTAAATAGCCCCCCTTGCCAGTGTCACCTGCAGAGCCCCAGGGTGCTGGTGGTGACAATTCCTGTTTGCAGTGTGCTGCTCTGCCTGCTTGCAGCAGCACCCTGTGCCCTCCCTGCTGCTGCTGCTGCCTGGCTGCTCCCCGTGCCATCTGTGCCCCCCTGGTGACCGTGTGCTCCCGTGCAGGTGCGCATCGAGGACGACGTCGTGGTGACAGCCACGGGCGTGGAGCTGCTCACCTGCGTCCCACGGACCGTGCAGGAGATTGAGGCTTTCATGGCAGAGGGCCAGGGCAGTGCCAAATCATTTGGCTGCCTCTCCAGCCAAAAGCAGTAAACTTCAGGGTGGTGCTTATTGCCTCAACTAATCAGTCATCGTTCTGATTTAATGCTGCAGCATAGAAAATGAAATGCATCCAATTCTTAATAGCAAGAAAATCAGCAGTTTACGTGACCAAGCAGCAGCCAAATAACCCTGCTGCCTTGTCAGTGGGGCTTATACCTCTGTCAGATCTCAACTCAGATGTATCTTGCAATTAAATCTGAATTTTGATGATTGGGACTCTACCAAATGGATTATCTGAAAGCTATGAGCAATTGTAACACTCTTAAATACTTTTTTAAACTTCATCACAAGTACTGTGAAAAACAGAAATAAAAATCAGTTGTTCTCTGTGGACATAATGACATTTTTCTTATGGACCTGTATCCATGTACTAAGCAGAAACAAATTTTTATTAAAATTCACCTTGGCATCATTTGTGTTCACAACTTTGTGGTCATTTTACTTTTCTGCTCCAGTTCCTGCTTCTTTATCTGACCTTACTACCAATTTGTGCCCTGCAAACTTTGACCCTTCCCTAGCCAGAGTTCTCTGCTCTGGACAGTGGCTGTACTGATCCTTCAAACACATCCCCATCCTCATCAGATTTGTTCATCTGTTTGTTCCTTAAAAACACAGATTGCTTTAGTGTTCATGGCCCTTAGAAGTTGAAAGAAGGGAATATCTTTGCTGCAGGGCTCATGGTCATTCAGCAGCATATGCTGTGCAGCATGGTAGAGTTACTTTTAACTGTTCAGTGTTAGACATTTCAGAATGAAATAATGTAAATCTTATTTGGATACCTTACAAACATATTGATATTAGTCACAAAATTATTTTCCACTCATGCAAGCTTTAAATTACCAAGAGAAGCTTTTCTTTACTGTAGGCATTCATCAGCTTGCAGGATAATAAATACATTTCTTGCATCATAAAATAGCACTAGGTGCTGGCAACTACATAAAAATAATCTTTCTCACTCTGCATACACATCAAAACTCCTGTTCACTATTCAGATTCTGTTGCAGTTTGACTGCAAAGCCACTTCAGAACATCGCTCTGCTGTGCCAGGAGGAGCTGAAGCCACAGCAGAGCATCAGGGCCCTGCTGGGTCTGGTCCCTCAGCACCTGGGTGTGAGCAGCTCAGCTCTGAGGCTCACACAGGCACTGACCCACGGTGATGGGATGGACTGTGAGCTCCTGTCTCACCTGGGGGCTTGGCTGCTGTCAGGAACCACTGCCCCTGCCTTGCTGCCTGCCCCCAGCACTGGATCTAGGCCTGCCATCATTTCCTCAAGAATCCTCATAGACATTGCTCCAGGAGAGCTCCTTTTGCTGAGCAGGTTGGTCTGTGTGACAAGAACTGCCCTTTATTCCCAACAGCCTGGTGATCCATTGCTATGGAGGAAACTTCATGTGGGAGACCAAAGAAACATTGTGAAACAATCCAGAGGACTTCATTCATGCCACTCAATTAATAAATAAGCCTATTTACATATTTTAAAGGTTTCTTGACACTGGTTTGTAAGAGACAAGTGCAGGAATTGCTGCACTGCACTTCTTGACTGTGAAGGGAGACATTTTTTTTCAGGCAAGGAGGTTGTGAGATGAGGAGCTCGTATGTGCTGCTGCATTGGTGTCCCTGCTGTGGAGACTGGAATGTTCCACTTCTGAATTCTGTCACCTGCACAAGGACATCAGGCTTTGCTTGGGTAGCATTGCAGATGTGAGAACACAGAGACTGTACTGGCATTGCTCTGAACTCATCTGCCCCCAAAACTCAGGTTTTTCAGTGCAAAACAGTGCTTGTAGCCCCAGCCCCATTCGCTCCACAGCCAAGAGTTGTGCTGTGGTGTGGGAACCCAGAGCATCCCTCTGGCTGGCCAGGGTGGCCAGGACCCTGCCAGGGGCTCAGAGACCCTGGCACAGAGCCCAGAACACCTGTGGGTTTGATTGTGACCCGTGGAGCAAATTACCAACCTTAGATGAAGATCAGCAAGCCACAACAGTTTAGGTAGAATAACAGTGAAGTTATCACGGGGTGGAAAAGTCGATTTTGGGGTTTTTGGTATGGGGGTTCAGGAGGCAAGATGGAGGGATCTGGGCATGTCCAGCCTTTCTCCTTCTTCTTCTTCTTGGCCTCCATCTTCTGCTGTGATGGTGGCACTCACAGATTGGTTTAGAGTAGAAGCTCACGGTCTAACACAGGTGATAGGGATTGGAAAGTAATTGTGAACATTGCACACGTAGTTTTTAGTATAAAGCCATAACAGTGCCCTGGGGGCAGGCAGAGTGCCTGGAACTGTCCTGCTGGATGGACCTGGGCAGGGCAGGAGAAAGAATTTTATAGATAAGGAACAATAAACAACCTTGAGACTGAGAAATGAAGAGCCCTGACTGCTTCTTCAAGTGCTGGGCTGGGAAAAGAGACTTTGAATAATCTTGGGGTCACTTGGAGAAGCGAGAGATCCCGACACTGTGGCAGGCTCTGAACACACCAGGGGATGATGATGATGATGATGATGATGATGATGATGATGATGCTGAACCCTGGTGCTGCTGTTTTATAGAAACACTGCACAGATTTGGAAACACTGCCATCACCCCGGAGCATTGGGAGGCCTCTCCCGGCTGTGCCGGGCGCTGGCAGGAGCGGGGCCGGGGCCGGGCCGCAGAACAGGTCGGGCAGGGAGGAGGCAGAGCCGGTTCTGCCCTGGGCGCGGCCGCTCGGAGCCTCCGGGCAGCGCCCGCCCTGCTCCGCCGGGGATGCTCGGGCTGTGCTCGGGTCTGCTCGGGTCTGTTCGGGCTCTGCTCGGGCTCTGCTCGGGTTCTGCTCGGGCTCTGTTCGGGCTCTGCTCGGGCTCTGCTCGGGTTCTGCTCGGGCTCTGCTCGGGTTCTGCTCGGGCTCTGCTCGGGCTCTGCTCGGGTTCTGCTCGGGCTCTGCTCGGGCTCTGCTCGGGTCTGTTCGGGCTCTGTTCGGCTCTGTTCGGGCTCTGCTCGGGCTCTGCTCGGGCTCTGCTCGGTCTGTTCGGGTTCTGCTCGGGCTCTGCTCGGGTTCTGCTCGGGCTCTGCTCGGCTCTGTTCGGGCTCTGCTCGGGCTCTGCTCGGGCTCTGGCACCATTTTCATTTCCCCCCACTGTCCTTCATCATCAGGCCCATGAACTTGGTGAATGTAAATTTCATCCTTCATTCCAGAAGATTGTTCTGTAATTATGATCATTTTTATCCACTTAGGCAAAAAGTGAATTAGACCTTTTTTCCTAAATTGGGGAGGGGGAATAAACCTTTTTTTAAAAGGCAAAGTGATATTTAATACTTTTAAAAGTGGTGTTTAATAATTTTAAGTGTATTAATGGGGTGAAAGTACAGCTTATGGCAAATCTTCTTTTTGACTACATCAAGATATTTTATATTGTCATGTTTTCCCAAATGCCTTTTCCCCTTGGCACAAACAGACTTGAATAGAGTTGGCACCGAAGTAACAGAATGTGTCTTATGCCGAGCAAATTTGTGTGTTTAGAAACGTCTGAGCACTTCTGAAATGATACATGTAAATTGTTCAAGGAGTGCTCTGGGGGCTGGAGCAGACCCCTTCCTTCCCTTGGGGGACACTGAGGAAATGGGCATCAGCTTTCCTGGCGAAATGTGCTGTAACTCCTTGTGCACTGACAGGCGCTGGATTCTGCCACAGTCTGGAGTTAAGAGTAATGAGTCAAAAGGAAAATCTTAACTTTTATAGGTCCACGGTGAAATTTTCTGTGCCCTGCAGCAGAGGGTGAGATGGAGGATGTACTCTGCTGCCACACAGCCTGGGCTGCTTCACCCTGGGGGAACCTTCCCTTGCTCCCTGGAGCTGCTTTGGCAGGGGGGCTTGGAATAAGCCTGAGCCCTCTCCTGCAGCCTCTCACTGGGGCACGTTTAAACACGGATTGGTTCCAATCACCAGTGAGGTGCTGCACTGAGCCATTGCTGCTCTGGGCCTTGTCCTGCTGCCAGCCAAGGACAAGGATCATTGTCCCAGTGCCAGTGGAGGCCAGGGATCCTTGTTCCAGTGTCAGCCAGGGCCAGGGATCATTGTCCTGGTGTCACTAAGGCCAGGGATCGCTGTCCCGCCGTCCCCAAGGCCAGAGTTCCTTGTCCTGCTGTCCCCAAGGGCAGGGTGGCTGTCCCACTGTCCCCAAGGCCCTGTGCCAGGGCTGTCCCCAAGGGCAGGGTGGCTGTCCCACTGTCCCCAAGGCCCTGTGCCAGGGCTGTCCCCAAGGGCAGGGTGGCTGTCCCCGTGTGTGCCCGTGCAGAGGCCGCGCCACCCTTCCTGTCACTCCTGGCCCTGTCCCTGTCCCTGTGTTCTGGTCACTCCTGGCCCTGTCCCTGTGCTCTGGTCACCCTGTCCCTGTCAGGCTCCAAGCACTTTGGCCATCACTTGGGGGACAGGAGTGGCTGTGTGGGGTTTATTTTCCAGTTGGGCTTAAACCACAGCATCAGTAAAAAAAAAAAACAACAATGCACTGATGAACCAAAATTTCATTTTCCAAACAAATTACTTTTATAACTCAGTGGTTTGGTTTTAAACAAGAAGGAAATGGGATCAGAGCTGTCGGGAGCAACAGGTGAAGTCACCCATGAGAGCTTCGGAAAGAGGATCACCCTCACTCAGGAGAGATCCAAGATATCATTTCCACCAAAATCACAAACAAACAGCCAGGATGTGCAGCCCCTCTTCAGACCGCAGAGGAGGGACCCACAGCAGCCTGGCAAACCAGCTGCAGGACAGTGGGGACAGACAGCCCCAGTGCAGGTCAGACATCCAGGGCAGAAATCAGCCCTGGCCTTTCCACCAGGGACGTGCAGTAACAAAGGAGATCCTTCAGGTCATCTTTTCCCTGGGAATTTTTGGTGTTCTGCTTCTCTCCCCACCTCCTGTCGAAAAATTTTCAGCCTTAAATTTCTTTTTCTTTTTTTTTTTGCCTTTTTTGTTAAATCAGACATTTAGACAAAACTGTACTGAGTTTTTAATGGCTTCTATGGAGCAGAAACCTGAGTGAAAGAGGGGAACAGAGACTATTGCACTGATTTCTCCAAGACAGCTGTGTGACTTGGGCAACTCTGCACTTGAAGGAGACAGAAAAGGGATGGGAAAAATGAGGCCACTACAAGCAAAACATTTTTATTAGCTCCTGGTATGTCAACCCTACCAACTTCAGGTGCAGTTAGAATGAAAAAACATATCTGTAAAAAGTCTAACATAATCCAAAACAATCCATCAAAGTTTTCCACATGTATTAAAAGTTTAAATTCAAAAAAGAACTTCTCAAGGTTTCATTCTCTAACAGTATCTTCATAGAGATAACATCCAAGTTTTTTCCTAAGTGCAGATACAGAGCAAACAAGCATCCTCCAAAATAATCTATGGACAAAGGTAGTGTAAGAGGGAAATTAAGACAGTGTAGTAATCTACAAGACAGACACACAGGTTAAATGTAAAATAACCATACCATCAATGAAATATTTAAAAATTAAAATAAATTAAAGTTACATCAAAGTTCCTGCTTTACTTTGTTTAAATCCTCAGTATAGCACATAGCACTGCAGTATGGATCATGGCAAAGACTAAGCAGTAGCAATAAAAAAGTTGCTACAGGAAAACTTCTATGGAAATAAAACAAGGCTACAGATACTCCTTCACACAGATCTATGATGGCTGTAGAAATTCCACTGAATCAGTTACTAGGGCCATTTATTTTTAAAATCACTGTAAATTCCTGTAATGTCAGCCAGCAGTGATCCATGCATCCCAGTTCAACACCTGCTGTCCTGCCCCTTCCACTGCTAAGCCAAGCTGCACTTCTTGTTCTCCCCAGTACCTCCTTCCCAGCAGGAATGCCATTTTGCAGGGCACAGGTTTTTGGTAGCACTTTGAAATTTTCTGGAAAAAAGCTCTTGTTCACATAAGGCCCCAGTCACTATGTGAGCAATATGAAATACAAGCTTCAATAAAAGGCTTTTATTGTCAGTGTGCTGCTTTGCCTCTTGCACATGATGCTTCATGTGCCATTTGGAGGCCAAGTGCCTGTACATATCGTCAGAGCATATTGTTATTTTTCTGGTGAACATTGGTAAGCATCCCAGCTCACTATTACTACAACCTCCCCATTAACTATAACTGGGCAGGAGGGACCTACATGGTGCTTCATAGGACTTAAATTCTACAGATTTAAAGTAAAAAGCAAAAATTCTCCACAGCCTTTGCAGTTTGTAATATGTAATGGAGAAATCAAAGGGCTAAAACACTCTAACAGGTATTTAAAAAGCATTCTATTCAGTCACAAGTATCTGATACTACAGTGAGCCATCCTGCTGGGTTCCTCCCATTATGCAAAGTCTAAAATGGTAAGTGAATATTCCTGTGAAAATGTTATTTCCTAAATATTACATTCCTAGTTAGCTAGGAGTTCAGATCTGATTAAGTCTTTGAGGAGAAAAATATTTAAAACAAACAGTTAACCAGTTTCTGGTTTAATTGTTACAAATATTTCAGTGTTAAATCTAAAAGAAGAAAATCCACAAAACAATGGCTAAAGGTACAGTTTTTGCCGGGTTACTGCACGGGCACTGCAGACAAGCTGCAGCTCAAGAGTTTGTTTGGCAAGGTCGCAGGTTTCTACTGCCCACTGTTTTCTGGGTTTGTTGTGGCGCTCTCAGTGCCAACAGGCTGCACGTTATCTGCAAAATTGTGGGCATGCTCAAGGAACAAGTCTTTCAGTACGCTCAGCTCCTTGGTCAGGAGTTTAATTTTTGCCTCTAAACGTTCATTTTCTTCTTTGAGCTGGTTGACCCTTTGCAGTGTGTCCTGTGCTTTCTGCTTGCTTTTTAAGCGGCTCTTTTTCACCGCCATGTTGTTCCGCTCTCTGCGCTGCCGATACTCATCGCTGTTTCTGTCCACAAAGGAACTTTTCTTTCCCTGCTTGCTCGGGGGCACAGCTTTGCCTCCACCCCCAGGACTGACTGGCACCAGCTGGGGAACCTGCTGCAGACCACTGGAGTGTGCTTGAGTGTGGATCACACTTACTCCGCTCGCATCTGTGCCGGGGTTCTGCTGGGGTGTCTTGCTCATTTGGGCAGGCTGTTCTTGGACACTGCAGAATTTATCAGGAGACTGAAAACTCTTGGGTTTCTAGAAGGTGTTTCCAATGGATCTTCACATGGATTAAGAGCAAGGTGAACCTAGTAAGGGAAAGAAAAAGCTATTAAACATGCTTGCTTCAGCTACAATCTTATACATCACTGGCTTTAGCATAAAGCACTGATGGTACATCTGGCATAACACACCGTAACTGTGCTGGAGGTGGACAAGCTGCCAGCCACATTTCTGAAGTCTCCAACATATTTGGATTGGATGGGACTATTACTGGGTCATCTAGTCAAGCTGTTTGAATTGTTCACTGGCTTCACTCAGTTATTCCAAAGCCATCCCTGATGGATGGGTGTCTAGCCTAGCCTCAAATATCTCCAGTTTCACAACCTCTGTCTTGGCAACATGTTCCACTGTCTAACTTTTCCTCCAGTTATACAATTTTCTCAGTCTTCAGACTGGAGTTTTCCTTCTGTGGCTTAAACCTATTAACAGCCTGACTCTTGACCAACAGGGGTATTTGATCCTTGTCCCCTTCGGACCACGTCTCTGGGTGTATCCACAGACAAATTCCTGCCTGACCTCTGGAGCAAGGGTGCTCAGCCTGTCCACCTTTTCTCAACCACCTTACAGCACTTGTTTTGAAGACGATGTTCAAACCGATGGCTGTCATAAGGCCTACTGGTACTGAGTGGAAAAATAAATCTATGGAAGAAGGTAGTGCATTGCAAAGGCTGTGACTGGGTGACATTCTACCACAAGCAGCGTGCTGAGCCTGTAACAGTATGAATCAGGGTGGGACAGGAGCACAGGCTGATTGATGGCAGTGTAGATCACAACTCCACAACAGAGGACTGTCACCCATTAAAAGACAGCAAGCACAGCTGACTCATCCATAAATAAGGTCACCTGCGTGGTTGGTGCACTGGTCACTGTCCCCTCTCCTGTCCAGCACACAAACCTCCTGATGAGCAAGACATCCTCACCTGACTGACGTGCTCCCGCTGCTGAGGTCAGCCTGCTCCTGGCCCTACTGGTGGCACAAGGAGGATTCCACCACAGCTGCAGGGCCAAGGCCCTGGCAAGGCTAACAGCGGGTCCCCTTCTCTTCTCATCTCACAGGATCACTTCCTATATGGCTGGGAGAGAAGAGGGGAAGGACAACAGGATGGTCCTAAGCTCCTGAAACACCTACCTATGGCTCCAGTGAAAAATACCCAGTGATCAGTCAAATCAGTGCGGATTGTCATGTTGAAAACATTTAAGTGGCACTAAACAATCCTACTGCAATGCAGCCCAGCACTGTCAAACAGATATGCAGTGTGAGCCACACAGATCAGTGTGACACATTCTCCAGAGGGCTGGGGAAAAGCTGCAGCAGCACTGGGCAGAGCTGACTGCCAGGTTGGGCAGTGTCCAGCCCAGGAACACCCCTCCCATCCATAACAGCAGATGAATGACAGGATGTGTGAGGTCTGTAGTGGCCTCCTGTGTGTCACTGGTCCTTCTAAACTCCCAGGTTCATCAGCTGTGTACTGTTCCTGATTGTTTTTCTCAGCAGTCTGTGTTGCTGTTTTACTTTTGGATGGGCTATCATTAAAATGTTAAAATTCAACCGTGCAGATCAACTGCATATTTTCTTCCATGATGAAGGAGCCACAATGAGATGCAGCTGCACAGTGTGGTTCAGTAACATTCATGGAAAAGCCCACTAAATTTGGCTTGAATGTTACTCAAAATTAACATTCTCTGTCACCAAGAGGTCTTCCCACTTGTGAGGATGTGTGAGTATACCCACACCCTTCCTATCAAGAAATCTTTTCATTTTCCTATTTCAGGGCAGAATGAGACCATGAACCCTTTTGGAGCTGAATCTAAACACACAGTGTCCAACACCTCTCTGTTAGCATTTCCCCAACTGCAACCCTTAAAGCAGCTTCTGCATGCCATGTTTCGGTGTCAGATGCTGACCTGACAAGCAGTTAGGCAGAGCTGCACCGAACACCCAGCTGAGGAGTGCCTGTGCCCAGCACAGACTGGCAGGGCCGGTTGTAGCAGCTGTGCCTGGGTAATTGCACAGACATTCTTACTCGAGGTGTAAGTGCCTGCTCCTCTTAGAGCACACACTGGCCTTGTCTGCACTTTATTTTACAACAGAGGATTTCTGCAGCCCTCAAAGCATATACAGATATACAGTTCTCTTAGATTGTCTCTGACCAAAGTAGATTTTTGACACCTTTTCCAAATCAAACAGAATGCTCTGCTGTCTCCTCTACTTCAACACATTTCAGTGCTTGCAAAGTTCACCTGGACAGGCCAGTTATGTAACCCACACCATCCTCACAATCTGATTTTTGTGCTCCTACTACAGAGGAAGGGGTGGCTCCTGCCCCTGAAGGAACCCCACCTGACATGTAACAAGTTTCTTCACCAGGTTCCATGTGCTACTTCTCTCCATGCTATCCAAACTATTTAACACTGCTTTAACACTTCTTTCATATCTCTATGATTTCCCTATGATTCAATGAGAAAACTATTTGTCCCATTAAACCTAATATTAATGAAGTATTTCAGTTGGGCAGCACATGGATATAAGCAGAGAAGATAACCAGTGTCACACCTCTCAAGCAAGAATTCCAGCCCTGCCTGCTAGAACAGACCTCCCTCAGCTCCTTCCCCCTGGAACTGATTTGTTTTTTATTAAATTGCTGTTTCTTGAGTGAGACATGCTCTTATCTAGCCTGCTGATCAGAACCCTTAACTGGGACAGGTGACACCTGGATTCCTGTCCTGCTCCAAAGAATATGCAGAGCAAATTGCACTAAACTAAAACTAGCACTGAACTGCATCACAGAGCTACAGAGCGCCAGCTGAGGCTTGGAACTTGCTTTCCCCCTGGTATTTGGAGGCCGGGTGCCTATCACCAGCTGTCAGAGGGCTGTCCCAGGTAGCAGCAGGTGCTAAGGGCATCCTGCAAGGAGAATTAAAGGCAGCAGCAGGTACAGGGCACACCGAGGGGACTCTCAGGAGGGCGAGGTGAAGGCCATGGTCACTCACTGGGGGAGGCACAGCGGGCTCAAAGCTCCCAGAGCCCCTGCACACACCCGGAGCTGCCCCAGGCCCCTGCACACAGGCTGCCTTCCCCAGACTGCTGACAGCCCCAGCACAGCAGGAGACAGCTCCTCAGGGAGCCAGCCCCGTTTCCCAGCATCTTGTTCCCATAAAGCTGCCCAAGAGCTTCAGCCCAGCAACAGCCCTAGGCTGGTTCCACCCAACACATGGTACTGCTTCCAGTGGCCAGTTAGAACTGCCTGGTTCCCTCCTTGGGCACCAAGTGGCCACCCAGGAACCCAGCTGGCCACCCACTGCAGCAGAATAGCTGGGAACTCCAGAGGTGCCTTCTCAGGCACAAGGATGTTTCTTACTGTCCCACACTACTCCTCGGGGACCAGTGAAGCAATGAAGGCCCTCATCTGCTTTCACACATACAAAAAGTAAAAATAAAGACATTAAACTTCCAAATGTTTGCTTTGGCAAAAAAAAAAAAAAAAAAAAAAAGGCAAAAAAAACCCCCCAAAACTGTTTTGCCAATTCAATCAGTATTTGTTTTTTAAAAAATACAAAGTGCTTCTCTCTGCTCCTTTCTTGAGGTGTGATTGTGGTGATTCTGATCATTAGTCAGAATAACTCTATCGCTCAAATTCACAAAGCTGTCTTGTCAAATGCAAAATCGGTCCCAATTTGAACAGCAATAGGGACCTCTGTTCTCTCACACTTCACAAGGAATAGAGATAGGATCCTTCCTGACAGGATCCGAGTCCGGATTCCAATGACCCTGCATTAAGGAAGTCCAGGCACAATTTGCAGAGCAATGTGAGCGCGGGCTCACATTCACGGCTCACACTCGCAGGTGTGCAGGGGATGTGCTAACTCTCACTTACTGAAGGCTGGGACACAACGCTTTTGGCACTAGGCAGCTCAATCCCATTCCTTGTCATAGCTGACAACATTTCCACATTTATTTCAGAATCTCCATTTTTAATGCACATCTTAACAGACTGTACCAGAACACATAAACATGTATCTTAACATGACAGAACCCCAAACGCTGGGAGGCAAGGAGGTATCAGAGCACTGTCTTTGGAATTAAAACCACAGCTGGGACTTCTAACGATAAACCAATTCCTTAATTCCGAAGTTTTGCCAACGCTAACTGCTCTTACTTTCCGAAGCGGCTCGGCACGGCCCCGATACGGAGCTGGGGCTCTTCCTGCCGGATCTCAGCGCCAAGGCCGGCGCGGAGCTCCCTGCCTGCCAAACCCCGGGTTCGAACTCGCCACCGGAGCCACGGACACTCGCCAGGAGCCCGACACGTCTGCCCCAGGCTCCCCGGGCGGTACCGGACCGCGCTCCCCGGCTGCCCCTCGGCCGGCCGCGCTCCCGCCGCACCGTGAGCCCGGGAGCCGCCCCGGCGCGGCCTCGCTCCCCCCGCCCCGGGCCGGGACCGACCGCGGGGACCGGCACCGGCCCGGCCCGGCCCTCCCCGGCGGGCCCATGGCGCCGCCGCCGCCCTCCCCGGGCCGCCCGCCCGCCGAGGCCGCGCCGCTCCTCCCCCGTCCGAGCGGGGCGCGGGGGTGCCCGGCGCTGCCAAGCCGTGACTTCACCGGGGGAGGGGAGGGGAGGGAGCCGGGGCCGCCCGCCGATTGCATCACGCGCTGCCGAGCGGGGCCCGGCGGGCGGGGGCGGCCGCGGCCCCCCGGCCCCGCACGCGCCCCCCGCGCTTACCTGAGCGGCGCGAGCGGCGGGAGGGGCCGGGCGGGCCGCGCTCGGTACCGTGCGCGTGCGGCCGGCGCCGATTGCGACACCGCGCGGGCCGGCCCCGCCCCGGGTGATGCAACCGGCCCGGGATCGGCACCGCGCGCGGCCAATCAGCGCCCGCCGGGGGCGGGGCCGAGCCCCGAGGGGCTCCTGTGGGGCGGGGCGGGGCCGTGCGCAACACGCGGGCTCCGCTCCAGCCCCGCCACGGCCGCGGCCCCAGCGAGCCCGGAACCGGCCCGGGGGAGCTCAGCAGAGCCCCGGCCACAGCCTGAGCGAGCCCAGGAGGGCATGAGGGAGCTCAGCACAGCCCCGGCCACAGCCTGAGCGAGCCCAGCAGGGCATGAGAGAGCCCAGCATCGGCCTGAGCGAGCCCGGCCACGGCCACGGCTTGAGCTAGCCCGGTCACTGCCTCAGCCCGGCCACGGCCTGAGAGAGCCCGGCCACGGCCCGAGAGAGCTGAGCACGGGCCCGGGGGAGCCCAGCACCGGCCTGAGCGAGCCCGGGCACTGCCTCAGCCCGGCCACGGCCTGAGCGAATCTGGTCACGGCCACGGCCCGAGGGAGCCCAGCACGGGCCTGAGCGAGCCCGGCCATGGCTGCTCGCAGGGTTTGTGTCCCGGCGCTGCTGGAGCCGCGCTGAAGGAAAACGCTCCCGTGCCCCCGGGCCGGCTGTGCCCCCAGAGCCGCTTCCCCTATCGGACGAGGAGCGGGCGCAGAGGCGGCCCCGCCCGGCCCGGCCCGGCCCGGGGGCTGGTGGGGAGCGAGGCGGCCGCGTCCCCGCGCCGGTGGGAAGCGGGTCCCGCCCGTATTCCAGCAGGGTCCGGCACTCCCTCAGCCCGAGGGGCAGAAGCCGAGAGCGCGTTCCCCGCCGAGTCCCTGCACGGGCAGAGCGGGGAGCCCGGCCCGGCCCGGCCCGGCGGGAGGCACAGCGCAGCCCCGGTGTGCCCGGGCCGGGCCGGGCGGTGCTCGGCGTACCTGGCACAGCCCCTGCGCTCGGTCCTCGTGTGCGCCACTCGCGTAGGGGCTGGGCTCCATGAGCCCTGTGCGTCTCTTCCAACTCTAAATAATGTTCTGTCATTCTGCTGAAGTTGGCCAGTGCCCCACGGGCATCGGAGTTGACGGCGGTGTGTCTCTGTACTGATTGGCATCTTCTAATTGTTCCCAGGCTGTTAATTAGCACCTGGGATGCTAATTCCCAGGAGTATTCCCATCTCGATCCTGGCTGCCGTGTGGTTTGCCTCCTTAGAATGCTGTGAGATCAAGGGGAAGGAATGCCAAAGACGTCCCAAAAAAGTATCAACAGTTCTCTTGACCTCAGAAATTATGGCAAATTTCTAAATTTCATAGATTCCTGGGTAATTTTTCTTTTCTAACTTACTGTTCGAAAAGAAATCCTAAATGCTGGCAGACTAGGAAACATCTGGATCTTAGAGTTAAATGTGAAAGGAGGGTTTTGCACCATTTCATTGGTATGTTGTTATAAAATACATCACTTTTTGTGGAGAAAAGTTCTTTTTGCCCTTAATATTTTCCAGACACTTTGTTTTGTATCACTTTTGTTCTGCCCAAACAAGCATATACTTACTATATATATCCACACGTGCTCACAACCCAAGCTGTGTGGGAGCAAGGTGTGTTTGCAGCTCCCTGAGTGGGAATTGTACACTTCAATACACAGGTGTGTGTGTTTGCAGTGGGCAGGTCTCAAAATCATGTTTATAAGGTAGGCAAGTTTGGAACAAGTTCAAGTGTGCAGGCAATGAAAACAATACTGTTGGAAAAGTAGGATTTTTTTTAATGTAGAGGGAAAAAAAGGATCTATGCTACTCTGAGACCTGCTTGAAAATGTTTTATGTCTGCAAAAGACTTGTGAATAATTAGATTTGTAAATACAGTTCCAGAGCTCAGTAATGTAGATACAATTATTTATATTTACCATTTTTATGGCTGGCTGATGTTAAGGAGGGGTTTAGTTTTTGTAAAGCCCCGTGGAAAATAAACCATATTTGCAGAAGAATTCCAAGGGTTAGTCTGGGCAAACAGTTTTACTCAGCTCATTTACCACAAAGATATTTTTCCTTGTCAGTCATCAAGTATTTGCTATAATTTCTTTAATGTTTTTCTGCTTTTTAATTGAAACTGTTAAATTTTCTGTGACAATGACTCATCCATCTATAGCTGGAGTGAAATTCCAGGTAAGCTTTACACATTATCCTTTGCTCACAATGGTTAAGTGTGTGTGCTCTTAGGATGCTTTCGTGGGATTTTAGAGCTCTTTATGACCATTCATTCATTAATCCTCATCAAAGATAGCTGAAGAAAATAAAATGCAGACACACTTAGCTCAAAGAGCTGACTATTTTAAACATTAAAGCTCACACATAATTCCCTGCATGCAAGGCACTCCAGTGCTGGGTTGGCATTATGTGGTGTTATAGAAACCCTCACACAGTGTGCTTCAGTTTTTGCAGGATTTTAAAACAGAATATCATGGAAGCAGTCTAAGAAGTAAGCACAGAGATGTCTGGACAGCTGGGCAGTGGCACTGGAATATACAGTTTCCCTGATTGTGTGCAGGCTGTGCCAGAGGAGCAGCAGCTCTGGGTGGGTGGCAGAGCAGCCTGATCCCTGCAGGGACAGACCCTTCTCCCTCTGTTCTGGGTGTGTTCCTGCAGCAGCTGCTGACCCACATATGCAGATAATGCTGGAACAGTGTCTTGCTTTCACATGCATTAGCCAGCTCACGATTGTTTAATGACTTTGGTCCTGGAAAATAATTACACTGATACTCAGTGTCTTCAGGTAAGCTACAGCAATTCCCTTTTAGAGCATTGAGGAGATGCAAACACTGGGAACTGGAGGCAGAGGGTACAAAGGGGAGAGGAGCCTTAGGGACAAATGTCCCTGTTTACTGCCCATGCAGTGTGTTCCCTTAACACAAAAACATTTAGAGGTTCCCTGGTGCCTTTTACTCAGAGTGAAAACTGCTTTGTTGCCCTTGGAATAGTTTCTGTTGTGTCTGATTCCATTGTTCACCATGTTTCCTCTGTCTTCATGAGCAATTATATATTTCTTTGTCTTAAAATAAAAACCCTACAAACTCCTGGACTGCAACCTATACATTAAAAATGTTTCTTTCCATAAGCATTTGCCTCTGTTTCCCTCATGGGTAAGCCTTTGCTGGATTTTTTTTAACTTCAGACTTGCACATTTCAGTTTTAAGTTTACTTTTCACACATGATGTGCTGTGTACTTTTTCACTCTGGTCTAACAGCCAGGCTTTTGAATTCTAGAGAAGAAATTACTAATTTCTCTCCAATGATTTAGAAGACATAAGAATAAATATATTTTATATGTAGTTTACAGATGGAAATAAACAGGCCCCTTAGGTAAAAACACATAATTCCAGGCTGTGAGGAGCACTCAGATGTATTTAAGGGTAAATGCATGGAATGATACCAAAATAAAACATTTTCTTGGTAACTGCTACTCCTTTTCTTGGTAATGTCAACCTAGTGGAAAGATTCAATATGATTACATTCCTTCTGATCACCAAGCAGATGGCATTCATTCGGGAATATCCCAGAAACACAAAGTCTGTAATAGAGGTTTTCTGTAATCTTATTATTGCAAATCTCCCTTCTCTTCCCAGCCCTGCATTTTGGTATTACAATAATTACTTTTCGTGTTCAGGATTGACCTGTACCAAGACCAAAATCCTGCTGTTAGAAAACTGAATTTTGCAGAGCTGAGGCTATTAAGGCTTCAGAAAGCAGAAGGATAGCTGAGTTTCTTTTCTTGGGATTCTAGCTATATTTAAAAAAAATTAAACACAAAGAGAAAAAGCAATATGAATAGCTCTGCCTATTGGTTTGAAAAAAGCTTATACTTCCTAAGCACAGAGTTGGGTTTTTCAGTATGGTTTAATAATTTAAATGCCAGAAACTTCTCTAAGAGCTGATTTGCCAGAGGTAGCCTTTTTGACTAGGTGAGGAGAAAGGAAAGATTGCATAGTGCTGGTCACTATTTCAGTATCACACTGCTAATTCTAGCACTGACGGCAGCCTTGGAAAGTCACAGTGCTTTTGTTCTAGCAAATGGTAAGGAAAGAAAGGAACCAATCTGTTCTAATAGCAAACATCCATTTTATTGTCACTTTGCCTGGAGTTCATTTGCAGGAAAAATCAAGTGCCTTTGTTCTCTCTCTATGCAGCTAAGCTAGGAAGTCTTGTAACAAAGTATTTCCAGTTTCTAGTTCTGCATCTTCCAGAACTACTCCCCTTTATTTGCAGTTTTCAAAATATCCAGGTTATCTAGATATCTACAATTGCTTATACTGGTTTGTGAAAATCAATGAACTCAATTACATGTGCAGACTAAATGCAATGGTTCTCAAATGGAGGGGAACAAAACCCCCATAACAGACAGCTGTGCCTCACAACTTCAGCAGGCTAGCAAAAGGAATCAGGCTAACACAGAAATCTTACAGAGTCTGACCAAACTAATAGACCAATGAGATATATACATCATATAGTAGAAAACTAAAGCATTGATGATTTGGATGCTGTTAGAACAAACCCAAGCTGTCACTTCTACAGGCTTTACATGCTGTGCTTCTCCAGCTGCTGCAGTTCACCTTTCCCTCTACAGCTTTGAGGGGATTGAGAGGTTTGGTGCTTCGAGCTCAATGAACTGGTTCCATCTAGGTGGGGTCTGCCACAGTGGTGCCCTGAGATTTGATTTCCTAATTGCTGTGTTTTTGTTTCATGCTATTACCAGGAAGGTAAATTTTTAATCAGAAACTGTTAGCAAGCACCTTCAGAATCAGCCAGCTGCACAGATAAAGGTGTGCCCACTTTGGCAAGTTTCACTTTTTCATGTGGTATTCTGTGGGTTCTTCAGTCACATATCAGTTTTCTCTTTCATAGCTACAAAATACTGTTGATTGCAATTTATATTTTAATGGAACCCTTACCCAGTCTGTGCTGTCATGCTGTCAGGAATTTGTTCTTCAATCCAAGCCAGCCCAGGTTTTCCAATATCAATATTCCATTTCACCAGAAATGGAATATTCACTTAGACCTGAGCAGTGTGCCATTTCAGCCATGGCTTCTTGAGGGATTGAAGGTAGAGGAACGTCTCATTACCTTTGTGACAATTCTTTGCACATAAAAATACTGTCACAAAAATGTGTGCTATTTCAAAATTTAGCATATATCATCCCTTCTTCACTGTATTCCAGAGGACTGCTTAGGAGATGGCCAACATATTTTAGGTATATAAAGATGACCAGGTACACATTAGTGTTCAGTAGCCACAAGTCCCTTTGGAGTGAATGAAGCAGCTGAAGTATCTGTGACCTTCTATGGAAATATCAGAATATGGAATCAGAAGCTTTCTTGTCAGCATTTGAGTTTAAAAATATCAAATATGTCCCTGAAGAATGCCTGGTCTGTGAGGAGCCTTCTAGGTGTGTCAACCCAAAGAAGATCATCTAACAAAAAGAATGAACACCACACTCCTTTACATTTTTTTAAAGGATTTTACAAACATGCTCATGTTTGAGTGTTCTCTGGCTTTGCTCTGATGTCTAGTGATCCAATAACAATTAGTGCAGCCTTTGTTGTGAATTTCACTGGGGCTTGGCTTGAGTTTTACCCGAGCTTCTCTACTGATTGTACTAAACAATGCAAACTGCAAATCTTCTGGTATCTACAGACCATGGCAGGGATCTGCAATCTGCCACTGATCATTCTGGGGGTTTGCTGCCATGTGTGTGTAAAACATTAGGTAAAATGAGGGCTGCATAGTTAAAGATGAGTAAAAACAAAATAGATAAATTGATTGAAAGGAAAATGCTATTTATTGTGTGAGTATATGTGCATATATAAAATCTGGTTCAAAAGAGACTTGTTAGAACTGAACAAGTCTGAGCGAGAATTAATGGCCCACACCTGGGAATAAGAGGTGAATTCTCAAGTATCCAGGTTTAGTAATTGCCACACCTGTCCTATATTCCCAAAAGCATAAATGAGGCCTGCAAGGATTTAGATAGCTTAGCTTCTGAATGCACAGTGCCATGGCTCTTTTCCAAGGCATCATCAGTCACCGCGTGAAAATCCCCACCCATAATTACCAGGGCATTATTTATCACAGGGCATACTCCAGTGAAGAACTTTACTTATTCCTATGATATCAAGAAGAGTGAATAGTTTTAGTCATTAATTTTATGCAGACTTCAAAATGGTTTAGAACAGAAGCCTAAAATAAATACCCTTCCAGAAAAGCAATGAAATTGGAGAGACATAGCTTTGTTTATGGTCTCATGCTTTTGGAAAGATGAGGACACAAACTGCATTCTTATAAATGGCTTTATTATTCTCCACAATCAGTATGACCTCTGAAATACCATGAAAAGCTTAAGGAATGGCCATTTGAAACACAAAACTGAGAGTCTACCACCTGGCAGAGGACAGTCCACCTGATTGTTTACTCCACCTGAATTCGGTTCATGAACATGAATAAAAATGAATTATTTATAATTATACAAAATATGTGGGAGGACAGCTTGAGAAAATGTATTGGCAATTGCAACATGTCTGTCATTGACCTCCTGCTGCTAAAGTTAAGGAGAATTTTGGATGAGATAATCAGTGACTGATACTTTGGTCAGGCAAACAGACTCTATCTTTTGTCCCCAACAGAAAAAAAGGTAATCACTGACCTCAGCAGGGGCCATCTTAATCCAGAACATCAATTCTTTGCATTTGGTGAGTTAACTGTTTCTATTTCTGATGCCTTAGGATTGAGCTTTTATATTTTTCAGATCCTGTACTGCTTTAGTGTATAACTCAAAAACTTCATAACCTGTCAGCTACCGTTCTCCCATTTTATTCAGACAAAGCAATTCCTCTCTAGGCCTGAAACTCAAGGACACCTTACTGTCTCAGGCCCCAAGAGATGCAAACAACAGTGAATTGGGGGGGCAAACTTGGAGTAAATGACCTCATTACCTGAAACTGTACTTGGAGGCTTGACCCCTGATATGTAAAAGGAGCAAACTTTTACCTGTATGAAAAACTTGTGACCATTGTCCATCTGGGGTGCAGCCCCTCAGAGGCTTTGAGTGCCCAAGGTGTACCTAAGGAAGGCCTTCAATGAATACCCTCTTCTATTCTCTGAATTTTGTCTAGCCTCTGGTTTAGGTAGCCACTCCAAGGCATCAGTTCTCTTGCTCCTGAAACAGAAGTAATTTCCAGAGAAAGAGTGGGGCACAGCTTTCTGCTTTGGCTCTGCCAACCTTCAAACCTAATGCAGGCTCCCAGAGGAAAAGGCAATTGCACTTACAATGCAGGCATCTGAATGTCTCTGTCACTGTGAGCTTACAAGAGACAATCTGGGTTTGTATTGAATATAAACATTGCAGTCAAATTTGTCGAAAAAAAACACTGTGTAGCATATTCTAGGAACAACAATGTCTGGTTTTCTCTCCTCTCAGCAGTAGCTAAATCAGAATTCCCTCTGATAGAAGAAGCTTTGTGCTCCCTCCATCACTACATGTCCTTTGCATTCATGTTTGGGCACCTCAATGGCTGCAAAATTCAACTTGGCAAATCTCTGCACAGAGGAGTCTCCTCATTCTGAGTTGTTTAGCCTTCGTGTGGGGGTTTCAGGCATCAGGTATGATTTATTTCAGAAGTTCTCCCACAATTAAGACAACTTTTGAAGTTATCGGGAATCCTTCCCAAGAAGAGAATTCAGGCTCAGCAATATTACAACAATGTTGATGTCAGTGACTTGCAGTGGAACAACCTGTTTGCAAAAATACGGGGCAAAAGAGAGGAACATGCAAAGGAAAAGGTGATGACAGCACAGAACACGTCAAAACACTGAACCTGCTCTCACAGACTCCCGTGTGCACTGGCAACCAAGCACCTGCACCAGCTGGCAGAGACTGAGACCTGCTCTACAACAGCACTGCTGTCCCTCAAGCCTTTTACTGCAGACTCAATATTTGCTGAGCATGCACAGTCTAAAGAGGACTTCACCAAGGTGCACAGAAATGGTAGAAAGTGCATAAGGAATATGGTAAAAGTCACAATCATTTGTGCAGGTTTTTGAGGCTCTCCTCCAGGGAGCACAGGCTTTGCTTTCAAGTCACCTGCAGCCCTATTGTAAATGTGGAGAAAAGGACTTTGCTTACCAGGAAAAGAGATTCTTCAAGGCATGTTTGTTTATGTGTACTTTTGTATCATGTCTTCTTGTGTAAAGCCCTGTGACATTAGGGCACTCAGCAAGTGGGACAAAGGGTCTAATGCATATGGTCTTTTTCCTTCCTGAACAAAATGAAGGCAGGATGAGTGTACACAGGTGCATGTGTACTCCTGGCAGGAACCTGCACATTGGCAGCCACTTCAGGAGAACTCCAGCTTTGAGAAACTTCTGCACTGCTACCAAGGTAACATGGAATATTGTGCTTCAGTGGTGCCATAGATAACTGAAAAAACTCAGTTTTTTCCAATATACCAATGCCTTAAACACAAAAGGTTTATAACACGCTACTTGTGTGAACACTGATTTAATGTAAGGGTATTTATTCAACACCAGTGTATGGCATCAGTGGACAGCACTGCAGCAGTCTGAAACAGCCCATGTGTCTGTGGCTTCCCTCACATGAAGCTGTAGCAGCACAGGTAGCTGAGCTATGGAAACTGAAGAGCTGCATGCTTTTACTTTCTTTCTGACTGTTTTTTTTAATAGATTTCTGGAAAGGTTTTCAGTCCAGTTAAAATTTGGTAAGTCACACATTCAGATGATCCCCCAGCAGATGGATGTGAACAAAATGTGTGAATCCGAGCACACAGAGGTGTTTCAGTGCTGCAGGGGAGCTTTGGCTGTGTCTCTCTGAGCCCACTGAAACAAGCAGTAAGGGGCACTGGGGCAAAGCACCTTCCTAAGGCTGAGTTTGCAGCTGATATGTCACAAGATCTGAGTTCTGCCTGCACGTTTTCCACAGTTTGAACACAGAGCATTTCTCCTTAATAGGGACACATACATTTATATGGGCTGTCTTCCATTAACACTGGCACCACTTTTTGCATACCCAGTGGAAACAGCGGCTGAACCCGCACAGATATGTACAAGGGACAACTGCAGTCAGGAGTCCCACAGTGTCTTCAACTTCCATAAAAGAGAAGGAAATGGGAGTCTCAGACTTTATCAGTGACATCCTGAACTGGGTAAGTGGTGCTTATTTCAGTTTATTAATAAAGGAGCAAAGTAATTCCCACGTGGTCTAGACCCTACCATAGATGCAAATGATCTCTTGATGACTTGAATTAAATGTAAATGGTGCATAAGCCCTGCAGTTAGTCACATAAATGCCTCCATCTACTGAGCCCTTCTAATGCATACCAGAACATCCATGCTGGTGGGGATAGCCCCTTTCTGAATGGAAAATGCTGCCCCACTCTCAGCTGTACTGCCTTACCCAGCATAAATGCCAGCTCTGTTGGCTGTGGTGACTGTCAGCAGTTGTTTCTCTGACAGGGAGTAACAGGTTTCTGTGCCAAAATACACTTTCCTGTCCTTGTCTTTGCAGCTGAGTGTCAGATTGCAGACAACCAGCATGGATTCAGCCTTCCCATGCTATGGGTTCTATGCCACACAGGTTTTTAAATCATCATTTTCCTTTTAAAGTTATATATTTTAGTAAAATAAAGACAAGAACTGTAGCACCCAACACTAATACATGTTGCGTGAATTCTTTTTAGAATCATGCAACTCATGTAATTAAAAATCTGGAATTTTTGCCTGCTTTAAAGAAGACAGGAGTTATTTTTCTGAAATTAAATTTTAGTTTGCCAAGGTGAATTTCACTTTATATTTACCACATTCATGTCATAAACGTGAGCAGCTTGTACAGCTCATATTCCCCATTAATATAATTATGTAACATTAATATAATCTTGGTGTTCGTCAAGGAATGTAGGATTTATGCTCATATTAACATATTACATGTAATTTGATTAAAATTAGCATCTAGCATAATTGTTTCAGCTTGAAAGAATTATTCAAAGTGAATAATTTAGAGTCCAAAACCTTATTCCCATTTCCTATCTTTAATTACAGCAGAAGAAAAAAATTGGACTTTTCTGCTGTATGGGAGCCCATTTCATAGTTTGTTCATTTTTTTCCTTGAAAACACATGTATTTTGCAAGGACTTTTTGTTTGGAATTAGAAACCTCTTAGCCCTGGGCTCTTGCTGAATGATTAGCCTTGATTGTACTTAGCTCTTCTATTAACTATGGCCAGGTAAGCCACATGGCATTGTTGCTCCCTCCTATCTGAAGGGCAGTGTCTTTTCAGCATTGTTTGTGAGCTTTTAGATACCCAAACCTTGCAAAAAACCTCCTACTGTCACAGGCTTTTTACTTTCTGAAATATTATTGCAAACAAAATACTGTTATGATTCCATAAAATGAGTAAAAAATATAATGGCTTCTATGAAAATAAATATTCTGATTGTATTTGTATGAATTCTGATAATATTTATTCAAGTATTCTGTAACTCAGATGTCAACTGCCTTTAAACACTAAGCAGAAGGAATGGTTTATTCCAGGCACCATCAGTCTTGTTTTCCTCCAAAAATTTGAAATTTTGGATTCTAGATTTTTATCTGTCTGTGATCTTTTCAGGAAAACCCTGCTGATCATTGGACTCACTTGCTTTGTGATGAAGTCTTATTTCACTTAAGACTTGTTTTACCTAAAGCATAGGATTCCAGATAGAACAAAAAAATGTAAATCTGAAGTCCTGAGGAGCTCAAAAATGTAAATCTGAAGGTCTTGAAGAGCTCACATGGTACTGACTAAAGACTCCTTATTTCATTTATAGGGCTGGCACGCTGAATATCACTGTGAGCAGCTTCTCCTCCTGTGGGGAAGAAGTGAAGTGTGGAGTTTCTGAGAATTCAGAATGGGTGTTATCCCAGCAGTGCCAGGTTCTCTGGATGTGTTCAGGTGGAAATGCCTGCAGGATTATATCTCATGTCTCCTGCCAGTGGAGAGCTGCTGCTGCAGGTCAGTGTGCCCCAGGGGAACTCAGCACTGCCAGCTCCAAATGAGCTCCTCCTCTGTGCAGGGCTTGCTCCTAGGAGAGTCCAGGAAACTCTGATGCCACAAGTGCCACTATGATTAGCTTGAAACTGATAAGAAAACTGTGATCCTTTTCAAGCCAGGATTGCCTCTGGCCTGGTTCCTTCCCCTGCACCTGTTGTTCCCCATGCTGGTGGTTGGTTTGATCACGGCTTGGATTCATTGGTGATGTCACTGAGAGACTCTCAGAACTTTGCTGAGCCTCCTTCCTTCCTCAGCTCCCTTTCCTCTTGCTGCCATTGACATTTTTTATTTATAAACCAGCTCTTGCTTGGATTACTCATGCCAGTAATCCCTGGGCTAGTAGTGGGATAATTAAAGAAAACTGAATTTATCTCAACAGGAGGGTCAGATTTTAAGATCCAAGATGGCATCTGCTCTGAGCAGGAAAATTGCTTCCTCTCAGTTTAGAGTCAATACTTACACAACCTCACGTTTTAAAATTTGAGACAAGTGTGTTCCCAAAACTTCCTGCCACTGAAGTTGAATGCTTTATGACACTAATAAAGGGTTTGCACCAAAAGTATATTATCTTGATATTTTAGAATCTTATAATTCCATAGGTACTGGACATAGGCTGGACATCAAAACCTGTGAGGTCATGGGTTATCCCAGTGAATCTCACAACAGCTTCACTGCAATAGGAGTGGGAAAAGCCCAGCAGGTCCTTGACTTCTCTGAGGGCTCTCATGCTGCAGTCTGACATGGATTTAGCAATGTCTTCATCTCTGAGACAACAGCATGAGGCTTTCAGATCCATTTTGCACTACAGAATGTAAATTTCTACCACATTTTCACTCTTTAGCCTAATCCTGATCCTTGTAACAATCTCACCTAAAGAGGAGTAAGTTGGATGAGAACATAGAATTTCATCCATGTCAAGGACTAAGTTTATGACAGGATATGTCATGTACTAAAATACATAATTAAGAAATGCCATGACTATTTTTATAAGCTGATCTTTCTCATCATTTCCAGTCCCACTGCTCTCACTTTTCATATCTTCTGATTGTACATTCTTTGTGTAGCAAAGCATCTCTTTCTACACTTCTGGAAAATGCTTAACATTTTTTGGTATTTTGGCATATATATTTTTTTTTTTCAGAAACTCAAATAATAATGCCTACAGTGCAAACTACTTAGAAAGAGTGATGAAGCCTGAGACAAGCTGTCTCATCTTCTTTTGAGAAAAGCAAAATGTAACATCCAAGTCAGTGGCAAGATTCCTTATTACTTAAGCAGTCTTCTCAAGTACTAGCTCAGCTTTGTAGGTGTACCTTCTCAAAACCAGATGATTTTGGATTGACTATGGACTGCCAAAATTATGCTCACAAACAACCTTTTACATTAAAAGGTATGAATAATGTTGCAGAATGACTACATTAATGTTTTCAAAGGATTAATGCACAGTCACATATAAGAGACAAACAAGGGCACTTCCTTTGTAATTCAGTGTTACCTCCCAGTGTTCATGTAGTTGTTGGGCCTTAGATGCCACTTGAAGTAATGTTGCAAATTGCTGTTTTATGGAGAAGCTCATTACCATAATGTACTTTGGGTATCAGAGTGAATTACTCGCTTACACAGGTGAGGAGATGCTGCAGCTCTAACTGGCAGGATTTTGGTAAATACTGATGCTAACCCAGGTGTGCAGCCCTGCTGACAAGACTATTAAGTCACTCTTATTTCAGCATCTAATTTCAGGTGCAGTTCAGGACACTGAGATTTGTGAATCTGAGTTCCATGCACAGCTCATGCAGGCACTTTGAGAGCATCTGGAAGTTGGTGTCACCTGAGTGAGGGGAAAAAAAGTACAATTTTTCTGGCTTTACCAGGATTTTAAATCTCTGGGTTTGAATTACCTCTTGTATGACACCATGAAAAGTAGCTAGCCAAAGTCTTAGAGCCATAATGTGCAGAGAATATTTTGAGAACATCTCCCTGAAAGCAGTTGGGCACTGAGAATTGAGTTTGGGGTGGGATACCCTTTTACTGTTCTGCTGCATAAGGGTCTGCACAGGTTCCTACTGAGATCAATGAGAGCCTTCAATCCAGTAGACTAGGGCTAGGGTCTAGAAGAAAATAAGCTGTATTTTCCATATTTCTTGGCAGTTCACCTCAGAGATAAATTTATTTCAGATAAAAATGGATCTATTTCCATTTAAAAAAACAACAAACAAGAAGGCACTCTATGAAAGGATTTCCTTTGTAGGAGTGCAGTAGTAAAACTTTTGCATTGGTGGAGATGTTAGGAGGTTGATGTTAGGGCATAGGAGAGATTAAATGCTCAGCTTTGTTATGTATTTCTTGTATGGCTCTGGCAAGTCATTCATCTCACAGCTCTCTAGCTGTGAAACAGAGAGTTATAAACTGCTCCATCTTCCAGGGAGATGTAGCATGAGCAAATTAAAGATGATGAGCCATCCATGGTGAGAGAAACCACTGAAGTTTGTAAGGTAAAGACAAACAATTGGAGATTCAGGTGTGAAAGAAACAAGGTTATCATTTAATCAGAGGTGAAATACTAAAGAGAGAGAGAGAGAATGGGTGATTGTGGATAGGCCAAATATAGAGCAAAGGAATAACTGATGCATACATATTAAAACTACTGTTAAACATCATAACATCATTTGTAGAAGTTTTAAGGCAAAGGTGATGACCCAGTACAGCAGAAGGAAACAGTTCACTGAGAAGTGAGGAGCAACAGCATCACTTGTTGATTTGTTTTTTGATGGCATTTCAACTGTATGTTCTTTGGAACAGGACTTAATCCTGTCTCTGAAAATCATTTGCAGTGTTTTGGGCAGTGTGGATGTGGTCAGTGAAATATGGTCCTAATTATGAGAGAGGAATTGTGTATGCAATGGCTCATTAACCATGCAAAGATTGTGAATGGATTAAAAAAACCTTCACAGACTGATTGGTGCAAGATTACAGGTGACAAGCTGGAAACAGACTGGGCTGTGAGGGTCATTGAATGGAAGTGAGCAGTTCCCAGGTAAATGGAAGTGAAAAATGCCCTCAGTCACCTAGCCTGGAAATTGCAAAGGGCTGAGCTCTCAGTAGAAGAGCCAGAAGCCAGTGGAGCACAAGGATAGCAAGAATTGAGGCATGATCATAGCAAACACCTGAAAACACCCTGAAGACAAGGGGAATGGTACAAAAAAGGAAAATAGCATGGATTTGAGTTGGTTCACCTTGGAGTTGTGTTTCTCCAAAGGAGAAAAGCTGTAATGATAAGTCATTAAATCATCTGTTGTTGGAGCAAAATGCACATTAAAGAATGATAAGCGGTCCCCAGCTGCCTTTCCCAGCTGAAGGGAAGGTTCTGGTTGATTTGTCAGACACTGCTGCATACTGATCTAAGGGCCTGCAAGGCTTTGGCATATCAAGTCTTTTCCTTTGAAAATTGTCATGTGTGGCAGCTTTTATGTGCAGTATCATGTGTCTCCTCCCTGGGGCAGAAAACACAACAGGAGAGGGGAGAAGTTTGTGTTTCAGTGTACCACAACAAGTAAGATGGTAGATTGCCAGCTCTGTATTTGCATAGGAAACCACTGCTGCTCCATCCCTGCCTGCTCCCCAGGTGCTCTCAGGAAGCAGTGAGGACAATATCCTCTTGTCACTCCCAGCACAGCTGTGCCATCCTTTCTGCTCCACAGTGCCCACCCTGGTCTTCTTTCCCCCCCAGTTCTCAGGTGGGAGAGAGGAGAGGCTGAGCTGTTGCTGCCACTCACCCCAAGAGGTTTTGCGTGCAAACTCCTGCCTGGAGCTTTGTCAGTAGCAATGAAATATTCTGGTTTAACAAGGTAGTAAATAAATGTGCAGCTGCACTGGAGTTGCTGACAGGGCTGCCACATGCTAGGCTGTGCACACAGTGCCGGGCTGTTGGATCAGCAGCACAGCACCATCCTGCCCACAGCCTGCAGAGCTGCTGCATCCTGCAGCCAGAAACTCATTCAGGGAGTGAGAGCCTGAGAACACAGGAGATATAAAGAGACTGCAGTGTTCCAGTGCAATTAAAAACGAATTAATAGTCACACATGCACTTAGGTTCCTTCACAGTTGTGTTTTTCTGATCAGTTTCCTTCCCTCAGAAAGGAGTGCAGCTGGCTCGGTCCAGACTCTCGCTGCTGTTTGGAATTGTGGAGCACTTTGCTCGCCCTCCCTGAGCTTCTGGACAGCAAAATCTGCTTTGGGATGGAAGAATAGCACCCTCAAGAGTTGACAGTGCTGCTTCAGGGAGCCATAGTATGCAACATGCATCCTTCCTCTCTGTTAAATCAGCTCCCTGTTCATGGAACTTAAACAACAAGTTTTCTCTTTAATATTTGAAATATTTGGTATCAATCACTGTTGATATGAATGGGGAAATAAGCATTTGTGCTTGTTTGGGGATGAGCTGGTTCTAAATATTTTGTCTTCAAACAGGGAGGGAAAATAAAAAGACGAAGATATGTCTTTTTTATGAGTCTGGGAACTTCATTTTATACTATATTAAAATCATTTAAACAGGAATTTAGGTTTCTATGTAAAAATAGAAGACTTAAAAGTTCTTAACTTAGATAAAAGGGGTCTATGTAAAAAAAAAAAAAAAAAACAAAACCAAAACTGAGCAAACCAGTCCTTAAATTGTGGGGACTTGTTGGTTAATTACAGTAATTAGGAATGGAATCTGATCCTAAATGTTCTGATTTACTTTAATTTTTTTTAACATGTAGTTAGGCTTTAATTTCAGAAAGATTATAAAATATGAGAGTGTTTTAAAGACTAGAGAGGCATAGGTATTGTTATTAAATCACAAACTTAGTGATACAATTCTGCTTACACTTTCTTAGTTATCCTTTTGCTTGCTGTTTCGTGCAGCACTGACTTTTTATTTTAAATCTTCATGGCCTATTCCTGTTTCTGCTGACTTCAGAGTCAGACAAGGCCTCTTGAAAGCTCTGAGCATAAACTGCTTTTATTCCAGATGATATTTCTCCCAGCAGGCAAAAAGTCCAGCTCTGTGTTTGTCTCATTTCTGGAAATGGGTTAACTTGAGTAGAACAAGCTGAATCTGGACAGTTGGGTGCAATCAGGGACATTTTACTCTCCACTCTGAAACACCTAAAACTCACTCCTGTCCCAGACCTGAGGCTTTTCCTCTGAACCAGGACTTTGTTCAGAGTTCCTCTGAGTGTTTTCATTGCTCAGACAGTGCTGCAGCTCCCTGTGGAAGCAGCCCTGTGGGGCACTGCTACTGCATTGAAACCAAGACATATAATTTTAGAAAACACTGGCTGCATATAAAACAACTTAGGATTAAATTTTTTCTATTGATAGTGAAAAGTATACTCTGTAATCTGTAAATTAATGTTTCCCTCCTGTAATTAGAGAATTCATTCTCCTGAGAGGACACTGGATTATGCCAACTGACTCTGCTGGCCTTGCATTTGCTCATGAAACAAAGTTCGCACCTGCATTGAGTGAAACAAAAACATGAGGGTTTGGTGCATTGTCATTTTTGTTTCCTGTTGAATCCTTTGAATTTTTAATTGCAAGAAATCTGTCAAACCCTTTCTGAGTAATGTACTGTCACAAGTTTCTGTTTTACTAAAACAGAACTAAGAATTGCATCTTTTTTTTTCTCCAGCCATCACTATGTTTGATTCATTTTCCCTGCAGATCTTGTGCAGCAATTTTAAGCCTGCACCTGCTCCAGTGGGCTTGGCTTGTCCTTCCAAAGGGACCTTCAGGACCAGCAGAGCCAAATGCCTGTGGGACTGCTCAAGGTGCAAGCAGCGACAGACACATCAATTCTGCGTGCTGCAGTGATGGCAGCAAGAGGAATTCTGAGGATTCAAGAGGAAAAACTGAGGAGCTCCTGGGGAGGCTGTGGGTTGTACACGGGAGCCTCAGGGGAGCAGTGGCTGGGACGTGCAGCTCCTCTGAATCCCGCACTTGTGGGAGCATTGATCGCCTTCAAAACCCGCAGAAAACAGAGGCTGGGAAGGCAGTGAGGTTGATCCCAGGGCCGGGCACACGGCCGCAGGGCACAGGGACATGGGGCCACTGCAGAGCTGGACACCTGGCCATGCAGAGTCGGACTCCTGGCCATGCAGAGTCGGACTCCTGGCCATGCAGAGTCGGACTCCTGGCCACTGCAGAGCTGCGCTGGAGGGTCCGGGCCCCGCTGCACCCGCGGTTATCCCGGGTCAGGGCCGGGAGGCGGCCCGTGCCCGGCACTGGTGGAGATTGCTGGGTGTGCGTTTGGGGAAATCCGTCATTAAATTTACCTTCTCGATTGGTGCGGGGAATGAAGCGGCCCGCGGGTGACCCGACCAGGGCTGTTCCGTGCAGGCGGGGCAGCTCCTCCGGGCTCGGCACCGGCGCTAACCGCGGGCAGGGCGGCCCGGCCCGGCCGATCGCCCGGAGCAGCGGAGCCGGGGAGCCTCCGCGGCCACCGAGCTGCCCGCCCCTGCCCGCCGGGCGCCATCCCGGACACGTCCCGCGGTGACCGGGCGAGCCCCGCGGGTCCCGCCGGTGGCTCCGAGCCCGGCGGCCCTGCCGGCAGGTAACCACCGCCGGTGAGCAGCGCCTTGGCTCCCAAACCCGACGGGGCCAATGTTCCCGACTGGCCAAATATTTGCAACTATGCGCGGATGGTGAACTTTGAGACTGTCTGGGGAGCGCAGGGCCGAAGCTCCGGGCGCAGAGGCGGGAGCGGACGGTGAAAATGTACCGGCCGGTGGAAATGTGCCGGCCGCGTTTGGCGGCTCTGCCCCGCCAGCGGCCCCGCCAGCGCGGGCACAAAGTCCCGGCGCCGTCCCCCGGGCCTCTCATCAGCGCGGGGTTCCCTTGGCGGAGCCATGCAGCGCCCGCCGGGCTCGGGGCGGGAGGGGGAAGGGGGCCCGAGGAGCGCGGGGCGCTCTGCCCGCGGCGCGGCGGCCCCCGGAGGCGGGCGGGAGGCCGGCGGTGCCCGGCCGGGGCGCTGGGAGCCGGCTGCGCGGCGGTCAAAGGTTCCCAGCGGGAGGTTGGACACTAGAGGGCGATCCCCGGCCCTGCTGCGGGCTGTATATATACGGCACGCAGCACCGCGGCAGCCCACTAGGAACAGGGCAGGCAGCGAGCGGAGCGGAGCGGGGCTGGGCCGGGGGACGGGCTCCGGGAGCGCCGAGCCGTGCCGAGCAGCGCCGTGCCGCGAGATCGCTGGAGTCGCCGCCGCCGTCCCGTTCGAAACCTGGATTGCAGGAGCGCTTCACCATGCCCGGCAGACTGTAGTTGCTTCATGGAGCAAGCCAATTTCTACGAGGTCGATTCCCGGCCCCCGATGAGCAGCGGCCAGCACCACCAGCTCCAGACTCCCCTGCCCGGCAGCACCTACAGCTACAGAGAGGCTCCCTCGGCGGCGGCACCTGCTGCGGGCGGCGCGGAGCTCGGCGATATCTGCGAGAACGAGAACTCCATCGACATCAGCGCCTATATCGACCCCGCCGCCTTCAACGACGAGTTCCTGGCCGACCTCTTCCAGCACAGCAAGCAGCAGGAGAAAGCCAAGGCCATCCTGGCCGGGGATTTCGACTTCCACACCATGCACGGAGCCGGCGCCGCCGCCTCGGCGCCGGGGCACCAGCCGCAGCACCACCAGCAGCCGCTCTTCGGCTGCGTGCCCGGCTACATGGACGGCAAGCTGGACCCCCTGTACGAGCGCATCGCCGCGCCGGGCTTGCGGCCGCTGGTGATCAAGCAGGAGCCCCGCGAGGAGGAGGAGGTGAAGTCGGCGGCCCTTTCGGCCCTCTATCCCCATCACGCCCCGCAGCAGCACCCGTCCCACCTCCAGTACCAGATCGCCCACTGCGCCCAGACCACCATGCACCTCCAGCCCGGGCAGCCCACGCCGCCCCCCACGCCCGTGCCCAGCCCGCACCATCCGCACCACCCGCACCCTCCCGGCGGCCTGTCCGCCGCGGGCACCCTCAAGATGATGCCCTCGGACCACCGGAGCAAATCGAAAAAGACAGTGGACAAGAACAGTAACGAGTACCGGGTGCGCCGGGAGCGCAACAACATCGCGGTGCGCAAGAGCCGGGACAAGGCCAAGCAGCGCAACGTGGAGACGCAGCAGAAGGTGCTGGAGCTCACCACCGACAACGAGCGGCTGCGCAAGCGGGTGGAGCAGCTCACCCGGGAGCTGGAGACTCTGCGGGGCATCTTCAGGCAGCTGCCCGAGAGCTCGCTGGTGAAGGCCATGGGCAGCTGCGCCTAGCGCCGCGCCGGGGCCGGCCGGGCTGCGCTGCCCTGCCCGCCACAGATACTGTAGGCACCGGCGTGCGGCAAGCGCCGTGTGCCGGCGGGAGGGGAACGGGGGGTTGTTTTGGTTTGGTTTTGTTTCGTTTCGTTTGTTTTTTATCGATTCACGACCTATACAAGAAGCCAGGCAGCTCTAGTATTAAAAGGTTTGTGCCTTAGAGATGACACACGAGTAAGCTGAAAACATGGTGGGTTTTCTAAGGAGAGAGGCAAGGGGAGGAAAGAAAAGACCACGTGTCTACACAGGGTAAATAACAGTAATAATAATAATAACAATAACAGTCATAAAGCACACATAGCAACCCAGATGTGCCTTAAAAGCTGGCTGCAGGAGCTCTGGGGCTTACTGTGCCCTCCAGCCTTGCAGGGTGCGAGGAGAAAGAACGAGGGACGTGCAGGCTTGGGGGCTGCAGTGTCTGGGGTGTCCTTGCTGACCCCTTCCAGCTGGCCTGCAGTGCAGCAGGCAGGAGCAGCTTTGGGGCAGCCAGCGATGAGAAGAGGATTTGAGGCTGAGCGATGTGCAGCACTGGGCGCCGTGAGGAGCACTGAGGTGTGGGGCAGCCCCCAGACTGCTGCCAGGACTGTCACAGCCTGGCCGGGCTGCCTCTGCCGAGCCCTGTCCCCTGCCTTGGCTGGAGGGGGACAAGGGGCCAGCGCCGCTGCAGGACCGATGGACAGCCTGGGACTGATGGAGCAGCAGCTTGCAAGAGTGTGGTGAGCTCTCTCCATCGACAGAAAGAGCAGCAGTGTCTTGTACTGTATGTCACGACGTGGCGAAGCACAAATGAATAAATACCTATTGATGCGGGTATTTACTATGAACTTTCAGTGTATTTTGCTTTATTCCAGGACATTTTGCTCTTCTCCAAGTCTCTGTCCACCCAAACTGTGCCTCATGTAATGTGAAAGCCGTTCCATGTACACTAGCTATACTTTATTGCCTTACTTAGATCTTTGCCATCACACAACTTTCTTATCTGGTGACAGAGACTATGCCCTTGTGCTGCAACGTTATTTTATTATTTGTATGGGTGGGTGAGTGTGAGTGTGCGTTGCCTTCTTCATATTGTCCTGTACTGGTTGCTGCCTCCCGACCCCAAGGCAGGAGTGCCTGGAATGGGGCAGGGGTTGTGGGGCTGCACGATGCCTGTGGTGAGGCAAGGAGGCTTGTCCCTGGTGCTGCTGCACCTTTGGACTCTGGAGCTTCTCCCAGAGTGAGGGAAAAATAAACAAACAAACAGCCCCCCTGGGCATTCTGGTAGCCATGCAGAACATTTCTTCCTTGTGTCCTAGCTGCATAACAATTTGTCCAACTGAAGTAGGTCTTGACAAGAGAGCAGAACAAGGTGGATGGAGCCACTGTCATGGAAGCATGACAGTGAGAGCACAGTTCTGGCAGCGTGTGTGTGTGTGTGCAGTGTGTGTATGGTATGTATACGTGTATGTATATGCACACACGTTGGTGGGGTTTTTTTAATTTTGGGGAGGGGGGGGAGGGAACTGCATATAAAATGTGTCAGAAGTCCTGGTTACGTTCATAAATAAACAGCATATATTCTACCATAACCACCCGCCTCTCTGCTTGTTTCCAGTCCTCTTCCTGTAGCAGGAGTGCCAAAGCTCTCCTCTTCCTCCAGACCAGCATCCAGCTCTCCACCGACTTCTGCATCCCCTGCCAGGGCTGGTGACTGAAACGCGTTAATGGAGTGCAACTCCTCGGTTTTCACCCCAGATAAATAAATACACGGTTGCCTTTAAGAGAACGGCAATTTCCTAAACGCTTGCGGTGGCAGATGTGAGCCCGTGAGTCACGCCTCGCTTCACCCTTCACCCTGCCGCGGCCGGGCCGGGGGCCTGCGGCCGGGCTGCGGGGACGGGCGGCCCCAGGGACCGGGGAGGCTCCGGGTGCCAAGGACGCGCAGCCCGCCCGCTCCCCCGGGCCCGGCCGGCCGGGCAGTCCGCGTCTCCGGGGGGCGCGGGGGGCAGAGCCGGGGCGCGGCGGGGCCCGGCGGAAAGAGGGGCGGGCAGGGCCGGGCCCCGCTCGCCCGGCAGCGCTGCCCTGCCCGTCCCTTCCCGGCCAAGCATAGCCCTGCCGTTCCCCGGCGCCCTTCGCTCCCGCGGGGTCGGGCCCGGAGGCGCCGCCCCGGCCCCTCGGTGCCGGCGGGACGCGGGGCAGGGCAGGGGGCAGGCGGGGTCCGGCCGCGGGCCACGGCGGGGAGGTGGCGCGAGACCGGGCGGCGACGGGAGCGGGCAGGGGCAGCCGTGAGGGGGGCGGTGGCTCCGCCTCGGCCATCCCGTCTCGTCCCGGGGCTCCGCCGTGGGGGCGGCCGGCCCTGAGGTGAATACGCCTCGGCGTGTGGCGCAGTGCCCGGGTGCCTTGTGAGGGGACAGCGGGGTCTCCCTAGGGGCGCCGCCCGCTCTGCTCTCCGGCGGCACTTGGTGCCCGGGCGGGCGGCCCGCGGCCGGGCTGGGACTGCGCCTCAGGCGTGTGAGGGAAGCGGCCCCGGAGCCCGGCCCTTCGGCAGCGCCTGTGTGGACCTTTCCTGGGGAGGGGAGCCCACCCGGCGAGCCGCACTTCCCACAGCTCGCTGCTCCCCATAACCAGCTCGCTGCCCCCCATAGCTCACTGCTCCCCACAGCTCAGTGCTGCCCACAGCTCAGTGCTGCCCACAGCTCGCTGCTCCCCACAGCTCAGTGCTGCCCACAGCTCGCTGCTCCCCACAACTCGGCGCTCCCCACAGCTCAGTGCTCCATGGTGTGCCCACTGCCCTCATGCTGTGTGTGTCCAGCGCGGCACATCACAGCACAAGTTAAACACCGCAGAGGGAGAGAATTGGATGCACAAGTGTGTGATCCGGGATGCTCGAGCTGTGGGGGGAGATTGGCTCCCGAAGCGCCTCAGCCGGGGCAGGTGCAGCCCCCGAGCCCTGCTGGGCCCTGGGCTGGATGGACGGGGCAGTTCCGAGGACTTTGCCTCCTCTGGAGGGGTTCGTGCTGGGGCGTCAGGGAAGGCAAGGCTGCTCTTCCGACATCCAGCATGATGGTGATTCTGCAAACACTCTCTGCTTGGGGTGGTGAAAGATGAATGCAAATCAGGAACAAGGATTTCATTTTTCAGTTAAATGTAAGTTGTGGAGTCCAGAGCTAGTAATTTTCCAAGGAGAGACTTAAGTTCTAGTGGTGTTGGGCAAAAATAATGACTTTTACTTGTGCTTCCTTCCTTCCCCAGCCCTGCAGAGCTGTACACCCGTCGGGTAGGATGTGCCTAACTGAGTAATGCTGTCCAACGTGTAAAGTGGGGAAATGCTGTTATCATTTGAGCAAAGATTATTGCAGGGTATATGTGGGAGGGACTCTAATCTAGTGGTTAGAGCCTGGGAATACAGTCCTGGTTGTTTGAGTTATGTTCTGAACTGTGACTCACCGTGTGTGTGTGTGGTTTCAGCAAATCATTTATGGCCTCACAAAGCAGATTTTTCCATTAATTTAAATGAACTGTAGATTAAACTGCTCTTCAGTGGCACAAGAATCAGCCATTCTGTGACTCAAAAGTAAGATCACCTGTCTACCACATAGGTGTTTCAATAGTTATATAAACACAGAATGCCCTGGAATAGTACGAAGGGTAAATTATTGATAGCATAAAAGTGTTTAGAGACACTTGCCTTAAACAGTGCCAAAGTGAGCAGCGTTCTCTAATCCTAACCCTAACTGTAGGCTGAGCCCTCGACAAGGCCCTCACTCATGGCTTAGACAAAACAGTTCTCACAGCACAGAGCTTTCTGCAGTCTTTACATGCTCTTTGCAGACTGCCTTTTGCTTTGGCGGCCCCCTCCCAGCCCTTCCCAGCTGCAGAATCTGCATTTTCTCTTCCTTTCAAACCAAACCCTTACCCTGGCACACAGCTGAGCCTTCAAAAAGTCCCTAAGTCATTGCCCAGATGACAAAAGTTCTGAGAACAACATGTCCAGGAACATGTGCCTTAGCAGCAGGGTCAGAGCCTGCCGTCCTGCAGTGCTCCACTCTCACACATGACCCCATGCATTGTCTGTTTCAGCAATATTCAGGCATGTACTACACAAACCGGGTGGTGGAGAGGATTTTATGCACTGTCCACTCCAAATATCACAGGACATGGAGCTGGAAGGGGCCTCTGGGGACTGTCTGGAGCAGCACACTGCTGTGAGCACGGCTGCAGAGGATGGCACGCACAGCTGTGCTGTGACACACAGGTAAGTGTGACAGGACCGTGGGCAGGGACTGTTCTCACATGTGGCACCTCCACTCCCATGTTCTCACAGTGGCACTTCCACTCCTGCCCTGCACACAGGCACCCTGGCATGGGCAAAGCTTGATCAGCTCCAGCTCTGTGGGTGTCTGTACTCAGCAACGTTTGTCTTCATGACTGCTGGGTGGTTTTTTGGTTTTCCCACTGAGCTTGTTCCTTTTGCACACAGCGCTGCTGCAATGCTGCCGAGCCTCTGCCCGTCCTGCCGTGCTGCTGGGGCTGTGCTGTCCTTCCTTCTCCACCCCTGCCCCTCACCAGGCCCAGACACGGGGTTGGGGACACGGAGGGGGTGAGGTGGAGGCTGGGCACTGACTGGGAGGCTGAGCAAGTAATCACATGTTGAGGATGAAGGGAGTAGTTGTCTGCTAGCACTGTGTACAGAGTTGAGAGATTGCTCATGAAATGGCAAAGTCCTGCAGCAGTTGGGGGTGGTGGAGGAATGTCATGGTTTCTCAGGCTTTTTATTGCTGTGACAAGAGAACTGCCCCTGAGGAGCTTTCCTCATCTACCTGCTTCAGGAGTTTGGAGGAGAGGAACAAATTTCTGCACTGAAGTGGGGCATTGAGAGATGCTCTGCTGGTAAGAGAAAGCAGGTGTTTGTGCTTATTGCTTTTAATTTGTTGGTTGAATTGGCTTTGAATCAATTCAGTGGTGAAAAGAATGGCAAATGTCTGAGTAAAGGATAGAGAAACTGGCCCATTGCCCTCTCTTGGTATAATGAAATAAAAAATTATGTTTTATACATTGACAACTCTGGTTTTTGGTGTGTTTTTCTTCCCCTGTAATGAAATCCATGTTCATACACATGAAATTGCATACAAACACCACACAAATATCACTGTTACGGTGTGGTTTGCTGTATCATACATAAAATACATACTGCATTTTAAAGCCAAGACTTGGTAATAATAAGCATATCACAAGAAACTTCAGAAGAAACAGAAAATCTGTTCAGATATTCTTTCCAGTTCATACTATATTATTATTATTATTATTATTATTATTATTATTATTATTATTATTATTATTATTATTATTATTATTATTATTATTTTGTACTACTACTTAGTTTGTGGATCCAAAGAGAGAAAATCAGCCCATATTTCAAAGAGTTTACACGTTTGGTGGAAAATCTGCATATGCTTAAGTGATATATATTATATGTCCTGATTAACCCAGTCAGTGTATGTAGCCTAAAATAAAAATCAGCTGTTTGGAATACAGATTTTTTGTCTTTTACACTATTGGGTTGCTGCTCAGGTTACCCCTGGTGGGGTGAAGGCAGAATGTTTACACTTCCTTTACTGCCAAGTACTTTGCTAGAGATTCACAAACTGCCTCTCTATGCAGGAGGAATGGGCTGGTGCCTTCAGGACTATGTGGGTATACCTCTTTAATTGGAAGGGAATCCTCACAAAGGGAATCTGATTCATTTATTCTCAGTAAGTGCAATTTTCTTAGTTTAACACCATCCTATTTTACTGCAGTATTGCATCTTAGCTCTGAAATTAATAGCCAACCACAGAGAAAGACAGGTCTGGCAGAATGGAAGTTAGGCATTATATTATCCCATGAGTCACATACATGCAGAGAACCAAACAAGTGTCAGCCAATGGCTTTGAGCCCAAAATGTGTCAAAGAGGAGATGAGTATCTTCATTTGTGTTAAGCAGATAGAAGGCTTGTTGCGGCTCCCATTAGTTGGGTTGGAGCTGTGCCATTGGCTTCAGCAGGAACAGGATTGGGCCCATGTGCTGGAAGCCGGCTCTGCTCACCTGCCCTGACTGTGTTTTATGTGTGGCAGGGCAACTTACATTTAACAACAGTTCTTAGTCAACGGAGAGATTCAAGACCTCCCCTAGTTAAAGGCATGACTCTTTATTAGAGGACTTGACTTCTACAAAAAGTGAGAATGCTCAGTAGAAGGCAGCAATGAATGCTTTTCTGAGGGCAGCTTCACTGACAAGTAGAGAGGAATTAGCACAGGACCTTTCTTGAGAGGGGTTTTGTGATTTTTAGTTGTTTACATTTAAAATAAAGAACAACATTTAGGAATTAAGCCCACTTTAGACATTCAAACCACTTCCTCTAGCAAAATCATTTTGAAGTCAGGGAAAGTCTTGGCTGAATAGATGCCTCAAAAGGTTTCAGAACTGTCTTGAATACTGTGGAAAATTTGTGTCTCAGTTTTCTCTCTCTGGGTATTCACTCTGCAGCTCCTAATGCATCTGGCTGTAGACTTGCCTCAAGAACCGAATGACTCTTGAGCTGCTCCTACATATTGGATCCACCATTTGATTTGTATTCACATCCCTCAGGGAGGAGAGGCTGTGAATAACAGTAAGTGCACACAAACCAGCAGCTCTGAGACCAGGGCTGAATGCCACATCTGCTGTGGTCACTGAGTGTCACATATTCTAGCTCTTATATAGAAGCTTATAATAATTTCTGTCATAGAAATTTTCTTTTCTTATTTTGTGTTTATGCATTAGGGTTTAATTTGCTGTGGTGGAAACATGTCCAATTTGGTGGACTGGGAATGTATTTTCCCTAACTTTTAAAAAGTTATGTTCACATTTTTATTGGTATGTCAGTTCAGATAAAATGCTGATGACAGAGTCAGGCTGAAATGAATGCTGTTGATTCATAATTGTGCAAATTAGCATTTAGACTTCTCGTAATCTAATATAAAATTTGAAAGGCTATGTGCCACTGCTGTTTGCTTCATTCCAGTCAGCATCCCTCCTGTGTTTACTGGAACTCATGTTAAATATCAATGGGATTGCCAGAGTTTTCATACCAAAAATTTCTTGGCAAAGCTTATTATTTGTTACAGAATTGGCTTATTCAAATTGTTTCTGGAGGTGAGGGGAGGTCCTGTTGACTGGGATAAAACTGGGATTTGATTCCCTGGACTGCAGTTTTAAGTGTAACACTATGTATTTGGTTTGCTAAGTGAGGAATGTATATAACAACTCTATTGGCAACATTTATTTGAAAAAGTCAGTCTATGATTTCCACAGCACAGCATCAAGTTGTGATTTTAAGTGAACATGTAAGCTATGTAAATAAATAAAGCTTTAGGTATACTGCTTTCTGTTTGCATTGGGAGTAATAACATTTACAGATATCACATCAACAATTCTGAGTTGATGAACACAGTCTAAAGGCAGCCTTTGCTAAGGCAAATTCCAAGTGGATATTTCATGAGACCCATAGCAATATATAGGTCATTATATAATGTGTGAAGAATGTCATTCATGTTTTTCATTTATCTCATGTAATATATTATGTAATGGGATTACTAAGTGCTTTAGGAAATCTGATTTTTTAGCTATCAGTAATACAACTAACTTTTATTAGTTAATTTGCATATGGTTGATTTCCTTAGCATTTTAAACAGTGGCAGATATTTCTTGATGTGACTGATGTTCATCATGGCTTTTGTTCAGTAGCTGGATGTGTTCCTCAGTGACCTGAATTATCCCTGTGAGAGCTCAGCAGCAGCCAGCTGAGAGAGTTCTCATGTATTCATTCAGTGGAGTGAAATTTGCTCTTTTCTCTTTCAGTAGCCAATAGAAGATTTTAAGTAATGAAAACATTTTGGGGCTCAGCTGGTCACCGTATTTTGGTATTTGTAGTCTGTGTCCATAACTGAGCAATGATTTTTAGAGGCTTATATACTATATATAATAATTAGCTGCACCACACACACACAGCCCTGGAAATGCCATCATTGGGATTCACAGTGGCTTGTGGGACAGGTTTGCCAAAATGGCAATATCACAGGTAAACTTTTGCATTTTACAGCAAGCCCACTTTTACTGATAAATCTTCCATAAAAGCCTATTTCCCAGTTTTGAGTGATGTGCTAATGTGATAGCTTCTAGTCAGTCTGATATGTTTAATGTATGGAGCAAAAAGGAGTATATAATCCATATTGTACATCATAAAGCAGTGCTCAGGATGTGAACATACTCCAAACTGGAATAACCTCACTGTGCTCTGCCACCACATTGGAATTATGGGTGGGACTCTTGTTGATGAAAGAAATGGAGAAAAGGATTCCCATATGTTTTCAAAAATTTTCTACAACTTTTCTTGTTCTCACATTTCACAGTACTGGAAATTACTCTGTCTGGGGTAAAAATATGCTTTTCTAAATAAACAGATTATGTTATATAGCATGAAAACTAAAAAAATAAAGTAGGCTCAGCACGCCTACACCCTGCCTGCCATCACCAAGCACTCAGACATGCCCAGGCTTTGGCTGGATAACATTTCAAGTGCTAGGCCCTCCAAGAGCAGATGGCTGTTTTCTCTCTCTCGGGCCCTTTTTCTCCTTTTCCTGGATTTTTGTCCTTGAGCATTTGCTCCCAGTCCAGCTAAACTCAGTGGCTAATTTTGCCACTGGCAGAATTAAACTCTAAATAGCCTCACATCCTAACTGCAGCCTTTTTTCTCCACTCTTCTCCAACCTTCTCCTCCTTGTCTCCAGTGACATTTTTGCTGGCTGGTGGGTGCCTGTCAGTGCCTGTAGTGACCTGTGCTGTGTTTTACAGGTGCAGCACCCTGCAGACAGCACTGCCAGGCTCTTGGGAAGCTGTTCCCATGCTGGTTTGCTCAGCCCTGTTTCCTCGGTGAGTCCTGAGCCCAGCCCCTGCTGCAGTGTGAGCAAGCACAGGCAGGGCACCAGCACAGCCCCTGTCATTGTCAGCTGCAGCACTGGCACAGGAAGAGCGCCACAGCAACATGGAAACTTTCTCTCTGTTAACAGCATATCCCAGAAGAAAAGGCAGGCACAACTGCATTTGCTTCCAGGAAGCTCCTCCAAGCCAGCCAGGAATGCCCAGAAAATCAAAGATACCTGTATTCCATAATGGGCATCTTGCACATAATTGCAACTGCAGCTGTTGTGGCAGTTCACATGAAAATTATTCTTACAGTCTAAAACCTGGCACATTGTTACACATACAAGTTGAGCTGTTGTTTACATCTGTGTGAGCTTTTCTGATTTATACACGCAAAAACAAGTTTTGAGGAAAATCTTGCATTGTGATTAAAATGCAGGTCAAACAATCAAAATATTTTCAAGCCAAGTTTTATTTTCTGGGGATCAAAATGTATAGGCTGTACTAGAGCTCTTTCTAAAATAGCCTTATAAATTTCATGGGTGACTGCATTAGTAGAGCCTATAATCTGTTGACAGTTATTACTTATAGACCTTTGTAATTTCAGTAATTTTATGTAGTAATAAATGGCTCATAGGCAGCTCCCTCTTTTTTGGCAAAGTAATAATGCTGACTGTAGAATGGAGAGAAGAGAGAGGAGAGAGGAGAGAGGAGAGGGAAAGGAGAGGGAGAGGAAAAAGGAAGAAGGAGAAGGAGAAGGAGAAGGAGAAGGAGAAGGAGAAGGAGAAGGAGAAGGAGAAGGAGAAGGAGAAGGAGAAGGAGAAGGAGAAGGAGAAGGAGAAGGAGAAGGAGAAGGAGAAGGAGAAGGAGAAGGAGAAGGAGAAGGAGAAGGAGAAGGAGAAGAAGGAGGGAAGGGAAGGGGAGGGAAGGGAAGGGAAGGGAAGGGAAGGGGAGGGAAGGGAAGGGAAGGGAAGGGAAGGGAAGGGAAGGGAAGGGAAGGGAAGGGAAGGGAAGGGAAGGGAAGGGAAGGGAAGGGAAGGGAAGGGAAGGGAAGGGAAGGGAAGGGAAGGGAAGGGAAGGGAAGGGAAGGGAAGGGAAGGGAAGGGAAGGGAAGGGAAGGGAAGGGAAGGGAAGGGAAGGAGAAGAAGGAGGGAAGGAAAGGAAAGGAAAGGAAAGGAAAGGAAAGGAAAGGAAAGGAAAGGAAAGGAAAGGAAAGGAGAAAGAAAATAAGAGAACGATAAATGAGATTTTTTCCAAAGTTTTTGTGTCATTCCTTTAGCTTAGTGCACTTGAGCTAGGTTTTGAAATTTTGCCAATGTTCATGATTTTTAATAAAAAAGGATTTTTTTCCTAAGGCCAGGAAACATGGTTTGCCTTGAGAACTGTGATCCCATGGTTAAGTAGGTGATGTTGCTGAATATCACCTTGAATGGCAAGGCAGAGCTGATGTGTGTCAGGCAGTGCAGCTGTACCTGCATTGCTGCACGTGCCCAGGGCGTCCCCAGGACAATCAGTGTTCATTCAGGCCATGTGCCTGGATGGAAACGTTCACCTGTGTGAGGAAAACCCAAATTTTCCAAGGCAGTTCTGGTTCAGCAGTGTCCAGGAGTCACTGGGAGTCAGAGCATGGGGGGAGTGTGCCAGACACCATGCAGGGGCACAGGAGAGAGGAACAAGCCCAGACTACCTTAACTGTGAAAGAGTGACTCAGCTGTTTCTTCCAAGTCTTGAGTTTCAGCAGAATATTTTCCCACTATGCTAACAGCTTTTCCACCCACGGATTGTATACGTGGCTCTGTGCCACAGAGGTATTTTAGGATTACGAAGCCTTGTGTAAAATTATAAAGTTAAGTGTGAAAAAAAGGTGCCTTCTGGATCTTAAAATGTATAGATTGTGTGTGGAGTGTAGGGAGCAGGCATGCCTTTGCAAACCCCAGGATGTGCAGGAGGTATATTCCCCTCTATCATTTATCTGAGTATTTTTATTCACCAGAAGCTCATCAGTTATGTTTTCAGACAACCTGCATCAGCAGAAATAGAATTACTGAAAAGTCACCCCAAAGTTATGGCATTGTTTTTATCATGGGGTATAGTCATTCACATACTTGGTATATACCAGTCTATTTTTGGTCCTGTAATTGTATGGCATTCCCAAACAGTCCTGCAGGGAAAACAAGAGTGAAAAAAGGGAATTAAGCCTAATAAAATAAAAAAGGTTTCTTAATCTGTCAAGTGTATTGCAATATTGAGTGAATTACAGTACTCAGCTGAAGGTGAAATTGGATGGAGCGTGCTTGTAATATTATTCCAGCACACTGAACCATTACATGCAAATCCATCCAGCCTGCTTTGAGCAAGTCATTTGTCAGTTCTTGATGCAAGACTGTAACCCTTGCTGTCACTCTGTGGCTGCTGCATGAATCAGGCTTGGGAGGACAGACTGAGGAGGAGGAGGAGGACAGTCAGGGGTTGTGGGTTGGTCATTTCAGGGGTTGTGCTTGGTCATTTATGTCTTCAAGCAACATAGCTATGGAATCCAAACTTTTGCTCTATTGTCACAATTTTTTTTTTCATGCCAGAAATGCTGATACAGCAGCAAAAGTCTCTATCAAGGGCCTCACCACATCATGGGACTGGAGAAGAAAAAGAGCAGAAATCTAGGGAAGTCATGCTGGTGACCAGTAACCACCAGTCAGTGGCAGATCATGTTGTAAAGCAGGCAGGGCTATGGCTTCTTTTGGCTCTGTGTCAGCTGAAGGAGCAGTAATTCATGTGTGATGTCTGCAGAACTCCTCAGTTTTCTATGCTGTTTGGATTTTGGGGTTTGGGATTGTGTTTTCTTTTGGTCCTTTATGAAGTTGCTTCCAAAGAAAATCTATAATAGAAAATGACAGCATATATTAAGCATAAAAGCATCACTGTCCTCTGGGAGTTGTCAGAAAAGAAAGCACAGAACCACTGGCACCCCATCCAATGTCAGAAGTGCCCACTGGCATGTCAACAAATCTCTGAGATCATTGCTGGACAGATCTAAGAGAACCAAAAGGACAAGTGGCTTTGTCCCTGGCTAGCAGGAAGACACCAGCCAGGGAAAAACTCACCCTTTGTTTCACCCTCAGGTTTTTTAAACAGATAAGAAAATACATCCTCCCAACACCTCACACTGGATGCTGATCATGATTTTCCTGTGTCACAGGAGGGCAACTTGGTTTCGTACAGAAGTGTTCAGAGGAAGGGGAACAGTTCTTCTCCACAGCTGGAGCTCAGGCTTGGCATAGTTCATCTCTCTAGGCTGAGTTTGGAGCTTTGTGATGCTGAAACGAGTGAAACTCAGTGGATGTGCCACGGGAACCACAGCAAACAGGAGGTCTGCAGGAGGTTTGCATGGATCTCCATGGGGTTGGAGCTGCCAAGTTTCATATGGTACTAAAAAAAAAAACAAAACAGTGTCTCTGGAAAAAAAAAATCTGTCTGTGTCTTGAGGCAACTGCAGGCACCTCAATCCAGCACCTGATTCACTAGCAATAGTTACTTGAAGGCATTTCAGCTGGCAGACACTTGTCCCAGGTGCTCTGGGCCATAAGGGCTGTTTGCAGTTTAATCTACTTTTAAAGTGGCACCTTATTGCACATGGCTGAGTTCTGCCATTCCTGGGCTGTCCTGGCAATGGGATTGTGCAGTCTTACTGGCTAAAGTTTTCCACTCCAAGTGCTGTAAGTCAGGTTCCTAAACCCAGACTCAGATTCCTCAGTGTGACTGGCAAATCCCACACAGACAGTGGGAATTGGCTGTGGTGTTGGACAGCAGGCCAGGCCCTCAGGTGCCCCAACCAGTTCTGGCTGCAGGCATGCACTCTGCCAGATGTGGCCATGCTGGGCATGGCCTGAGCCCAGACTGCAAACAGGGATCCCCAAAGGTCAGAGAGGTTCAAGTGCAGGTTGTGGCCCAGTGGACCTGTTTGTGAGGTGAAACTTCTCAGCGTGGTGACTGTGTGAGCTGTGATGCAATGCACAGGGTGGCTTTCAAAGGGCAGCTTTAAAGCAGATGTTCCCCTTCCTGTCATGGCTGCTTTTTTATGCAGAATGCCTACCAATGCTGATGTGTGGGCAGGAGGCAAGGTTAATGCAAGTGGCAGTTTTTTCAGAAATTTGGAAATAGAGTGCATTGAAAGTCTAGCAAGTGGCAGAGAGCAGCAGCATGCCTGTTGCTTTCATTGGCTTCCTGTCTGTGCTACTTCTCCACCCGTGATCTAACACTGCATATTTTTACTCTACTACCTTCTTCTGCTATTTCTATTTGTAGCACCCTGCTAGACTTGTATCCAAGCCAATCCAAAATTATTCTGAAACTCCCTGTGCTAGCAGCAACATGAAAGCAGAACTCTGCAGTGGCTTCAGCAGCTAGAGCAGGGTTTAACTAAAGTTAAGAGTGGTGTAAGTCACTTCAGCATTTTCACTGGAAATGGAAATAACATCTGCCAAGGAAAAGAGCTTGCAAAAATCGTGTCATATTGCCTTTTTCATGGGATTAACAACCAGCACTTGCAGCTGATGCACTTTTATTGCTTTGTTTTATATGGAAAAACTTGTTTTCTTATTGTTGTTGTATTATTATTGCAAGATAACAGATAAGGCCATGAAAGTACACTGTGCACAGATGAGGCAGAAGTTAGTACAGTGTAAAGATTGTTCTGCTGCAGTATGAAAGCCATTTTTTCTCCTATATACTATGAGGGGGGGGGAAATAAATTTTCAAAGTGTACCGTCCCACCAAAAGACAAAAATAGAGAAGAACCAAAACAAATTCCCATAGAACATGTCCATTCACTGGCCAAAAACTTATAAAGCTTCAGTGAAGGTTTCATCCAAAGAGCATGGATGAAGGACAAGCCCCTGGTGCTGGTAGTGCCCCCCAGGCACCCCAGTGCCCCAGCTGTGAGTGCTGCTGACTTACTGCAAGGCAGGGGCTGGAAGGCTCAGGGTCCCAGGAGGAGCTGCCACTGTCCCTGGGCTCTGCCACTGTCCCTGGTCTCAAGAGCCAGCCCTGGTGCCAAAAGCAGCTCTGCTGTGCCAAGGCTCCCTAGCCCATGGGCAGGGAGGGACAGCAGGCAGGCGGGGATGGGCTGAGGGATGGCAGTACAGATGGTGTGTGCTGCCTGGAAATGGAGCTGCAGTGCTCTACTGTGACATGGCACTGTCCCCCTCTCATTGTCCCTGTTCAAGCAAGGGCTGCTTTCAGACCTAACCTAGGTGTTTGGGACATCTTGCTCCCAAACAGAGACCTTGCTTGGTGTCTGAGGGCAGACTGAAAATACAGTGTTTCTGAAATCATCTACTCTCCCATCCCTGCCATTCCATCTGAGCACAGAAACCTCACTCAGGACTTAGTGCTTGAGTTCTGTAAACACTCTGATGGCATGAGGACAGTGCTCCCCGAGGACAGTGCTCTTGGAGATAAGAGAGCAGTGTTCCTTCCTTGCGGTTGATGTCTAAGTCACTGTCTTTTGTTTCAGAGCATTCACTGAGGAAGTGCAAGACCTGAGTTCAATGCCTTCCTCAATCTAAGAGTGTTTGTCTCACTTCCCATGAGCCTGTCCAACTGCCAGCTGATCAGCTATTCTCAGTGAAGGTCTTCAGAGGGAAACCATGCCCTGCACTAATGGGATGGTTGCTCTCCCTGTCCCTCTGTTGGTGGGCAGCTTCTGTTTGAGAGTGGAGGGATTAGAGCTCCGTGGTTTGAGGAGTCTCAGGGTGTATTTAGTGTTCTTGGAGTTGGTTTACCAGACCCAATCCTTCAGGGAATTTAAAGAAGTGGCACCTCATCTCTGAATGCCCATGGAGGATGGTGTAAAGTGCTTCTCCTCAGGGATGCTGCTGTGGGCAGGTGTGGAAGATAAAACTTGAATGTGAGCCAAGGAGAGAGCACAGAGTACAGGCACATGAGAGCAGAACCTCTGTGACTCTGCACTTCAGTGCCTGAGTACTGTTAAATCCAGCTTAATGCACTTGAGCCCTTTATTGGTTGTAACTCCTTAAACCTAGCCTACATTTGGCTGTTTCACGTGGACACATCCAGGCAGAGCAGTCAGGAACTTTACTGCCACTTTGATAAACATTTCCAAGGTTTATTAAATCTAATCCTGTGACATTCTTTTGTGGAGATGGTAATTTGACAGTCATCATGTGAGAAACCAAGAGTTTGCCATCTGGCCTGGCAAGACTTTTTTTCTTCTTACTATTAATTAAACTGAGATTATTGCAAAATTTTATGATGATGGTTTTGATTTGTCCTGTGATAACGCTGGGGCTAATACTGAGGTATGCAAACCACCTTAACGGGAGGTGCAGCTGAGCAGCACTCTTTGGATTCTGGTTTCAGGGCCAAATCCTGCTAACTCTATTCAGGCATCTTTCCCTGGAGTGAGTTCCTCTGGTTCTTAGGAGATGGTTTCACAAGTAGGAGGATGTAGCTGGGGGGAGGAAGGGGGCAGTTTCTTGGCCACAGCAGTGTCATATAACATGCACTGGCAGGAAATCTGACTGACCACAGCTTTGCCCTGCTCAGTGAGGCTGTGATCCTTCATGGGAAAGTAGATGGGCAGTAAGAGATTCTTAGAGCACAGTGAAAAAAGAAAGGAGGCAAAGGCAATAGGACTAAAGCTGAAATCATCTGCAAAAACAGCTGCTGATGACAGCTGAGGTGAGAAGGAGGAAATGAAGCTTTTCTGGTGATGTGACAGGAGGTGGCTGTAGGCTGTGTGGGATGGACAGGTGCAGTATTTGGCAGCTTGGAAACCTGTTTCCAGTCCCTGCACAGACCAGTTCAGGGCCCTTGAGGGTCAGAAGTTCTCATCCATCCTTCCATGGTCCCAAGCTGTGACTTGGCAAATATGCTGATACTGATAGGTTTGAGGAAGTTGGCTGGGTGTGAAGTTGGTGAGTAGTCTTCTCGCAACACTAACCTAGATATCATTCCCTTCTCTGTCAGACTCTTGAGTGTTTCACTGCTCAAAAGCAACCACTTCACAAGTATTTCAATGAAATTTATTTTTACACAAATCCCTCAAAGTCTGAGGGACTGGAGACAGTATCAGTTTGTGATGAACAGCCAAGAGAAGTAAATCATTCTTGGGTCAGAGTGAACTCTCGTTTGAAGCAGCCAAGATGGCAAAGATGTTGATGAATCAGCAATTTTACAGATCTCTGCTCATTCAGAGAGTAATGTGTGTAAAGAGATGAAACAACAGCACTGGGTCACAGAGCTTTCCAGATCCTTTCTGTTTCTTTTTCACTGCTGAGGGGAATCTCCACAGAGAAGGAGAGGGCTAAAGTGCACAGAGCTGGGCCTAGGGATGGTCATCCCACAGCCTCTGCTGCAGCTGTGTGAGAGCCAAGGGTGAGGGTGAGACACTGTGCCCTGCTCACCTGGAATCACCCCAGGTGTGCTCCTCAGTGAGGGACACAGATACCCAAAAACCAGGGCTTGAGAAGGGAAGGGAAGGGAAGGGAAGGGAAGGGAAGGGAAGGGAAGGGAAGGGAAGGGAAGGGAAGGGAAGGGAAGGGAAGGGAAGGGAAGGGAAGGGAAGGGGGAAGATGGGTTAGGCAAGGGCAGGATGTGTTGCACTGCTGCCCTGCTGCAGGTACAGAACAGCTCCTGGATATTTGGGTGGTGTGGAGCAGGCCTGTCCCACTGGGCAGCTGCTCTTGGCAGATGATGGATTCATGGAAGTGAGGAAGAATGATGCAGAAAGCTGTGCCAACATGATCCTTCTCTTTGATGCCTGCACTGGAATCCTGCCCATGAGTCTGGGACCTCTGGCCCATTTCCTTACTGTGGTGCCACATTATGGTCCTGTTGTCTGTTTGTAGGATTGTCTGTCCTTCCCTCCTGTGGGAGGGAAATAGGGCCAGCAGGGAAGGCCAGCCCACAGCTGGGTGAGACAGAGCTAGGAGAGCTTGTGTGGGGTCTACACAAATCCAGGGAGCCTCTGCCCTTAGCAAGTGGAGGCTACACACATCTGTCCCCAGGCTGTGAACAGGAAGCTCTCCCACGCAAAGGTGTCCTCCCAGGCTCTCAGCAGGCTCCAGCATTCTTCCCTTCATCCTGCCATTGCTTTTTTTTCCCCCTATCCCAGTCACAAAAGCTCTTCAGAAGGCTATGTGTAGTTCTGTGAATGCGTGCAGGGCAGGGGTGTGTAACTGGGCAGTGCCTCACCCTGCAGAAACTCCCAAAACTCCTGCCAAGATGGGGAGATGGGATGGGGGGTGAGGGTGGATTCTTCCTGCCCTTTTTTGATGTTTGCATGATGTTATGCCTGGAGAGTGCAAGAGCAGTGGGGTGTGCAGAGGACCCCCACCTTTGCTTGGGTTGTGTATTCCAGGATCTGCTGGCTAACAGGGCTCCCAGAGATGCAGCATCACTTCCATTCCTGCCTGAGTGTAGGTCAAGAATTTGCTTCTGCTCTAGAATAGCATGAGGGTGCAGAAAGCTGGCCAAGCCAGAGACTGTGCCTGAATTGTTTGCCACACTTCTACAGACTGTCTGTGTGGGATGAAACCCAGATCTTGAAAGCCCTGTGTGGGATGGAAGCTATGGGGTTCTCATTTAAGTTACCAGGCAAACCTTCTGTGGCACCAGTGGGATTGTGCAGAGGATGCTGAGGCTGGGGCAGCTGAGACACAGGGAGGTAGAGGGAAATGAACTTTGCCATGCCTGCAAGAGCAAGACCTCACAGGATCCCAGCTACGGGACCAGTATCTGTTTTGCAAGGAGCAATTGGAGCAGGTGTCACAGGGGGTGTAAAGGAACATGTGAAACATAAGGATTTATTGTAAACAAATCATAAGAATTTATTGTCTTCAAATTCATTGCAAAGGTGGAGAGCTTTCTAAAGAACTTGGGGAAGTTAAATGGAGTAAATTGGATGAATTTGATGGTGAAATCAGAGCATCCACCTTTCCAGAGAAGAGAAGAGGTGCTCAGAGAATATCTTCACAGGGTGTGGAGCACAGGGAGTGAGCACAGTCACAGAGTAAGAAAATGCTCACCTGTCTGAGTGATTGTATCACAGACAAGAAAATTGAATCAGTCTGGTCACAATGACTTTTGTCTTAGAAGACACTGATGGGTGAAGGCTCAGTGTAGGCAAACTTTCCTTTTGATGTGAACTAACTACTATTATCCTAACTTTACAGCTGGGGATAGACAACTTATGTGCCATGCTCAAGATCAGATGGGCAGTCTGTGTCAGAGTGAGAAACTGCACCTGGATCTCTCACTTGTGAGGCTGTTGTTCTCAGGACTTTGTCCTTCTGACTTCAAGCAAAGATTGACTTTGTCTGTGTCCCTTCTATGCCTACAAATGGTAAGTTTTTGGAACAAATCAACAAAACAAAAGAATCACTCCTCCAAATTGTACATCCAATCATCCAAATGCTGTGGCATAATGTACCTTGGAGGGGTCTGCAATTAGTACAAGTAATTACCCCATGCTGCAAAATCTGTTAGACATCACCAGTTAAGAATCTAGATGAAACTTTCAGCTTGTTAACCCAGTACCTGATGTTTTCCTTTACAAAATGGATTCGGGTGACATCTGCAGGATAAATTAACTTAAAATCAAGATGAATTCTACAAACTTGTTGGTGCTATTGTCATGTTTAGGCCACCACTGGAGATTTCATTCCACTAGAGACAGGTCAGGGAAATAATTAGGTAGGAAAAGGAGTCATCAGCTTTGCAGAGGAGTTCTTTGTGGTTGTCAGAGTTTGCCTCCTTAATTCAAAAAGTTTAACATAAAAGCTGCCAAAGGAGTGGATAGCCATAGCTTGTTTGACATTTGCAGATTTGTAGGCATGCTCTTGATCTTCAGCTTCACTGAAATCTGCAAAATGGGATATTCCAAAGGAGCCATTCACCATGGATCCAAAGGCACAAGATACCTGGGCCATATCCCACTAAAAGCACAGCAGCTACTGAAAACCCAGTGGAACAACCTGTCCTTTTGATTCCAGTTCCCAAACCATCTGCTGCTCCAGATTTGTGCTGTGGGCTGCTGCTTTAACCTGGCAGTGCTGCCAGAGGCACTGTGTACCTGGCATTTCATGACACCATTAATTGAAATTCATCAAGCAAACTGCCACTTGTGCTTGCTGGTGGCTGGTTTCAGCTCTGAAGCAAAGCTGACAATTTCTGCTGGCTTCTCAGATCTCCTGTGGAGTTTTTTTAATTAATATTTGTGAAGTACTTAGATGTTTTCAGGTTGATGGTGATCCCAATAAGTATTATTACTGTTGTGTTATTAAGACTAATAATACTGCTAATAACCCTGGTGAGCCTGGCAAAATTCAATTTGCCTAAAATCCTTGCCACAGATGAAAAAAACTGACTCCAGGGATGTGAGGGGGTACGTGACTGAGTTACCAGTAACTTCTGTTTACAAGGGGTAGGAAGAGTGTATTTGCTCAAATGAAAAAGGTCAAGGCAGAGGCCCATTTGCTGTTTGTTAATAAGTAATCTAAAGTACAGCACAGCTTTACTGTAACAAATCAGCCTGGCTTAGCTTTCCTTCCATCACCATTATTTCCAGTTTTGGACTAAAATACCAGGTAAAAATGATCCACATTCTCATAGGTGATTTTCAACATCTCCAAATCTATTGAGAGGGTTTGTAACCAGGGACAACAGCAACAATAACAACAAAATCTTTTCCATATATCTGCCAGTGTTTGTCTCAGGACACTGTAGGCAATCAAGGTTGAAATATCAGATAGGGCATTATTTATCTCCTGGGAAATTCTCCTTTAGGCTCAGACCTGTGCATCCTCACTATGGAATGGTGCCAGTGCAGAGCTGTGGTGCAGCTGGCCTGCTCACAGACACCCCACTAAGTTACTAATGTCATTTTTAAAAACCACCCACGTCACCTCTTGGAGCTGGCTCACAGTCAACAGTTAAAATTCAAACATGGGTGCTCCAGCACATCCTTCTTCCCAGTGACTGAGCATGAGTGCACTTTATGCATTGTGACCTGTGTTCTGTCATTGTCTTTTGCAAGAAAAAACCCAAAACAGTCATTTTCTAAGAAACACTTGTCTTTAGATACCAGTGTTCTGGAAATAGATGGAGTCTGTCCTTCGTGGTTCATCTGCTGGTTGTAGGTAGGATTCCCCAGGAAAGGTTTTGCCATTGGAGGCACTGATCATTACAGTAATGCTTGTGACAGCTGCCAGCTAAGCACAGCTCTCAGCTCTGTGCTCCTGTCCTTCAGGTGGCCCTGCCTGAGGCACAAAGCAGTGCTCAGAACAGGGGTGTGATGCACACAGGGCTGTGCCAGCCATCACCAAGGTGCAGCCAGCACTGCACGGCTGGTGTGGCCCCACAGTGCTGCTGACTGAGGGTGCTCTGTGCTCTGCCCCTGGTTATTTCTCAGGGGAGGGTGGCACAAACACAGGCACACTCACAGGATCACCTCTGGACACAGAAATCATGCAGACTGCAGGTTACAATTCTCATCTCCCTGAAATGCAGTTTGTAAAGGCAATGATCCCCTAACAGATCAACAACCCCTGCTCCAGCAGTCCCCAGTGCCTGTTAACCCTGGGGGAGGGAGAGAGGGGGGTGAGGAGAGGTGTAGTGCAGAGCAGGTCCTGTTTGGCTGGGAAGTCAGAATATCATTCAAGAGCCAGACTTTTATCAGATTCTCTTGAGCTCTGTAGTGATAGAAGGAGCAGGCTGTGAAATCAGAGCATCTTTCAAGAGCCAGACTTTTAACAGAATCTTCTTGAGCTCTGTAGTCATGGAAGGAGCAGGCTGTGAAATCAGAGCATCTTTCCAGAACCAGATTTTAACAGAATCTCTTGAGCTCTGTAGCCATAGAGGGAGCAGGGTCTGCCTCCATCCAAGGCTTGGCCACACTGGCAGCAGAGGAAGGAGCAGCTTTGTGCCCTTGTACCATCTGCACCAAGCAGAGACAGTGAGGCTGAGCAGCAGATTCTGATGTGAAGGAACATTGTACACAGAGAAGAATGTACGTGGGATGTGTTGTAGGGTCTTTGCAGTGTGAGGAAAAGAAGATTCGTGCAACTGAGTGCTCACACACATCAGGAGGCAGCACCAGTGGCTCCTTGCTGCCAGGAAAGGGATATTTTGTGTGCCCCAGGGCCCTCATGTTTGCCTTACTGTGCTGTGTGTTCTTGCCAGTAGGATGGGAAGGAGGGTAGGGGAGCACACACAGTGTCCTGGGGGAGCAGGAATTGTGCTGCCCTGTGTGTCTGTGCCTGCAGGATGGGTTTCAGGTGGGTGCTTGGCAAGCAGAAGAGCCCACAGATCCTGGAGCTGACCTGTGTGTGCAGGATGTTCATCCCAGGAAACCTGGTGTCAGAAACAGGCAGTTAAGTGAAACTGATGCTCACTTGTATGAAGTCTGGCTGAGCTGGGGATTTTGGCAAATACCTTGTAGCTTAAGCAAGGCTGGAAGGATGGCAACAAAAGTGCAGATCCTGTGTCTCCATGCTGCTCTGGAGGAGCCTGTGGCCATGCTGTACATCACATGCCATGGCAGGGAGAGCAGTAAGTGTTACTAGATGGCAGACTTTGCAGAACTGAATGAAAATTCACCTTACACATGAGATAGATACACATTAGCTGCAGCAGTATACACCCAGGGTGAAGTTTTTCTGCTCCTTTCCCTGAATTGTGTGGGTTGTGTGCTATTTCCTCATGTTGTGCAGGAGCCTTTAGCAAATCTTATTCTCTGCACTCTTTCTCTAAGAACCAGGTGATTATTTAATTCTTCTCCTTACAAAAGTGGAAAAACTGGGGTACCAGGATGTCTGCCTGAAGCAGTGGGCTTAGCTAGAAAATGTTAAGCATTCCCTGAACCTCAGGCTGAGTGTTGTTCATCACTACCATATCAGCCCTCAGTGGCACCATGGCAGTGAGCCCCTGCACTGTAGAGCCTCTTGCTCACAAATGTGAGGTTTGTAATGAAAAGTGAGCCCAGTGCTGCTAACATCACTGCAGAGATACACACTTTGTTCTACCTGGTAGCCAGGATGCCTGGGAAAAAATGCAGGTGGCTTCAGAGGATCATAAGCAGCCTGTTATCACAGAGGAGGGAGGAAGAAACGCTGGGAATTTTCCCCATGAGCAGCTGTGAGTTTTCCCCTGGGGCTGGGGCTGATTTGCAGGGGTGGCCCTGCACACAGGGCTGTGAATCAGAGCCCTGCACTGCCCAGGGGAGCTTCACTGCCCTGCTGGGATCGGTGCTGCTGCCTCAGCTCCTGTGTGCAGCTTCTGGCACTCAGCAGCCTCAGAGAATGTTTCCCACCCCTGTGGTGTCCATAGCCCTCTGTAGCTAATGGTGGTCTTGGGCTTGCACCCACCAGTGACTTGTTCTGCTCCTGCCCTGTGCTGGAGGAGCCCAATTCCCTGGAGCAGCAGCCAGGGTGATGCAGAGCTCAGGGAGTGCTGCTCCAGCTGGGCAGTCACTGATGTTCCCTGAGATGGGGCTCCAGAGATGAGCTGTGGCATTACTCATGAAGTCATGTGGAGCTCACTTTGGCTCAAGCGCACAATTCAGAAGCCCATTCCCAGCTTTCTCTTCCTTTCTTTTCATTCTTCTGAGGTATCAAAAAGAGGTTTTGCCTCCAGATCCTGGCATGAAAGCAATGTGAACAGCTTTGCTCTTTATCATGTCATCTCAGATGGAAGCCTGAGAGCATTCATGAGAAGCAGCTTGGCCTGTGGCTCTGTGCTGGTATTTTTGGTGTGTGTACTGGGTGTGCTGAGTGGTTTCCACAGGAACCTCCTCAGCACTGTAGTAAATAAGGAAATTCACTATGGAAGAGTTCTTGAATAAGTGAAACTTAGAAACAACCTCTATTTTGCATTTATAAACAAGATACATCATTTTTCAAAGCATTTTTGTGTATTTGGTCCGAGGCAAAATTATCAGTTTTTACCAGCACGAATATAGTTTTTGTAGTAAAAGATGGAAACCAACCAGACCAAGCTGCACACTGTCATGAATTTGGCCTAGATGGAAGTTGGATGTTTCCTCAGACAAATGCAATAATTGCATTTTTAAATGCAAAATGCATTTTTATGGTAAAATAATTCTTCTATGAGCAATGCAAACAGACACAGAAATAATTTTGCTATTTAAAAATATAAATGCAATTTCCCCCCATTTTTAGAAGGAACAAAGCTGTTTGCTCTCGCCCCAAAATGGTCCTGAATAAGACAAATGCACCACTGGTTGTTAGGGAGAGAACATCATCAGGGAGGAAGCTGATGCACAGTTTGGGTAGGGAGGACTTTGTTTCCCTGCAGCAACAGCAGCCATGCAGATTTCCCCATGGATTTCTCACTTAGCCCAGGTTAATTCATGACATACCTCACTCAAACACCCGGGCCTGGGTGCCTAGGCTGAGCATGAAGTTTTTAAAGTATGATATAACTTTAAAAACTTCCATTTGCAGATGCAATTGGAAGTTTTTAAAGTTATATCATACTTTGGTGTCTCAGTATTAACTGTCTGTTTCTTATTCCTAGTGCCCAGCTCCCAGTTTAGAGCCAGCAATCACTGCAGCATTCCTGAGCCAAGCCTGGCACTGCCACACAAGGAACAAAACGTTCAGGGTGGTGACCAGAGAGATCAATAGGGAAATTTTAAGATTTAAATGCGACTGCTGCAGTGACCCAGACTTCTGTCCCAGCACAAATCTATAACCTGAAATATTTCCAGCAGGCAGGAGGTGACAGACAGGGTCACTGCAGCTCTGCAGCAGCCCCACAGCACCGGGGCAGTGAGCAGGGCTCTCCTGCCTGCATTTGTAAGGCAGGCTGAGATTCTGGACTCTGCTCCCAGGCCTGTTTGTGCATTTGACACGAAACAGTCACCAGGTAACATTTAATCCCTGATCAGAGCCTCGGGGGCTGAGCACAGCAACGCCTCCTTGCTGATCCTGATCGGGCAGAGGTGTGAGCTGGGCTCAGCTCCTGGGCCTTGGCAGGGCTGGGGCAGCTCTGGGCATGCAGGGAGGTGCCAATCTGGATCTTTGAGCTTGAAAGTATTAAAGTGAGTTGGAGACTGAAGGGGCCAGATAGTGGGAAAGACCCAGGACTGCAGGGGGATGGATTCAGTGTTTCAATCCAGAGTGCACATTTCAGGTGCTCCAGTAACAAATTCCTCTTACAAGGAAACGATTGTTCTCACAGATTCCTGAAGTGGAAACTCATTTACATAACCATTTTATGTGTTTTGTTTTTTTTTTTTTAAAAGCCCATCCTAGCCACTGCATTTGCTCAGGTTTTTACCCTGGGTGCCTGTGCTGAGCTGCACGATGGTGGCTGCCAGCTTGTTGTTCTTCCCAAGCATGACGAGTGCTGCAGTGAAATCAAGAGCAACCTGCTCTAATGTAAACTGATTTCACATTGCTCCTGGCGGTCCCAGCTATAGTTACCTAGCTACCTAACATCTCCTTTTTTTGGCCAGTCTTTTTCCTTTTTCCTTTTTTATTTTTTTCCCACACAGAAGACACACCCTGTGCTTTCTTACAAGGGTCGCATTATTGGGGTTGCACTAGTGTCTGTGACCAGCAGATGTGCTTCTCTGGAATTATCCTTCATGCATTCCAAGGCACTTGGGCTCTCCAGCAAACAGAGATTCCAGCTGCAGGGATGAGGTCTGTGGTGCCTCTGATGATGGCACCCAAGCACAGCCCCACAGATGTGTCTGCCCTTGATGTGGCTGCTGCACCTCTGAGAGCCCACCTTGAGTTTGGAGTGCTGGGTCGCTGCAGACAGAGAGAAACTTCTGCAGAATGACACTTCTGCCAGGCTGAAGACATGCAGACACCCAGGGGGACGTGGGGGAGTGGGTTTGAGCCAGAAGGGCCATGGCAGAGCAGCCCAATTTGCTGATCACAGTGCCAGGTCAGTGTTTGTGATGGATGTGACAGAAATGACTATCCATAAATACCACAGGAGCATGGTAATGAGGTGTTTTCTAGGAGCACTTGTCCAGGCTGGTAGTGTTATGTTAAGGTTGGAGAAGTATCTCCAAGCAAGCTACTTGGCTAAACCTTGATAAGCATGGTGTCACCCGAGATCTAACCACGATTTGTTTGGATAAGAGATTTTGCTTGTTATACTTTCAAATAGGTTTGGGGTTTTACTTCCACTTATTTATTTTTTCCTTTTTGGCCTGTGTTTTGTGTTGGTGTTACAAAACCCAGCTAATGGCAGATATCTGCATTTATTATTTTTAATGCACAAATCTGGTGCCTTTTCTGAGATTTATTGTTGTTCTGACAACAAGAAGCTTAAAGAAGGGCTGGGCCTTTGGGGCTGGGGGGAATTTGGGTCTGTGACTCACAGGAGTGACCTGTGTCTCTCCAGAGACCAGCAGGTCTCTGGAGAGAGATATTGAGATATATAGGATATACTAGATATATCCTATATATCTCAATATCTCCCTGATATTGAGATACTGTACATCCTATATATCTCAATATCCTGTTGTATATCCTATATATTGTACTGTATATTGTATATCCTATATATCTTATATCTCAATATGCTGGCCCACTTTTGGGTGACACACCTGGCATTGCATGCATTGCTGTTTGCAGCCATGCTCTTCCAAGCCCAATGTTTGCAGCTTGGTTCTGCTGAGGCTCAGCAGCCAGCTTTGGTTGTGGTTTTGTCATGGCAGCAGCTATTTACCTGAACTCAGGCAGCTTGGGCTGCTGGACAAATGGCTGCACACAAATAATGCACAGCCCAGCATGGCTGGGATGCAGCTGAATGCGGCTATTTACAAAATACCACCTAAACTAATGAAGAAGAAGGTAAAGAAGAAGGACTAGCTTCTGTCTTAAAAATAATATCTTGCTTTATATATATTGCTATATTCTAAAAGTCTAAACTCTAGGTTTTTAGCTCTGTGATATTATACACTCTGTGTGTGTCTGTGTGTGTTTGTGAACCTCTGTGTGTGTCTGTGTGTGAGCCTGAGTGTACTGAGTATGTGCATGTGTGTCTCTGTGTGTGTGCCTCTGTGTATATGTGTGTCTCTGTGTGTGTCTGTGAGTGTGTGCACCTCTGTTGTGTGTGCACCTGTGTGTGTGTGTGCACCTGTGTGTGTGTGTATGCCTCTGTGTGTGTGTGTATGAAGTATGTATGTGTGTGTGTGAGTATGTGTGTGTGAATACATGCGCCTCTGTGTGTGCTTGTGTGTGTGTGTGTGTGTGTGTATGCATGTGAGCGTGTGTGCCTCTGTGTGTGTTTGTGTGTGTATGAAGTATGTATGTGAGTGTCTTTGTGTGTATGTGAGTGTGACTACATGTGCCTCTGTGTGTGTGTGTGTGTGTGTGTGTGTGTCTGTGTGTGAGTGTGAAGGTATTTGTGTGTGTGTGTGCCCGTGTGTGTGTGCCTTTGCGCCCTGTGTGTCTGTGAGTGTGCCTGTGTGTGTGCCTTTATGTGTGAGTGTGTGCCTCTGTGAATGTGTGTGAGCGTGTCCCTGTGTGTTCCCCGTGTGTGAGTGTGTGCAGGGTGTCTCTGTGTCCCTGTCAGTGCAGTGTCCCAGCTGGGGGCTGTCCCTGCACCCTGAGAGCTGCTCCGCCGTGTGCCAGGCTCAGCCTGCAGGGCAGAGGGGCTGTGCCATCCGTGCAATCCAACCATGGCTGGGGAAATCCTGCAGCAGAGGTTTGGTTTGGAGGCACCATGGCAGGTGCTGCTTTCAGGTGACAACAATATTTTCATTAGAAAGCCTCTCTACATGTTGAGTTGTCAGCACGAGAACGTGTGAGAGCTGCATCTATTCAAAACGAAGCTGAGAAATAGTCTGTCTCCTGCTAGCTCTGAACTGAGGAGGTTTTTCGAAATTTGACTCCTGCGTGGAAGCAGGACCCCTTTTCTGCTTAGTTTTAAGACCTGAGAAAGAAAGTTAGTATCCTTGATCCTTAAACACAAAATCTCTGAAGTCTCTTGACTGTTAGAACTTCTGATGCATAGTCAGAATTCATTCATATTATAAATAAATAATTAGCAGGTAACCACAACAGTGGTAACAGCTTCCATTCTTTCTGGGGAATCATTAACTCCAGATGAATCTCCCTGGCTAACAGCTAAATACAGTTAAAAACAAAAACAAAAAAAAAAAAGCCCAGCAAAACAGACACAAAAGAGTATTGGTTGGAAGGGACATCTGGAGGGCTGTACACACACCAACCTCCTCAAAGAGGGCTAACCTCAACATCAGCTGAGGCTGCTCAGGGCTTTGTCCATTGCATTTTGGAATCTCCAAGGATGGGATTTCACAAACCTCTCTGAGCACCTGCTCGAGTTCAACTGCTATTATTTTCAAAAATTTCTTCTGTGATGTTGATTGCAGTTTCTTCTGTTTTTGTGCTGTTCAGCCCTGCAGAGAGCCTGTCCCACACAGGCCAGGGTGCCATTGCCCATCAGCACTGCAGAGTCAGGCTGCTGAGTGTCACACAGGTTTATTCTGTGTCAGGTGCACACTTTACATTTGTCCTTGATGAATTTCAACAGATTTCTTTCACACTTGTCTTCCAGGTTGTGGAAAACCACCTGAATAGCTGCCTTGTCATCCAGCATAATGACACAGAACCTCAATTCAGTGTCCTGCACACACTTGCTGAGGAACCATTATTTTCTGTCATCCAGATTATTTTCTGTCATCCAGATTATTTTCTGTCGTCCAGATTGCTGGTGAAGTCTGGGCCTAATGTTGTCACTCGAAGAACACCATCTGTTAATACCAATTGAATGTCTAGTCCTTGGGCTTTATTATCCTTCAAGCCTTAGAGGATAGCTGTGAGCTCTTTTCAGCCAGGTTGTGGTGCATCCATTCAGGCAATGCCACCCTAGCTTGGCCCATATTGAAGACAATGCCAAAGACCATGCTAGAACAAAATGAGAGACATCCACTGCTTCCCCCACCTTGTCCATTGAGCACATCATTCCAGCACAGGTCACAACCACCCCAGTCTGGTGCAATTTGTCTCTATTAGATACAAACTGCCTGTTACTAGCTAGCTACCTTCTTGTGTCTTTGTGGATTTGCTCCATAGCATTCCCAGGAAAAATGTATGGATATCTTATGTAAAACATCTTCACCTTTGCTTTGGCTAATCCCTCTCAGGACAAGCAGGTTGATGACATGTGTTCAATTCATGAGATCTTCAGCATGAGCCTGTGCTGTTGGTTGAGGAAATATGTGTTAGGGAGTGGCTGAGCAGGCCAAACCCAGAAGCAGCCTGAGCAGGACACTGCTATTTCCCCTCTGTTGGGACTCCTTTTCTTCCCAGCCCCACCACCAATGACAATTTCCCCACCAATGTTGCTCTTTGTGTTGCTTCAGAGCAGGAGCCCTACAAGGAAGAGATGGGAAGAGCAGGGGAATGAGGCTGCACAGCACAGGATGGTGTGCCAGGTCCTGCCTCTGGCAAAGATTCAAATAGTTGGAGTAAAAGGAAAAAATAAGCAGGGAGAAAGGGCAAGGCCAGCTGCATGGAGTGTTAGGGATGGGCATGGTCCTTTCTGGAGAGCATGAGGAGTTCAGTCAACAGGCAGGGCCAGGGATTTGCCAAAAACCACATTTGCACAATGGCCTGTAGTGGGTTGAATTCAGAGAGAACAGCTGAGTTTCACCAGTTATAACTTTGGGTATCTGAACAGGGCTGAGGGCAGTGCTGCTGCTATGGAAGGTAAGAGAGAATGGGTGAAAAGCCCCCAGGTCTGAGTGTGGAGCCCAAGCAGGACAATTCCTACAAGCTGGATTGCATCTGGGTGGCCTGAGGCTTGTTCCTGCCCCAGGGACACCTGCTCCCAGCCAGGACAGGTCTGTGACAGCCCCTGGATCTCCCCTTTGCTCTGGGAAACAAAACTCCTGAGCACAGAGCTCTGTACAGCCATGGGGCAGCCTCACAGGTGGATCCATGGGGCCTTCACAGCCAGACACACTCAGCAGAGCAGGCACATTCCCCGTGACTGAAACTGGACCATAGAACTGAGAACTTGCACTTGAGGAAAGGCAGTGGCTGGTAATGACCCTGTAGGGCACTCAGGCAGGCAGCATGGGGCATGTCCTGCTCATTGGAAGAAACAGATGTAATTCTGCCATCATTTGTCATATCCATGCTAATGTGATGGCAATTCTGTGGTGGACTTACACCTGCAATCTCCTCACTAGCACATTGGAAGACTTCTGAGAGTGACGCACAGAAAAGCAGAAGGGCTGTCAGTGCAGTGCCAGTGTATTGTGCGCTGCTAACGAAGGAGCCACAGCTCAGATTGCCCTGCATGGCAGGCTGGGCACTGCAGGGTCCCAGGGCAGGTGTGAGCACCTGCACTCTGCCTCAGTGGAACCTGATTTGCTGGGTCACCCTCCGGAGTGACACATCATTCAGAGCTGTTTGCTTATTACAGAGATACAATCAGAAGGTGTGGTGCCCTGATTGGAGTCTAGCAAGAAAGTAACACACTTATTCACCCACCCACCCTTCCACCCACCTGTGGCAGATGGTCTGAGGGTCTCTCCTGTGCTTCCTGGAAGAAAGTGCTTGTTTCATCCCCACCCAGCAGTAATTAAGTGTTGCTGCCTACTGGAAGTTCCCATGTTGGCATCAGAGTGGTGAGCCTGGAACTCCCTGCTAACATTAATTGCAAAGTAAAAGCATGATTTCTTGATGTCTGCTTTATATTCAGTTAATACTCAGTATTATTTCCTTATGATTTCTTTAATGATCATTAAAATGTCCCTAATTGCTGTTACCCTGTCACGCTTCTATTTCTCAGCAGCTGTTTGCATGCAGCCTTCCCATTAAGCTAGAAAGCAGCTCTGGTAGCAAAAAAATTATAGTATTTTTTGGTTTTCCTTTCCTTTTTGAAGAGCCTCCTTTTAAATTCTAGAGCCTCCTGTGTAAAACACAGCTCCTACTGTAGGGGCTTTGCCATCCTGAAAGCTTATCATTTCATGCCCTTATCTTTGGGACAAAGTGATTCCCTTGTCAGTGCAGTTCCTATTGAACCACTCTGGCTTGGCAGGTCTCCACTCCTTCTTTGTTTAAGGTCATTTATTTTCATATCAAAAAGGTAATAAAATTGACAAAATATGTTTATTCATATTTAACTGTACAGATTACACACAAGCAAAACAAAACACCCAACACATCCTTTTATTTATGGCATCAATGCTGAGCCATTTCAGTACCAGCAGCAGGGCAACTTTTCCTCCCTTCACCTTCTGAAACCTCTTTGGCCCCAGTGTCCCACACCAAGCTCTGGGGTTGCTCAGCCTCTTCCACCATCCCAGGGGGTTGTCAGTATGCAGTTTTAAAAAAAGTATAACTTTTAAGTTAGCATGACTTTTGGAAATTTGAAATATTCGCACCAGTGCTTGTGCGTTTTGGTGAAAAAAGGCATGGTTCAGTTTTGCTTGTTCACAAATGTTTGACAAAGTGTTTGAAATAACCATTATCCATTTGTCCACTCTCACATTTCTTTCTACTAAAAATCCAGGAAGCGAATAATGAGCCCTGATGTGAGAAATAAAATATGGGTTAGTTCTGTATTGCAAAGTTGTATAAAGACATGAAAGCCAATGGTATAAAGTGTCATTCCTAACATCCTTTAAAATTGACTCTTTTAAACTCTTTAACTACATTAGCCACATAAGCAGAATCTGTGATTAAATTAAGAGGTTGTGGAAAGAGCTGAAAAGCCCGAACCACCGCAGCAAGCTCAACAATCTGAGGAGATCCTTCCAATATTTGAATGTCTGACTCTCAAGCATTATTTTTTTGGCTCAACCTACTTATGACTGACTTGTGACTTTTGCTAGAGATTGTACCAGAAGTAAGGCCAAGCATGTAGGGAGGGTCCCAGCCCCAGCTCTGCCTGGGCAGGGAGGGCAGGAGGGGCAGGGCAAGGGGTCCTAATGCACCTTCACACACTGAGCTGGTGTTCCACCACAGCACAGCCTGCAGGAAGGCTGTGGGAGCCTCCTGGGTCTGTGCAGCCCATTCCTACAGGAGGATGTTCCCAAAGCCTCCATCAGGAGCAGACACAGCCTCGCCTTGCCCTGGCTCAGAGCTCTGGTGCTGAGAGCTGAGATGAGTGACCTGCTCCACAGAGGGAATGCTACACCCCAGTCCTTACTCAGGAAGTGCGCTCACATTCAGGGATCAGATGTAGTATCCAAACAAGCTTATAAACCCACCATGGAACAGCAGCAGCAATGTTTAGCAGATCTGGTTTTGTGTATGTTCATCAGTGAGTTGGGATTAGAGTGTAGGTCTGACTGCAGTGACCATGGCAGAAAGATGTATGGGAGGATGGAATAACACTTCAAAAGAGAAGATGCATTAACATCATTGTTTCTAGCCAGTGGACAAGGATTCTCCTGATACAAGAATACATGAGCCCTGGACATTGTATTTTAATGTGCAGATCAATGAGGGGAAAGGAGAAGAGACAGCGATGGAAGGTGCAATCAATTCACTCAGTACATTAATATACAAGCTCCATAACCTCCATAAGCACTGTGGTGTCAGTGTCATCTGTACAGCCATGTGGCAGGGATGCTGCACAGGAGGCAGGATGAGGCAGTGCCAGCCGTGCCATGGGATGTTTGGATGTTTGCTGCAGCAGCAGCTTTGCCTCTGACCCTGGCGCTGGGACTGCCCAGCCTGCACACCTGGCAGCGTTTGGGTGCCTTTCTGTGCCCTCTGAGAGCGTGCATGGGCAGGTGTGGGCGTGCAGGAGGGAGCTGGGCAGTGCCTGTGCCCCCAGAGCAGGGTCAGTGCCCAGCAGCTGCTCCCAGGGCAGGGTTACATACAGTGCCAGCAGCATTTCAGCTCTGCAGCTGTGACAGCACTGGGCCGTGGGCTGGCTGTCACAGGGCTCTCTAGAGCTTGCTGTGTTAAATGCTTCTGAAAGCCAGAGGGATGGGGTACCCAAATCCCCTTGGGGCTGCCAGTGTCCCTGTGTTGCTCTTGCTCACTTCAGGCATGTCCAGCAGGTGTTGACCCCCAGTGTCCATGTGCTGTGCCTTAAGGAGAAGGGTCTGGGCCTTGGCTCTTGGCCCAGGAAGGATGCACAGCCCGTGTGTTAAACTCCCAGAAGCAAGGCTTTGGGAGCTGTGTTTTGGTTTGGCACTGCCCGGTCCCTGCCCTTTTGAGCTGCAGCTGAGGTGAGCTGACCCCGCTCTGGCGAGTCACACCCGCTGCTGGGCTGTCCCCAGCACTGGCACTGTCACCTTTGTGCTGCTGCAGCTGCACACAGAGAGAACTTTGCCTCCTCTTCATCTATCAGGAAGGTCAATCTCTCTGTGGGCTGCCTTTCTTTTCAATCTATACATTAAAGGGTGCCATAAAATGCCGTGCTAGGGTTGCAATTAATGACTCGTTAGGAGCACTGTGAGATTACCAGCTCTCAGTGCAGCAAATAGAGAGCAGGAGATCCTGGGGTTCATTTCCAAACAGGTGAATGAGTGGGAACTCTCACCAGGAAGCAATTAATGTGTCTGGTTTCTGCTTTCCCTGCAGTGAAGGTGGGCATTAGGCTGGATGTGCAACATTCACATCATGCCTCATCTAAAATTTGCCAATATTAATTTGTTGCTTTCTGCTCTTTAGCAATCAAACAGAAACATTTCAGCTGATACCTCCTGGCTGACAAGGTTTGAGAAATAACCTTTTAGTCACTTTTTGCAACTGAAGTGAAACAAGTGAAAATGTTCTTAGGTGATAGAACAGGTACATCACACAAGCAGAGAACATTATCTCAGTTGCCTGTGCTCTCCATTGTGACCCAGAGAGTTCATTAACAGAAATGTGTATTAATTCTCTGACTGATGGTGTACACAGTGCAAGGAAAATGCTGCTCAGGCTTACAGGAGTGTATTTCCCTAATACCAAACCCTTTAAACTGCTACTGCTCTAACACCAGCAGGCCCAGGCAGCAATGCCATGTTACAGGAATGCCTTGTTACCATAATGCCAGGTTGTACCACCACTGCAGTTACTCAATAAGCTGGTGACCCTCTAGTTAGTTTTGAGAAATTAAACCTTGAAATTCCAAAATTTGCCCTGAGATGTCTAACCAGTGTGAAAATGTAGATAATGATATGCAGCAGGTATGTTTTCCCCATGAAGCCACGTTGAGTCATTTTATATTAATACCAAAGGAACAAACCAAGTTTGTACAACAATAGTTGGCAATATTTCTATTAAATACATTAGCCAATAATTTCTAAAACTGCCTGTTAATTACAGCACTCAGGCCTTGCAGGCAGCTCTGTTTTACGTAAGTGCCATCCATGGCACACTGCAGCCTTTTGTCATAGGCAAACAAGACCATGAGCTACCAAATTACTGCCTGGGGTGAATCCATTCACACTGGGGGATTTTTTTTTTCCTTTAGTTTGGTTTTGGTGGGTTTTTTGGGCTTTGTTTTGGTTTAGATTTTGTGGTGGTTTTGTGGGTCTTTTGGGTGCTGGCAATGGTGTGTGGCTGTACCTGCTCCCCAGCTGCTCCTGGGAGCTGCCACACCAGGAGGACAGCAGCATGTTGTGCTGTCACACCAGGAGGACAGCTCTCAGGGCTCTAGCTGGTCACAGCTGTATCACACACTTCTGATACATCAGAAAGTCTCTTTTCCCAGCCCAGTGGTTGAAGAAGGAGTCTGAACTCTTCATTTCTCGGTCTCAAGGTTGTTTATTGTATCTTATCTATAAAATTCTTTCTCCTGTCCAGCCAAGGTCTGCTCAGCAGGACAGACTGAGACACTCCCCCTTCCCCCAGGGCAGTGTTATCTTTTTATACTAAAAACTACATGTACAGTATTTACAATAACTTCCCAATTCCTATCACCTGTGTTAGACAGTGAGCTTCTACTCTAAACCAATCCAAAAGTGCCAACATCACAGCAGGAGATGGAGGCCAAGAAGAAGGAGGAGAAAGACTGGACACACCCAGATTCCTCCATCTTGCCCCCTGAATCCCCATTCTAAAAACCGCAAAAAATCTATTTTTCACCCCATGATAAATTCACTATCATTCTACTTAAACTGCCGTGGCTTGTAATCCTTCACATAAAGGTTGGTAATTGTTTTTTCCAAGGGCTAAATCAAAGGCACGGGGGTCTGGGGCTCTGTGCCAAGGTCTCTGAGCCCCCTGGGCAGGGCCTGGAGCTCCCCAGGGCAGCCAGAGGGATTTCCTGGGTTCTGACAGACACAGCATGTTGTGCTGCAGAGCTCCATCACCTGCTCAAGCGCATCCTAGAACACACGGTAGATAAGGATAAACCTCTTGCAGGTAACTGTAACAGTGACATTTATTGTGTACTTATCACTTGGACTAGCTATATTTATCACTCTGTTGGAGTGTTACCTGCAGCTGCCCAGTCAGTGCTGAGCTCCATTGTATTTAGCTCAAATGCACCCAAACCCCCCAAAAAAACTTACAGCTCAGAATGCAAGTGACTTACAGTGGTGAAACGGAGGGATAAAATCAAATGGATACAATTAGCTTGGGCACAAATTAGTCATTCTTTTCTTGGTATAATTATAAAATGGACACAGGTAGCACCAACTAACCTCAAACACCCTGCTAGCCATAATTAACAATATTGCATAATAATGGGGTCAGTTTAAACATTGTTTAAACCTGATGCTTTGCTCAAAATTACTGTATAGCCACATATCTTGCACAACAGACTAACACACAGCAGTGTCTTGACTTCCATTTTCTATTTCATTGTGTCATCTGTGCATAGGAAAAGCTCCTGGCCAAAAAGGAGTCAGTGGTATAGTGGTAAATAACAGTGGGTAGATTCATCTGTCTGTGGTATATGAGGAGCAGGTAAATACTAGAAGTGCACAGAGCAGAAGTAGCTACAAAGGGAGTGCCCTTTGCCTGGATTTACCCTTGACTACACCACCTAGAAGAATTGCATAATTGATACAATTGAACCACATCAGTCCTTTATTTATAGCACATAATGAAATGGTTTTCAACATCCTGGATCATGCTGCACGGGTGATTGCCATATATGCACCCAAGGAGGATAAATAAAAACATTTCCCTGAGGTGTTGTGTCTCTGCACCTTCTCTGGTTGCATGCAGGGTGTGTTGAGAGCAGCTCTGTGAGGAGGGCAGCACGTAGCCCTGCTGTGCTCCTGCACAGTGGCACCCACAGCTGGGCTGCTCTGGGGATGCTCCACAGCCCTGCAATGTCCCCTTGGCCACGTGTGGGCTGCAGGGAGCATCTCCCAGGCTGGCAAAGCTCAGGGTGTGTCTGAACATACCCAGGCTCTGAACACCATCCCCTGGGCAGCACCTCAGCCCCTGCTCAAGCTCCACAGCTGGAATTTGGCACAAACTTGGTTTTGGGATCTTTTGGTGCTCACAGTGACCCCAAGATTATTCAAAGTCTCTTTTCCCAGCCCAGCACTTGAAGAAGCAGTCAGGGCTCTTCATTTCCCTGTCTCAAGGTTGTTCATTGTTCCTTACCTATAAAATTCTTTCTCCTGCCCTGCCCAGGTCCATCCAGCAGGACAGTTCCAGGCACTCTGCCTGCCCCCAGGGCACTGTTATGGCTTTATACTAAAAACTACGTGTGCAATGGTTACAATTACTTCCCAATCCCTATCACCTGTGTTAGACAGTGAGCTTCTACTCTAAACCAATCTGTAAGTGCCACCATCACAGCAGAAGATGGAGGCCAAGAAGAAGAAGAAGAAAGGCTGGACATGCCCAGATCCCTCCATCTTGCCCCCTGAACCCCCATACCAAAACCCCCAAAATCTACTTATTCACCCCGTGATAACTTCACTATTATTCCACCTAAACTGTTGTGGCTTGCTGATCTTCATCTAAGGTTGGTAATTTGCTCCGTGGGTCACAATCAAACCCACAGGTGTTCTGGGCTCTGTGCCAGGGTCTCTGAGCCCCTGGCAGGGTCCTGGCCACCCTGGACAGCCAGAGGGATGCTCTGGGTTCCCACAGCCTGGCACACACAGCCCTGCAGGGTCAGGCTCCACCACCCCAGCACTGTGGCCTCTGGAGCTGTTTCCATGGTGGGAACCATGGCCATGAGCCCCTGAGAAGGCAAAGGGCAGAGCTGAGGCTGCTGCTTGAGCCAAGGGTTCCCCACCAGTGACCCCTCAGTGCCCGCTGCTGTGCCAGGACTGGCTCTGAGCCCTGGCTGGGACCCACCAAGGCAGGATCTGCCTACAGCACAAGCAGGAGCATCAGGGGCACTGAGACAGAGACCCTGTAAAGGCTGCATAAAATATAAAAAAACACCTCTATTCTTTTATCTGTTGTTGTTGCTGTTGCTATAATTGGAAAAATATAGATAATTTACAAGTATTTAGCTTGTTGGCTTTTTTGTCCATCTTCATATGATGTTCTGCTGTTCCTATTGCATCATTTACATTTGGCCTTTATTTATGATGCTGCATTGTTTTATGTATGCACTTTATAATTAGAAGTACTAATTGCAAGCTTGCCTGCTACCTTCAGTCGGCTTTTCCAGAGCATTATTTGCAAAAACCTCACAATTACTCAGTTGTTTTCAACTGCTCAAGGAGTGTTTCCATAAATCAAAGAAAACCCCAGGACTGTCTTTTCAGCTTGCTCTATTTCTAAGTTTTACATGGTGCCCAGCTGGTGCATAGAAATTAACTGTATCTAAACCTGCATTTTCTTAGAAGCTGTTTAAGGATTCTTCTCAAAAATCCTCTTTTTCTGAATGAAAATAACATATTAATTACTACTTAGAGATACTGGAAGATTGCCATGCTAGCTGTTATATTAAATTTTAAATTTTTTTGACATGTAGAACTTTAGCCTAGGCACGTTGTCATATTTTTGATACATTTCAAACTGAAAAAAGTCCATTTAAGTTTAATGGCTCTGCAAGAGGGAGCGAGTCACTTCCATGCACTTGCTGCAAACTTTGACACAATGCTCCCATTTTATCATTTGTTATTTCAGCTTTGCTGATGATTCAGTGGTGTTATTCCACTGAAAAGCTGGAGTAACACAGCAGTGAATCAGGCTCATTGGCCCTGCACCTCAGTGTCTCAAATGAAGATCCACCTACAGGTAAAATACTATCAAGATACTGCAAGTATCTCACGGGCTGAAATCTGTCCTGGCTTGCCAGATCTTCATCAGAAAAGGATTGCACAGGCCCAGAACTAAAGAGCATGGTGACTGCATTTTAGTCAATGGGAGTACTCATGTCATGGGTTTGGCTTTTCTCATTACAACTTGCTCAAATCAAAACCAGCAGAGCAGAGGGTTACATTGCTTGGCTGCTGCTGTTTTCCCGGTCTGGCTGCCCTGGGTGTAGAGAGCAGCAGCTCTGGCAGTGCCCAGGAGGGCTGCAAGGCCAGGGCAGCACCTGCAGGGCTCAGGGCTGGCTCTGAGTGGGCTCCAAGGAGGCCCCTGAAGGTGTCACTGCAGCAATGGCACTGCCATCCCACCCTGGCACTGCCATCCCACCCTGGCACTGCCATCCCACTGTGGCACTGCCATCCCACCCTGCTCTGCTCTCCTGGCAGCCCTGGGCTCAGCTCCACAGTGGGACACCTGAGCACACACCGTGGCAAGCAGGGATAGGAGTGTATGCAGGTGTAATCCCTCATTGGGATTTCCTACTTCAGTGTGATCGTGATTTAGTAAATAGTCTCTATTCAAACTACCAAATAACTTCCCCTTTTCCTTATTATTCCCTTAATATTCCCATTCTTGTTTTGTTCCCTTCTCCAATTCAGTCTTTTAAGTGCATCTCATAGAGAAGTACCTTCTTCCACATTCTTCCACTGCCTTGTGCACAAATGCTGTGCATTCACCTCTCACATACCCTGTGCTCAAACTGACTGATAAAATAATGGCTCCCAGGTACATGATGGCCATGTCAAATGTTTATTGATAGACAAACCATCATCACAGAGGTCCTGAGCAATTAACTGAGTGCATGGTTGTGATGGTGTTCACAGGAGTTCCAGGACGAGAGAAGAGACCAGGATCTGACTCCATGTTTCAGAAGGCTGATTTATTATTTTATGATATATATATTATATTAAAACTATACTAAAAAAATAGAAGAAAGGATTCCATCAGAAGGCTTGAACAGAATAGGAATAGAATGATAATAAAATCTTGTGACTGACCAAGACAGTCCAGACACCTGGGCTGTGATTGGCCATTAATTAGAAACAAGCAGATGAGACCAATCACAGATGCACCTGTTGCATTCCACAGCAGCAGATAACCATTGTTTACATTTTGTTCCTGAGGCCTCGCAGCTTCTCAGGAGAAAAAATCCTAAGGAAAGGATTTTTCATCAAATGTGTCTGTGACAGATGGTTTTACCTGGAAGGGAGGGTGGGAGAGGGACTGCACTCACATCTAGGGATTGCATGGGGACACAACTGCAAAAGCTCTTCTGTGTCTTGGTACAAATGTCACCTTGGGCAGCATCTCTGCTGCTTGGCAGCACTGAGTGAGCCCTGGGGCTCTGCCTGGCATGGCTCACACCTCCACCCTGGCAGTGCAGATGCAGAGCCCAGGCCCTGCCTGCCCAGGGCTCAGGGGTCTGGGAGTGCCAGGCGCGAGAGGCGTCACACAGCCTGCACTCCTGAGGGTGACATGAGCACTGAGCACTGCAGCTGCTGGTTTCACTGGGTTAGCATGAGCTTTTCACCCCATCAAAGGCTTTGTCTTCTTGTCTTCAGCCCAAAATCCACCCCGTGTTGCTTGGTTGGTGCTGCCTGCTGGTGTTCAGCTGATGGTGCTGATTGGGCTATGGTGGCACCATGAAGAGTTTGCTGGGGACCCCAGAGTGGGGAAAGGGGGCTGTGACCTGATGCTCCCCTGCCAAAGTCACAGCCCCCATGGTAAGGTTTGGCTGCAGCAGAACAGCCGTGTCTAAGGGCTTTCAGGAGCAGATGATGTCCTCAGTCTGCAGTGACACCCAGCACTGACCAGCACTAAGCAATTAAAAGTGTCAAAGAGACACCAGATGAACCCAGGAAAAGTGAATGGCCAGGAGATAAAACACAAAACGAGCCAAAAAGGCAGACTATTTCAATTACACTAATGTAAACACAGGTCTGTTAACAAGTCAGCCAGCTCTTATCTTGTAGCAGGGAGATTGTTTCTGAGAACCTTGCAGAGTCAAATGAATTCATGAACCTCCATACCAAGGTGCAATCATTAGTCAGTAAATGAATTACACATAATTATCTCTTTGTATTTAATTCACTCGGCTTCCAGTTTCTTACTCTTCACACAGTGAAACTCTCTCTCCCTCTCACACAAACACACTCCATGGGCAGGAGGCTTTGGAGGGCTGCCAGGGCCCTGACTCACCAATCACACTCCGTGATTGGAACGATATTTATCTAAGCCTGCAAACAAAGAAGATGGCCATGTGTCCAATGAGAGAATAATTATTGTTATTATGTTTATAGAGCAACAAAGTTGGGAGTTAGGACCCTGGGGGAAGGAGGTGGGCAGGGCAGAGGCTCAGGACAGGCTTTGCCTTGCAGGGCTCCCTGCCTGAGTCACTGTGCAGCAGTGCCCAGCACCAAGGGTGATGCCTGGCCTGGCACAGATGCTGGCTGGGAGCTGCAGGACCCTCCCCAAGGGTTCTTGGTGTGATACCAGGAAAACACAGGCCCTGCAAGGGCTTTGGCAGTGGCTGGAGGGAGCTGGGGCTGGCACGGGCACCCAGAGAGCTCCAGCACTGAGGGAGGATGTGCCAGCCTGCAGGGACCCACGGGGAGCAGCACTGACGGAGCAAACTCCTGCCTGCAGCAGGTCCTGTGGGCTCTGTCCTCATGCAGAGATCACCTGTACACCCACAGGTACTTCAACTCACCTGCCAAAGAGAAAATCCAGAGCAGAAAAGGCTTGCTATGCAAGTAACAGCTGTTGCCACAGAAGGTTTAAAAATAAAAATATCCTCTGAAATGATGTGGGCTCTCCCTGCTCCACAGGGCAAGGCTGGGCAAGGCAGCCCTGCTCCACACCTGGGAGAGCTTTGGGCACTGACAGTGCCACGCGTGACCAGGCTGGATCTGCCACGTTTGTGTTCTGTGAGCTCAGAGAGGGCAGGGACAGGGAAGGGTCCCACCTGTCCTTCGGGACTTCTCCACGACAGGGAATAAGTTTGGTAAAACTCACCATTTAAAACCTGTATTTCTTCCAGGACTCAAAAGCCTCATCTTTCTGTGACTTCAAGTGTGCCATGAATTTAAAGGGCACCCCATGTCGTGCTAGAAAGAGGCCCCAGACCTCTGATGCCAAGCACAGACCTGCACAAAACTCTTGTTTTTTGTTGTGCCCATGGAGACACCTCTGACTTCTGGTGGATCTGTCCAGAGGAATAATGATTGGTGGCTTTTCACCATCTTGGTACCAACCAGCAGCAGCCTCAGCCCTCACAGCTGTGGCTCTGGAGGGCTGGGAGGAATCACACTCTGGAAATGCTTTGGTTTAAGGACACAATCAGCTGTGGTAATGGCACACAGCACTTCTGTCAGGAAAGCTGGAAAAAGTGTCATTTATACTTCCATTAACTCACCTTGAGGAGGGCAAAGTTTGAGCCACTTTGTGATTATCTCAAATCATCTTTAGGTTAACAACATCCAGCCAGGGAGACAGAGGGGAAACAGCCAGGTAAAGACATTGTCTGGGAATAAAAGTGAATTTACAATGGATATAATATAATATAATATAATATAATATAATATAATATAATATAATATAATATAATATAATATAATTGAATTGAATTGAATTGAATTGAATTTAGAATGGATATAATATAATAAAAGTGAATTTACAATGAATCCTGCACAAAGAACAAGACATCTCATTCTTGATCTTCCAAGATCACTGTGAAAGAGTTCCAAATTTCATCCTTATTATTGGAAGGGAGGCAAAACCAATAATCTGGATAATTATTAATGCTTAAAAAAATACCACTGAAAATGCAAGATAAATAACTTGATGTCCCTTCCAGCCAACAAGTTTTAGAAGCAAGTTTTATCTCACTAGATGCTTTAACTGATGATTATATTTGTGTTAGTATCCTAGGGAGAAAAGGGGAAAGGCTTTGACAAAGGAAGACTTGCCAGTGCAATGACAGACAACAATACTTTGGATCACAAAGCATTTCTTAGAGGATGGGCATTGAAGTGCTGGATTTTTAACATTGTAGAAAATCTTCCCTACTTAATTCCCTTTCCAGAGCAACTTAAATTTCCTGGAGAAGGTTGAAAACATCTATATGCCAACATTAACATCCCAAAGGCAGAAAAAGGCTGTGGAGGAGAGCAATCAAAAGTATTTCTGAGACAACAGGGTCCACAAGGAGGAAGATGTGATTTTGTGGCCTCAGTAAAACTGGGAGCCTTGGATCAAGGCTTCCTTATTTCCTCAAAACTGGCAGCTAACCCTGAGAGCCAAGCCCTCTCCCAGTGCTTCAGCCTGCATTTCTGAGCAGCAATGGGACTTGGAAGAGCCAAAGGACCTTGCAGCATTTACCTGAACTCACAGCCCTTGTGTACCATTGAAAATTGCTGCTTCTGTTATTTTAAAATTGAGACAGATCTTTGTGGGCCCATAAATGTTTATTTAAATACCAGTTTGTCTGTCTACCACTCAAATTAATGAAAATATTACTGCTCTTCAGTGGATTACTATGAGGCATTTTAAAATCTTTGAATAGAGGGAGCAAACAAAGCCATATTTGCAAGCAGGTAGTGAAATAACTAAGCACAAGATTTAATAAATATTATTGTGCATGCAGCAGTTTCCACATCTTCCTCTCTCCCTCCCTGGTACACAGAGGGTTTATATTATTACTACAGGCAGAAAATCCAGAAAGCAGCCAAACTTACCCTGTTTACAGCCCTGAGCAATAATGCCATGAACTGGGGGCTCAGTGTGGATCCCACAAATTATCCTTTGTGAGCTGACAGAAACCAGTCAAAGGCAGAGCTATAAATCAGTGCTGCATTACAAATCCCTGCATTTGTCACTCTGTCACACCCATTCCTGCACACCTCGGGCTTGATGGGGCTTTAATTTTGAATTTTTCTCATACAGCAACATGGATGGCAGCTGGCTTTGGCCACCTGAGAGTGGTCACAGTGAGCCCAGAGCAGCTCTGCCCATCCTGCCAGGCCAGGAGGTGTGTGATAAACGTGATAACTGCAGCTCTGCAGCTGGGTGTGGTGCTGTGAGCACAGCTGTGGAGCACATCCAACCCTCTCCCAGTGCCAGCAGAGCAAGTCCAGGGCTGCCTGCACCCTCTGGAGACACAGATCTGTTCAGCCTAACACGAGAACCTACAACCAGCTCCAGTTCCAGGGGCAGCACTGTTTATTTTGGTGCAGGATCAGTATGGGAAAATGCATTTCCAGTTTTGAGAGAGGAATTTTCCCAGTTTACAAACTGCTCCATGCTCATGGAGTTTTAAATTATGGTAAGTAACAAAAGAGCACAGATTCAGTAGCAGAAATAAGAATAAAGCATACAGTTGTTGTACATCTTGAGTTATACCAGTGAAGCCAACATAGTATTTTTATGATTAATCATTAATAGATTGTGATTAATCGATTGTGCTTATGGAAATTTTACTTATTTTTGCTGAAGGTACATAGGTAACCTTGAGTGTCCTGGGACAATGGCACTGCTGAGCCATTGCTGATGTGTGCTTTGGAAGGCTTAGAACGAATGGAAAGAACCACATCCTCCTCCAGACCACAAATCATGCCTGTTTGTACCTGAAAGACCATAAATTTATCTGTTTGCAGAGCACTGGCAGGCTGCCTGGGAACTTCCATAAAAGATGCAGTCCTGCAATGCACCTCACAGTGTCAAAGGTGGTACCTTTAGCATGCAAAGGAAAGCTCTAAGGTCATGCCTGTGATTGAAATAAAAAAAAAATCTCTGGTTAATTTGACTGCATTAACGTGTGAGGCTCTTGGTGTACTTCCTCCAGTAATATTGCAATCCATTCCAGTTCCCAGCTTTTACATTATTCCATTTGTATTTGTTGCACAACCCTTTGCTCTAGGTTGAACCTATGAATTCATATTTTGGTGCAGTGAAGCAATGCAGCCCTGACCTTGCCACGGTTCCCTACACACATAGGGTGTCCTCTGCAGCAGGGAGAGCTTGGCCCTGGAGCTGATGGCAGGACAGGTCATGTCCTTTAAATCCAGGCAGGAAAGGTCTGGCTGTGTGCTCATGTCTCCCAGACCTTTCCAGAACCTTCCTCTCCCACAGGGAGGGCACTGCCAACCTGGGCTCCAATAAAACACACATTTCTTGCTGGACATCTTGAATTATACCAGTGAAACCAACAGAGTATTTTGCAGAATGATTAATAGATTGGGCTTATGGAAATTTTACTTATTTTTTCTGAAGTTACATAGGTAACCTTGGGTTATTCATCACAGCTTCTTGCTGTGATCACACACTGTCAGTTCATCAGAGTGAGTCCACCAGCACAGGGAATGGGCACAGCTGGGAAATTCAACCTTCTCTGAGGATCCCACTGCTGGGGCTGCCTCTGCTGCCCCGTGCCAAAGCCATGAACTAATCCCAGTTACAATTGTTTTGCTCAACATATGGGTCCCAGATAGGGAGAAACAGCAAAAAAAAGGGCAAATTTAACTCAATGTGGGCAAGCAGCCCCCACTGCAGTGGGTGTGGGTGCTGGTGAGCCTGGCTCTGCAGCAGAGAAAGGACAAAAAGCCAAAGAGGGCAGGAAAAGCTGAGCTAGGAGCGGCAGAGGGAGATTTTGTGTGGAAAGGGAACAATGGGACACGGGGAAGGAATGAGAGAACCACATCCTTGTGTGCATCCCAGCCCTGCATTTGAGCTCCTCCCTGAGCCTGGCCCAAGCCCTGGCGCCCTGCTTGTCCCTCTGCTCCCCTGGGACTGCAGTGGGGCAGCTCCATCCATGGATGGGCTCGCCCAGGGCATGGGGGCAGCAGGGCTCTGAGCACAGAGCACAGAGCACAGATCTCATCTCCTCCCTGTGCAGTGACACTGGGATGTGTCCCCACCCAGCCAGGCCTAGCACGAGCCCTCAGAGCGAAGCTGCAGCCCCACAGCCTCTGCTGGACAGAAACCCAAAGATGTTCCTCCCTTCCCTGTGCTTCTGACCCCAAACCAGCCCTGCTGCAGCAGATGGGCTCCCCTTGGACAGACCTTCCCACCCAAGCACTTTCTGCTTATTTGTCCTGAAAGCACTGTGAGGGAAGTGGGGATGCCAGCATGAGAACCCCACTGCAGCAGGCCCTGCAGAGAGAACGAGAGTTACCAGGATAACAGGATAAGGGTTACCAGGGTAAGAGGACAAGATTTACCAGCAGCATCCCTGGGGGCTGAGTGTCTTTTGGTGTGAAGAAATCAGAAACAGTTCTCCTTGATTTACACCTCCCTTTAGACACAAAACATGTCTGCCATTCAGTGAGTCACCTTGAGAACCCTCAGCCACATAAAATGAACAAAAATGGTTTAAAAGAGGTGTGTTTACAAACACACACAGATATACGTGGATATATGGGTGTAAATGCACATATACCCACCTAATGTATAGTGCAGAGCTGAGGTAGAACTGCAAATACACCATAACAAACTGTATATTATATTGTATTTATACATATTATACATATTTATACATATTGTACATTTGTATTTATACATATAATACTGTATATTATATTATATTATATTATATTATATTATATTATATTATATTATATTATATTATATTATACATATAATATATGGTTTATATTATATATACACATCCCCATGAGATATAATCAGGTTTCATTTTGCATAAATAAGCCTTGGGCTATGGCCAAGGTAATCTATCTGAATATTTGGGGTTCCCTCTTTGGAGGTGATCTGTAAATGTGCAATTTCCCTGTCTCCAAAAGGCAGAGGAACTTTACCCCTGCAATATAGCATTCACCAAGAGGAGCCTAAAACAACCAGAACCTCCTCCATCCCCTGAGATCTCTAGGTGCTGTTTCTCATTTAATTTTTAATATATAAATTAAATATATATATTAATTATATATATATATATATATATAATTCATTTTTCATATAATTCAATAATTTTCATTTATTGTGGTCACACCACAATAAATGGCACTGCTGAGAGTGAAGGGTCAGGTTGCACACTTGGAGTGTGCAGTGTCCTTCAGCATTTATTTGCTCACTGCAGAGAGAAAGTGAGTCATGAGAAGCCTTAAGGTGTAGCACCCAAAACAAGGAGTGTATAAATGATTAGCCAGCAAGGGAAGGTCAGCAGCAGCCCTTCAAGCCTGAGCATGTTCCACTGGGGCTGGCACAGGAACAATCCCAGCTGAGGGCCTGTGGGTGCAGGAGCACAGCTGTCACCCTTCTCTCCCTGACGCATCATATCATATCAAATCATCAATGGGGCTGATCTCAGGCTTCTTAAAAAATATATTTCAGGTTATAGAAGTGGTAGAAAATGGAAGTTGATCAACAGATCCAGTTTCAGGATGCACACTTTTCACAAACAAACCAAAATACCTTCACTCCATGGAGAGCCACAGGGGTGGGAGAGGGACCTGAATTCCATTTACACTCGTGCAGCAATGCAATTAATCATCTTTTCAGATAAGATCCAATTGCAGAATCTTTAGTAGCACTCTGATGAAAATGAAAGAGCATCACTGCCTGTTTTCTTCACATCACAGGTGGGATTTAGAGTATTTGGTGATAGGGGAAAAAATCAGTTCACCTCATCAGCGAGCAAGGATGAGTGGTGATTCACTTGGAGGTACCTGATAAGAGCACTGAGATCTTTTTTCCTAGAAAAACTACTTATTTTATAGAAAATATTCTGTGAATAATACACCTGAGCACACTATGTTCTCCTTAAATGCACTGACACTTGTGGCATGTTGAACCCTCTAACTGCTGCCCAAAGGCTGGAGGTTCCAGCATTTTCAGCAATATCAACTGTATCAACTCTCCAGGCCATTGCTGGAGTTTATAATCCAGTTTATTCTGGATTTATTACCTGTGGCTGCTCTTACACATCTCTGACACCACATCTCTTGTACAGCTCCCAAGCAGCTGAGTACAATTTTTATTTAGTACCTTTTGATACTAAGCTTTTCTTCAGATACTCTGCAGTAAATTTTTTATCATGAATTGAAGTTGGACAGGTGAGCTGTAAAACAGAGATGGGGCAAATCCTCAATGGTGCAGAGAAACAGAAGCTTCTGTGGAGTGGGAAAATAAACATTCATTTATGTTTAGTCTAAAGGTCTTGTGCTAAAATGCACTTCAGTAATTTCACAGATCTCTGCAGAAGAAAGGATAGACTGCACAGCACTGGGGGAAATAGTAGTTTTTTTCAGCATATTTCTGTTTAGAAATTCAAGAACACAATCCTACCACAGCCCAGCAATTGGAAGGAATACCAGGAAAAGTGAAATATCTAAATATAACACGATCATCAGTCTGCCTATTCTCAGTGAGATTCTCAGGTGCATTTTTCCTTCACCTGCAATCAGTCTGGGGCACTTTGATCCCAATGCCCAAGCAGATATCTGGCTGAAAGAAAAGGAGCAAAAGCTCAAAAAGGCGGAAAGCCAAGGGCAGATGTTCTCAGTGAGATGTGGGGGATGAGAATGGGTGAGGTGAAACGGACTGCTGTGAGTGGGTGAGGTGGATTATTACAGATACCCTGGGCTGCTGCGGATGGATGAGGTGCCCAGGGCTGCTGTGAGTGGATTATTCCAGGTGCCCATGGCTGCTGTAAATGCCTTATTCAGGGTGCCAGGGCTGCTGTAAATGCATTATTCAGGGTGCCAGGGCTGCTGTGTGCCCCAGGGCAGTGAGGGCAGGGCCATGCAGAGCAGGGGGTGCTGCTGCATCAGTGGCTCCTGTCCCAGCAGGGCAGGTGACAAGGGGATGGTGGCACTACAGACCCTGAATGCTGGCCCATGCCTGTCCCTCCTGCTGTCAGGCCGTGGTGGCAGTGGTGGGGACACCCCTGCCCTGCAGGAAGGATGGAGCTCCCATCCATGGCCACACAGGCACACCGGGCAGCCCCAGAGCCCTCTCACTCACAGCCCTTCCTCTGCAGCCACCACTTTCTGTCTGGGGTAGCTCAGCTCCTCAGGTGCTGGCAGAGTGTGCCTTGCTGGTGACTTAATGAAATGTAGAATTAAAATGCAATTTTTCATTTTAATGAGGTTTAACTCTATGCAGAACCGTACAAACTTCAATTAAATAATTTTGCTTGGTTCCCTGTCTAAATGCATCCATAGTTATACATCTTCTCTTAATGTAATATATTTGTGGATGTGATCCATGCATAATTTGGAGGTGAGAATCTTTAAATATTTTTAAACAAACATTCTTTATGGAGTATGAACCATTCTTACCCCTCAGCATAGCTGAGGTACAGGGGAGGCATATTCTTTTCCATACAGCAATTATATTTTTCAGAATCCCCAAAACCTGATATTGAACTGGCCAAGAAAAGACTCAAATCTTTGGTAACTGGATGCCAACTTCCCACCTATCAGACAATTTTGATTAACACTTGACCATATCTGGTTTGCAGATTTGTTTATCATTTTGCTTTCAAAATAAGCTAAAATATCAGAAAAGATCCTTGAAAAATGAGAGAAAAGATGTCTGAAAAATGTCAGTTGTTGTACAAAGAGCAACAGGTGAAACTGGGAGACAGAACTTGCATTGTTTGCACCTGTGGAGTGGCAGAAGGAAGCAGGACCACTGAGGAGCCATGATGTCTTCAGGTTGTAAGATCCTCTTCTAAGCCATTTAAATAAAAGTTATTTGCTGAGTTTGCACCATTCCTCTCTCTGTTCTGTGCTCACATGGATACTGACTCCAAAAATGGGACAAGACGCCAAAATGAAATGGCCTTGTTTAGAACAGCTGAACTTCTGCAAAGGTTAAAATCTAAAATAAACTGTAAGAACTTGTAACAAAGGCCAGATACTTATTTTAAAAAATAGGAGGAATAACCCCCAAAGCTGACCAAGCTATTTCTTTCTGCCCCCTTTGTCATTCCCCCAGTATCTCTGGATCTGAGTCACAGTGCCTGCTGTCCATCCAAGCCTTCCCCTGATTTCTCTGGGGCTTGGATGGGCCTTGCTTGTCATCAGGATTTGGTGCTGGCCTCAGTCTCCTTCCCATCACCCAGAACCCAGGAACTGAGAATAGGAGACCCCAAGCCACATGAGGAAATAATTCAGATTAAAGTTGCCTGGGACAGGTTTCAGTATGTGTTTTGAGATAACTTCTAGTTAAGAAGACATGGCTTCAAAATCCAAACAAAGGGGAGATGTCTTGGCACAATATCCCTGTATGTGTTTGAAGAGCATCCCACACCACGAAACTGAAGGCTTTGGGCAGTGCTGCTGATTTAATAATGCTAAAATACAAAATGGAACTGTGATTGAATTTGAAATTTGACCATATTTCTTGTTCATTTTTTTCTGGGAAAATGGGAAACAGAGCCCTTGAAGTGCAACCTCCTCCCTGGCCCTGCACTGCAGGTGGCCCTGGCACGAGTCCTCTGTCATCCAGCGTGGCACAGAGGGCATCCCAGCCATGCCAGACCTGCCAGCAGTGCCATGGCAAACCTTGCCATGCATTTGGGCCCAGAGCACACCCTCTAAACATCACTGCTTGCAGGGCAGCAGCCTTCTATCCTCCCATCACCTGTGTCACCTCTTATTTTGTGCAAAATCTGTGAAGAACAAGGAAAAAAGTCAGTGATGGTTCCAATCGTCTGGTAAGGCCTTGGGTGTGAGATGGAGCACCCAGAACAGCATCAGAACACAGGTCTGTTTAACCCAGTGTGTTTGACTAAAAAGAAGTAAAACCAGGAAAAAATAGAGGAATAAGTTTTGGTTAATAAGCACAATAAACAGCTCCTAACCTTGCAGTTAGAAACCCAGAGGTTTCCATAAACCCATGAACTTTGCCAGGCCACTGGGGATATCCAGTGTTCTCAGGTGGGAGGGCAGGGGGAGCAGGGTTATTCCCCAAACCATCCCTTTACTCACACCTGGAAATGCTGATTGTGGACAGCAAAGCACAGCAAACACAAGGAGCCCCCACTCAACAGTGTGCAAAGCCACAGAGGGAAGGAGGGCACCCAGTAGAGTGCACCCCAAACTTCTGGATTTTAGGAGGATCAAGCACCTTCTCTATGGATGTGCTCTGCCTTTGGGAGTTCTCTGCTGTTCCTCAAGGGCTCTGACTGCTCCAGGGAAGGAGGACATTTTTTTTTAATTGTGCTTTTAGGCTTGTGCCTTATTATGGGTGGCAATTTTTTGTCATCCTTTTGAAAGGGGGGGCTCAGTAGACCTTTGAGGATTTGACTGTTTGCCTTTTTTTCTTCTGTTTGGATCAGACAGACTACAACGTGGATTTGAAAAATAAACTTTGTTAATACCCTGCTAGCTTTAAAAGAGAAGATCTGGCATAGACATCTTCCCTTTAGGGTTTGATTTTTGAGGTGTGAACCCCATGCAGCACAAGAGCCAGATCATTTGGCAGCAATGCAAAGTGTGACATGGTGACACTTCTGTCCACACAAATCCTTGTACACACAGAATGCTGCTGAAGTGCAGGCAAATATTTAATGTAATATATTTGTAATATATATTTGTAATATATAAAACTATTTGTATTTGTAATATATAAAACTATATTTGTAATATATAAAACGATCTGTATTTGTAATATATAAAACTATATTTGTAATATATAAAACCATATTTGTATTTGTAATATATAAAACCATAGTTGGAGAAACTCAGAGTTCAGCAGTTTGGGAGGTGGCTCAGTGAGTGCAGAGCTGGCACCTCCATCCCCAGGCAGAGCTGTGTCCCTTTGGTGAGGACAATGAGCCCTGAGGGCTCAGCTCCCTGCAGCAGCAGCAGGAGGTTCTTCAGCACAAAGAGCAATGATCCCTCTGCCAATCAACCCCAAAATGTACCTGACCATTGATTCCTCACCCCTGCATGTGGATGACTCCCCTGCTGTGTTCCTTTCCTCACCAAATTGCTGTTTTGGCTGTTTTCTGTTTTGTTTGGTGAGCTCTGATGTGCTAAACAGTGCTATAGGATTTTTCCTCTCCACTCCCAGTGTCATTCCATACTCCAAGGCTTCAGTGCCACTCAATTTTGTGATGAGGAATAGAGCATTGACTGCAATGTATGTTGCCCATGTTCTTCTTCACTGTTACAATGATTCATTATTCACAGTGTGTTTATGTAATATCATAAATACCAATCTCTGGTATTTATGCAGCATAGTATTTACTTGGGCAAGTTGCCACATGCACTAAAGAAGTAAACAAAGAGCCATTCTTCAGAGGGTTAAAAAAGTCTTAAAATTAATCCAATTTTCCTTCATAAGGCACTCCTTGTTATTTTACCTAAAGTGGCTCTTTAAGATATACAGTATGATAAAACACAATTCCTGGGAGACGTAATTATGGTTCCTAAGAGACTGGTGAATAAACAATCAGGAATAGAGTGTTTGTTTTCCCTAGGTTTTTCTTAACTATTAATGGAAGGCATAAAAAAAAAAAGAAATTGGGGAGGAATGTGTTGAGGTTGATAAATGGTAAAAAACCTGAGGAGCACACTTCACTGAACACCCAGGATTTCTGCCCAGAAGCAGCACTCACTATTTTATTTGATTGCAAATAATCCTGTTTTGGTAATGCATTTGCAGTGAGGGTAAATGCCACAGTGGATACTTTGTCTTTTTATATTTACTGTACTGTGTACATCAATGGCACAATGTGTGTTCTAAAGGAAGGAGCTTGCCTTGTCTCACATTACCTTTAAGCATTAACACAAACAGCTTCCTTGCACTGGAGGTGACAAAATCTGCTCTGTGGTACAAAATGTTCTGTCTGACACCAATTCCTGAGGAATGGCAGAGGGGTCCATGCAGGACAGTGTTGGCCATTGCAAATCCCTTCCTGGGAAATCAGGGACACTGCAGTCACCTGTGTGAGCACTGAGACCATACGAGGTGCCTCAAGATACACTGGAACCAACAGCTGAGGAAAACCTATTTGCCACCTGTGAATATCCTGCAATTGAATCAGTGTTTAATAATACTGGTCCCCATAGAGTTATTCAAGTCCTTCATCATCTAAAACCAGAGGCCACTGGTCACCTCTCTACATCAGACTGATGAAACCAAGCTATTAATTCACATTAATGCTGTGAACCTTCAACTTGTTGTCATCAGTAATGTGTAAGTAAATTATGAACTTTGTAGGACCCTCACAGGAGCACAGATTGACATCACAGAGCCTGGGCTTGCACCAGCATCTGCCTCTGCACATTTTTAATCCCATTAATATAATGATCAGATCTCACTGATTTAGTAGAAACAGGCATAGACCTTGCATTCCTCCAGTGGCATGTCAGAGTAATAGATCACACTGCTGTAGTTAACACTCATCTACAATCTACTCATTTCCTTTTAAAAAAAGGCAACAAAAGTATTGATAAAGTCAATTTTGTGCCAGATCTGAAGTAAATGCCATTTCAGGCAGAAAGGCTCATGAGTTATTGCCTAAACAATGGACATCCCTTGCCTCTTTCTATCCAGATTTGCAAAAATGGCTACAAGAGAAATATATACACAGATGAATCTGGTCAGGCTAGTACATGTTCCTGTCTCAAGGATTTATTAAAGTGAATAAACATGCTTGATGTGGTAATTAACCCCATGTAAATAACAAATCTTGCCTTTATAGGGCTTTGTTTGTGCTGCTGTCATTAAGGGCCATTCAGTATTTCCAAACTGGAAGCAGGCCTGAGGTTAAACCTCAGCAAATGATGGAGGAAGATGCACAAAATGGGGGTGAGGGGACCCTGGCAGGGGAACCCCATCAGCAAACCAGTCACTTGTCACTGGTGCAGAGAAAGGAAAGAGCAGCAATAAAACACATTGAATCTTAGAATCTTGGGGCACTCTCAGCTTGGTACCCCCATTGCTGTAATCTGAAACAAGATATTTATTTCCAAGCTCTTCAGGTCCCCTGCCCAGGCAGAGAGGGTTTGCCCAGCCCTCTGCTGCCCTGGCATGTGTGTGCAGGGCACGGGGCACGGCTGCCCCACCCTCCTGAGAGCTGGGGCACTGTGCTCAGCCCTGCCTGCTCCTCCCAGCTCTGTGCCACCCACAGCAGCCATGTCACAGCCTGCAAGGGGCTTTGGGTCACTCTAATGCGTCCAAAGCAGACACTGGAATGGACATACAGCGGCAGTTCAGCCCTCAGGCCGAGCTTCTCCTTTGGCTTTAGGGTCCTTCCTGCCCTGACTTTTCCAGCAGCCAACACCATTAGTAATGGAAGTCAATGCCTAAAAGGAAATGAATGGAAGTCAATGCCTAAAAGGAAATGCATTCTGTGCTGCAACAAAGCCCTCAAACCAATTACCAGCAGTGTGATGTCTGAGGAGAATCTGAGTTGCTGTAACACTGATAAGGTGGGAACTTCAGTGGCTCTCCTGACCTCTTGCTGCCTCTGCTACAGCCTGCAAAAGATAAGCCATGGCAATAATGCGGTTCTATGAATCTTCTGGTCACTCTGGTAAGGAGGTCCATCAGGGATGCCTTCCTGCTCAGGACCCTTTGTCCTAGAGAAAGGACAAATTATTAATTAGTGATACCCTGCAGGCACCCAGACAGGAGCATGCTGGAGAGCCAGAAATGAGCTCTGCATGGTCAGTACAGCTTGTGAGACAAACACACTTCTCCTCTTGTGCTACAAACCCATCTTGTCTTCTGGCTACGCTGGAGACAAAATGATCACACAAGAGAGACAGCACAACACAGCAAAATTGAAAACACATTTAGCAATTTGCATACCTTGCGTGCCATAGAACACCCCCAAATCCTGGTGGAAATGTGCATGATGTGCCAGACATCATGAACCCAGGAACTCCCCTCCCCATAATCCCTTGGGACCAAAAAGTTTCTGATTGTTCTCCAGCTTCCCCATAAAAGCTTCATTGTTACTGCAGCCCAGCCTTTACCAGGAGTCATGGCATCGGGCCACAGCCTCCAGGGACACTCTCAAGCTGCACAAAACAAGTTTTTCCAAACAGTTTAAGTATTTCCCAGCCCAGACTCTCACATTCTAGTTGTTTGTGCAGGGACAGTAACCCACCAAGCCCTGCCTAAAATACTGGTTGTTTAAACTCCACAGGGACATTTTTTTGCTCACATTCCTCACTGCTGTAACCTCTTGACCATTTAAAACTACTATTAATGGGCAGATTCCATAGGCCTAATGTCAAGGAGCCATGCCTGCTGCAGAAAAAGCAGCAATCAGACAATAGATACATAATTGCTGCTTCCTCTGGACCATCGTTGGGCTCACAAATTCTTGGTTGAGCCGGACTTTGCAGCAGTCTGTGAGATAGGTGCAGCATCAGCTGAGCAGCTCGTGGCTGTGGTGATATTTTTGCTGAAAGCAGTAAAATTTGCTCAGTGGGAGTTGATTCAGTGGCACTGGAGGAGCTGTGTCTCTTGGAGGGGCCCGAGCCACCCCAGGAGCAGCAGTGCCAGGGTGCCAGGTCAGTGCCCAGCTCCTTGCTTGGTGCCCACAGGACAGGTTCCCATGTCGTGTTTTGGGCAGCATTTGGCCAAGTTTCTGTGTAGAGATTTTACCCTCTCGTCTAATCAGGCAGCATGAGAATGGGAAGAGGCCATGACAAAATTGCTGATTGCACTTAAATCTCTCCCCTGGGAGCTGGGGGGACCTCAGTGGTTGTGTGAAGGACACAGACAGGCTGGGAGCAGGGAGCTGATGGCAGCAGGGAGGAGCTGGGAAGGATGGACATCCCTGGGACACTCTGCAGATGCTGTGCAGCCTCTCAAGGTGCCTGTCCTGCACACTGCTCATTTGCAAGGGGACACCTCAAAAAGCCTCATGGTAATGGCACAGGCCATCCTCCCACCAGAGAGAGCAGTGGTCTCCTCCTGTGCAGAGGATTTCTGCCAGCCTCAGTGGGCTCTACATGAGCATGAGTGCATCCTGATGCCTGCTTGCAGCAGAGGGCTGGGGTCAGGGCAGCCTGCAGCACTCTGCCCTGGGGCTGTGAGCAGTGCCTGCACACTGAGAGCAGCCTGCCCACCCGCCCTGGGCACCTCGGTCCTGAGCTGCACCTCCCACCCCTGCAGGACTCCTCACTTAAACCAGAGCCCTCCTCAATACCCACACCTTCCCCTTCATTCCAGTCCTAATCATGGCGTTCATTCGCTAAATTAGTACTAATTAGAGAAATGCTAATTAAAAAAAGGCGTGACAAACCCATGGCTACTGTCATACTTCTCTCCCAGCACTTTGGAGGCAATGCCACCCCTGCCCTGTGCTGAGAAGGCCACTGGAAGCCAGTCCAAGTCACGAGCACGGGTCACAGGGACACTCCAGCCACAGTGCCTCGACTCCCCCAAACATCCTGGGGACAAATAACACTGCTTTGAGTCACCACTTAGCTCCATGGAGTGCTTTCAGTATGGGGCCCTTCAGAAAGTGACTTCTAGATGCCTTGCTCTGCAAAGATGATAAAACAAACAGAGCTGGAGCTGGAGAGGAATTTCTGGAGTGCCCAAGAGCAGCCCTGGCTCTGCCATGAGCCCAGGCAGGCCCTTGGTGAGCCATGGCAGGCTGCTGAGTGCCAAGCAGGCATGGCCCTTTCAGAGATGCCTAAATACACACTGTTCTTTGAGGAAATAAAAGGCTTTAAAATGTGCTCATTTGTTTCAGTCAGGTGTGCCTGTGCTTAAATGGCTCCAGTCCATCTCACCCTTATCTCCCAGAGCCTTGAGGGGCTTTGGGCAGGGACAGAGACACTGCACCAGCCAGCTGCCCCTTCACATATGCTGCCAATGTGAGATTGCCAATGCCCTCCCTGACCAGGCAGCAGCACAAAGCAAGTGTGCAATTGCAGCCTCATCTAATGCCTTAACTCAGTTTGTTCTAGTTTGCTAACACACACACACACACACACCTCCCATAATTACAGGGCTTGTGTTTAGGCATATCTCAAGAGTTCCTTGTACATGTAACAGAATAGGATAATTCATCCAGATCCCATCAGGGAAGACCAGTCCTAAAATGTCCAGGGCCAGACGCAGAGCCCTGTGTAAAGATGGGAAGAGCCCCAAAGATATTTGGGGATCTGGTGCAGATCAAACCTGGTGTCTGGCAAGATTCTGCTTTTGCATCTGACAAGATTCTGCTTTTGCACCTTGTCCTCACTGGGAAGTGCTGTGAAGAAGCAGAGATGTAGGCAAATTCCCTCATGAGGTGCCCAGTGCCATTCCAGTTTTCAGTGTGGGCTGTCTTCCTTGCCCTGTCTTGCCTAGGGACTCCCTGGAAGCTGGAAGATGCCAGTCTGGGAAGGAGAGGTTCCTGCTGGAGAGGGCTCCTGTGTGATTAGAGGGGTGCACAGCACAAAGGAGACCTGGCTCTTCTCAGCAGGCTCCTTGCCAGCACAGCTCTGTGGCTCAGAGGTGCACCACCTTTCCCTTCCTGAACATTGTAGCCACGGCAGCAAAAATTTAAATGAAGCTCAGGAACTGGAGTTGATCTTTTGCTTTGTGTGCATCTAATGGCAGCATCTTGTGCTGTTCAATAAGCTCTGTCTTGCATCTCTCATCACACAGAGCTTTGAAGAAGTTTTTTGGATCTCGTATATGTGCAGCCCTGCAGAAGGGGCAGCCTCTCCTGGTTGTGCCCCCAGCAGGGGCTGAGGTTTTGCTCTGCTTCAGGATGTTTGCTGAGGATCTGCACCAAAATCATCCTTGTTCCAGACTCAGTGATGGTCTCTGCTTCTGAGCACTAAGCAGGGCTGCTTACATGCTTTGAGATGGCATTAAACCAACACAGAACAGCTGATGCAAATGGCTGGTGGGTGAGAAAATAAGTTCATGGCGTTTTTTCATCTAGAACCCTATCTCTCCTTGATGCAAATATTCCATCAATGCTCTGGTGAGCCTGCTCCCCCAATGGGTCTGCACCTGCCAGAGCAGCAGGGAGGGGCTGAGTCCTGCAGCTCTGTGCTGGTGGGCTCTGCAAACAAGTGAGGTCCTGTGAGAGGCACCGAGGGCTCTGCACCCTGCATGCTTGGCAGGGAATGCAATGGTTCCTCTTCACAATGCTCTGAATTCCTGGCCTTTGAGAGGGGCTGTTGTGTGTGGGCACAACGTGATGGCAACAGCTTTGCAGTGGTTTTGGTCTTTCAGGAGATGGCAGGGTGGCAGTGTTACCAGGAAGGTTGGTGCCTCTTTCCTGACGCTTTTATGGAGTTTCTGACAATAGTTGAAGACACTTAATTTATAAATGTCTCAAGAGAGATTTTTGCTTCCCAGAGGACTGAAGCATTTTGAGCTCATCACACTGAATTATTGGCCCCAGATGAAGATGAAACCATGCAGCTGCCTGGGCCATGCATGGCAGCTTGGCCATGGCTGTCAGGGGCAGGCTCTGTCTGAGCCTGTGTCCTGAGGATCACAGCCCAGCCTGGAGCTGGCAACAGCCCTTCCACTGAAGGAACAACAACCTGCAATTGCTCTTCCTAAAGCTACACTTGGCCTTTTATCTGACCTTCTTTGATCTTCTCCACAACCTCTGGCAGGTCTTCAGCGCATTCAGTTCTTTATATTTAAGCAATTAATCCCACATGCAGCCAATTAGGTTAAGACATAGTTTGATGGCCATAATATTGTACAGACATTCTACCAAGTTTTCAACAAGTAAGGGTGACTCCTACATGACACTTTCTAGTGACTGCAGTGCAGAAATATCCCAAGGAAAAAAGCATATTCCAGAATTACCCACTTGCAGACAACATGCTGGCTTTGTGTACACACAATGGGACTCAAACCCTGCTCCTTCTTGTTGGGCACAGCATGCAGGGCAAGAATCTCACCAGACCTGTGTGGACAGGTTTGTCATCCAACAACCTCTTTACCTGCCACTGTCATTACACCAACCCACACCAAATGTTTTGCTTATCAGAAGCAAAGAGGCAGCAGCACATGTGGAGTCTTTAAGCTTCATCCCTTTTGCCCAGGTCCCTGAGGAGGGGTGAAAGGGCAGCTGGCACAGGAGGGAGTTTGCTCTGAGTGCCTTTGCTCTGGGCACAGTGCAGCCCTCATTGCTGCTCTCCCTGCGCTGCTGCAGGGCAGCATGGCCAGCACTGGCATCACCTAAAGCTCCTCTTTGGGCACTCTTCAGCTTCTGAGGGATCCCCCCTCTGCTCCTGGTGTCAAATAGATCCCAGTTTTACATGGATGAAAAATGAGACTCCCTTCTGCTTGCATAACCCTGGGCTGCACAAGCCTTCCAGAACTCAGCAGAGGCATTGAAAGCATGTCAGCACTGTCTCTTCTGACCTGTGGGATACAGGCTGTTGACACTGCTATATGTTAAAGTGTCCCAGAGTCTGCTCACTTGGACTTTGCTCTGGTAGTGACAGAGGAGAGGCACATTTCCTTGTCTGGGTCATTTCCCTGCAGTGAAGGGAGCCAGCATGAAAGCCCAGGGCTGGTTTGTTTGCTGCCAGGGAGGGGATTTCTTGTGTTTGGGGGTCTGACAGCAGCAAGAGCAGCTGCAAGCTGTTTCTGACACACCTGGAGAGCCCTTCCAGCAGCAGTGCTCACTCCTTCCTGCTCGCACCTTGGCAAGGACAGACAGACACCCACGTGGTCCTCCCAGCTCTGCCACAACACAAATGTGCACAAAAATCCCACCAGCAGCAGCGTTGCAGACCATGGGTCTGGCACTGGAATATTTGTAGGGTTTTTGTCTTACAACAAAAGGTCTGGACAATGTGGCAATAGGAACTCTAATGGGCTTCAGATGGAGAATTATCTAATGGAGCAGCTTTCCTCCAAAAAATGTCATTTTGTCACAATCAAAATGCTTGTGAAACTATCATTTTACCAACTATTTTTCTGGGGGAAAAAAGGAAAAAGAAGAAAGGGAAAAACCCCAACGTTTTAAAAAATAAAACATTTAGAGATCTTTATTTTATAGAATATATCGATTTTAAAAAGCTATAATGATCGAAATAAGCCTAAACTATTTATTTTTGTGGAATTTTCCTTTGTGGAGAATTTCAACATTTTGAGGTTTTGTTTTGAATTGGAATGAAAACAAATTTCAAAATCTCAAAATTGTCTGTGAAACACAATTTCCACTCTCTGGCCAGCTCAAGTTTCAGACTACAGCATGTATAACAGCTCCCCTGCAGGGAAGCTCTTTAGGAAAAATGACTCTGAATGAATTTACTGGTGCAAACATATAGTTTTAAAGATTTGTCAATTTGTCCAAGCTGACATGGCCCTGCTGAAAGCTCCTCCAAGTCATAAGAAGCCTCCACAAGTTCCTGAAAGACTTATTTCTGAAAGGCACTGCTAACTTTGCAAAATTGATGGTGGTCATTTCCTGGCATTGATGTTAACCAGGCAGTTACAGTTGTCACTTATTTGCAACAGACCACAGAATTGATATCATAACTATTTTCTTAGTCAATTTTAGTTGGATTCCTTTTAATAGTTTAAACTAGGGATTAAGAGCTTTTTATTGCATTTTCAATGTAAGTCCTGTTTGTAAAATATTCAATAGAACAGAATTTATATACTACAATATTTAAATGAATTTAAATATTTCCAGCCTTAGTAAATAATTTTGCCTCGAAAAAAAACCCCATCCTTGAATTTTCATGTGTAAGGAACAGAAACCTACCATAGGACAAATTAATTATTAGGAACATTAATGGAGACTTACTGTAAGTTTTGTTTTCAAGTGAGTCACTTTGGATTTACGGTGACATAAATGAGGTCATGGGCTAACCTGTTCCCAGCAGCTTTATACACCATGTAGGTATGAAACAGCCCAATACTGAAGCACATTAACATAAACAGCCTGTAAGTTAATCACATGGAAAATAAAAAATAAAATAAATTAAAATAAAATAAAATAAAATAAAATAAAATAAAATAAAATAAAATAAAATAAAATAAAATAAAACAAAATGCAACAAAACCAAACAAGAACAAGCCACCCCTGCCTGCCATAGGACTTTTTGCTGCCTTTTTCTGGTTGTGCTTTACTGAAGAGAAGTTGGTGGGCACTGTGCTCCTGCAGAAAGCAAAGGCTTTGTGTCAAGGTGAAAGCTGAACCAAACACACACTCTGCAGTCAAAGTTTGTTTATAACTCCTGGCTCTGCTGGGTCAGTTATGTGGCAGTTTCACTAAACAAACAAGTAAAACACAGGTCAATGTCCAAATTCTGGAGTGCAGCTCATTTAAGCAGCTTCAGTAGCTGGTAGAGGAGCAAAGCTGTGAGTGGAAACAAACTGGCTCTGCAGTAAAGAGCAGGGAATGAAAGATAATAAATCAAATCAGCCCAGGTATGGCTGAGGGGTGTTTTTGAGGATGCCTTTGGCCAACTGGCTCAGCTTGGTGCAGGAAGTTATTGAAAGCACATTTGGCACTCGATGCCTTTGTTGCAGAATCAGCAACACAAATCTTTCAATCCACTATCTTGAGTTGCTGTATTGTGAGATGTGTGTTAAACCATCCCAAAAGGAATCACTGGAGAGGGGAAACCAAACAAAACTACCTGGTAAATCCATCAAGGAATGGCACAGAGGAGAACAGCCAGCTGAACCAGTACTGTGTGTGCTTCTTCTCCATTCCTGGGTACAGCTAGATATTTCCTATGATATTTTCTATGAGTTAGCTATTGACCTTGCATGGATAAACCATCTCCTTTGCTGGGCTGCCCATCCATCTTATACCCCTCAGCACAGCTGTACAATCCCCGTGTAAATCCCTCCCTCCCTGCCTTGTCAGCCTGCTTTTACCTGGGTGCTGGCTTTGCGTGAGAGGCACTGCCCAGGCCCCTTGCCACTGCACCAGCACACAGCCCAGCTCATCAGCAGCTCCTGCAGCCTGGAACGGAGCTGCCACAGCCGGGAGGGGGACGAGAGGGTCTGGCAGGGAGTCAGCTCCTTGCTGGGAAGGACCATTTGTGGTTGTCTCCTGCTTGATGGTATTTCACTTGTTTGATGTTAGCAAATCCATCAAATGGAGTCTTGGTCACTTTCCTCAGTGGAAAACTTCAATATACAGAATATTCTGAGTTGGAAGGGACCCACAAAAATCATCATGTCCAACTCTTCAGTGAATGGCAGTCTGTCCTGGCTTGGTTCTGCTGTGCCTGTAGAACAGACTGCCTTTAACGAGAGTAAACACAAACTAGGGTTGTCTGGCTTTGAACATTCCCAACTGGAACAAAAATAAAAGACACTTGCAAAATTAAAGCACCCTTACTGAAGCAGATAGGTAAGGAAAGTGGGCAGAGAATTGGTCCCAGGAAGATTGCAACACAGGAATTCTTGGATTCCTAGACAAAACCTGTCTCAGTAAGTCTGTGGTCAATACTTGAAGCAGGCGATTGCCTCTCCCACCAGCTCTTCCATGGAGTGATGGTGGCAGAGCTCCTTTGTGGCCTCTGCTGGCAGCCTGACAGGGGAAGGTGTGCTGACACAGTAACTGGGCACCAGCATGGAAACCACTGCTTCTTTTCATTCTACCTGTGAAATGCTTTTTCTGCTCAGCATGTAAACTTGTGGGCAAACATGGGCAATGGTTTAAAAAACAGTGAGCATTATTAAAATGCTTGAAGGAGAAAAAAGTATTGTTCAGCTGAGCAGAAGTGAGAGGGAGGCAAATGCCCAACTTGGAGAAACATGGGATTTGTTCAGGGAGTCACAGAAATATTTGTGTGGAAGCCATGGGACAAAATGAAGAAATGATGGCTGATAATAAATACCAAGACCATCTTCTAACATTAAGATTACCAGGCTAGGAAATAGGTTTTTTGGGGAAAGCTCTAGCCTCCAAGTCTACCAGAGATTTTCTAATGGCTAAAGAAGAAATACATGCATGGAATAATTAAAATAGCATTAGATTCCCATGCAGAGCAGCAAGCATTACACAGGACTGAAAACCAGCGAGAGAAATCTAAATCATTGCCCCAAAGTCAGCTCAGCTACCTATGGTCTCTAATCTGTAACTGAGTCAGCAGGAAATAATGAGAAAAATTAAATGGTTCAGTATAAAACCAACAGTGAAGTAAAAGAAACACAAAATCTATGACATAAAATCAGTATGTCACTCATTTTTTTGCTCAAGAAAAGCTTACTGCAGGCTGTCTTGCAACTTTTGAAGCAGATAAACACAATCACAAAAGTCTACTTAACAATTCTATTTTATGGGTACTAGAAGCATCAGTAGCAGTAATGGTTGTTGTGTTACAGCAGCCTTGAGAGCCATGAACTGTATTCCCCAGGCTGATGCAGAGTGCTCTCTACAAGTACATAATAACAGATGAAAGAGTTTAAAACCTTGACATGGCTTGCATGCAAAATTTTGATTTAAAATCTGCTCTGTTCCAGCAGAGATTTGTTTGTGTGTTTTTCTTTACCACTGTGAGGATTGTGACTGCTGTGAGGAAAGCAAAGCATGTGCAGGATGAAAATCAGAAACAAGTAAGCAAGAGAGGGGAGATGGAGACTATTAGCACCCTGAAGGCTTTATTTGCTTTTGTGTCCACAAAATGTGAAGCTTCACTTTCTGCTGAGCCCTTCCACGCTCAGAAAACATGGGTGAAGACCCCTTAGACTGCTTTAAAGCTTTGGATATTTAAAAATGGCAACAGGGTTTGGCTTCTCATTTGGCATCTGGTTTCTGAGCCTTGTAATGCATTAGGATCACATTTTCATGGTTTCCCCTGCAACTGGAAGAATTAGAAATTTACTGTTAAAAAAAAAAAAAAAAAAAAAAAAAAAAAGAAAAGTGAGAAGGTCATGTGATCGTGTGCTTCCAGAAGCTGAGACTTGAAGCAAAAGCCTACCCTGGACTCACAATAAAACCATGAGAATTGAAAACACCAGACTTAAGAAGCTCATCCAAGCTTTCTGCTGTGCATATGTAAAACCAGGGTGTTGTCAGGACTAGTTAGCTAATGTCATAAAGCACTCATAAGGACAACGTTGGTTATTATTTAGGGGGAAACCAAAGTGTAAAGTGTTTTACATATAAATCTGCCTTTTAGAAGAGCAACATTAAAAACGCAGGACTGAGCTCTGGATTACTGAAGGGCACTAAAGAGGTTTTAAACACAGCCATAACTCATTCTGCATGAAAATGACTCAGCAGTGTCTTGACCAAGTTGGAAACAGGACCTCTGGAAGTGATTAGGAGTGGACTGTCTCCTAACATGCCTTCCTCCAGTAATCTGCTGGGGATGGCAGATGTGCAGAGCAGCAAACCCCCAGGCTGAGAGGGAGAGGATGGCTCTGCAGCTCCACAGCCTCTGTCTCAGGAGCCGAGTGAGGAATGGTGGCAGTGGCTCCTCTGCAATGACAGGTAATGCCCTGCAAAGAAGCAGAGTGTGCTGTGAAATCCTTGTGTGCCCATCCTTGTGTCTCCATGGCAGTGATGTTGGTGGTTTCAGATTACCTGCAGCTTGGCAATGCAGACTGAGCACCCGCTCCAGCAGTCACAGCCCATGTGGAGCACTCCTGAAGTGCTTTTGGGCAGAGCAATCCAGTTTGCACTGCTAAGACAGTGCTGCCATGGAAGCAGATTTGGGTGAGTGGGACAGCAGCAGGATTTTCTTCAAAAGCCACTTCTCAGCTGAACTGACACACTGCCACCCTCAGCCCAGCATGGCTGGGGTAAGGAGCTCATCTCTCAGGGCACAACTGAGCCTTCTGCACAAAAATATTCTGTGCCGAGTGTTTTTCTTCTTTGTCCACTTGTGGGTTCATAAAAATATTGCCAATGCCCCTGTTGGGGGTGAGGACTTGGTGACAGCAAACGCAAGCCTGCTGACAAAAGGCTTGCTTTTCCTTTGCACCTTTTGCAGACTCTTCAGAAGACCTTCCTAGCCCAGACACCCCCAGCTAAGAATTACTAGTTTCAGTCTTTTGGACCAGATCTGGAAGCAGCTGAGCTCCGTTCAGTTTGGTGGCACTAAAAGAATTCACACATTGAAACACTCTTTCCTGGCTCTAGCTGCCTTAGAGCTGGACCTGTCCTAAAAGCCACAGAACTGCCCAGAACCCACTGGCCTGCCCCCCTTTCAGATGCAACATGAAGGGAGTGCTGTTATTTTGTTAGGAGAGAGTTTAAAACAAACAAGCCCCCACCAGCTGCAGCTCATGTATATGGGTATGATTTTAGATTGCAAACAGGAGGCTACTTGGCTTTGCATAGTAAGCATTGTCTGGCAGAAAATTGTCTCCTCTGATCTCCCTGAGCCTTGGATTGCTGCTGTGAGATTGTGTCACAACTGGTCATTAATTATTTCATCAAAAGCTTATTTTTCTCATTTCCTCATCATTATTTCCACCTAGTTTCTTTTAAATTGAATCCATTTATTGGCAAGGCTTGTTTCTCCCCTAAGTGGGGTCTGGGCTTTGCAGAGAAGAACATTGACCTTAGAAAAGATGTATTGTTAACATATGTAGTTCACGTGCCTACATATGCATAAACTGAGCAAGAAATTACTGTATGTGTGTTTAAATGTTGCTCTGGAACTCTGACCCTCTTCTCATTCACTCTGGAAGCAAATTCCCCTTCTTGCTACCTACAAATTCCTCCCTTCTTCCTACCTGATAAATATGATAAATTATAAAATATTGGGGGAAAAAACCACACACACACACACACACACACACACACACACAAAAAAAAAAAAAAAAAGATTGCCATTCTTACCACAGGAATGAATAAAAGAGGAAAAGGAAAAAGGAAAAAGGAAAAAGGTGAGTGCAGCTCTCAGGAGATTCATATCCTTGGGAGATATTTATTTCTTAAAAGTGCCACAGTGTTCTTGGAAAAATGGAGACCCCTCCTGGTAATGCCAGCCCTGATAGGTAAGACAGGATAGCACCACTCATGGAGATAATTACAACCACCAGAGTGGGGACTACCAGCCAAAGAACTGGGGGAGGAGCACGGCAGCCAAAACATCCAGTAGAGAGGCTCAGAGAGTTCTCCTGTCACCATCTGCTGAGATGGAAGCAAACAGAGAAATGGGAAGAACTGCCAACACCTTCATCCCCTCAGAGAGCAAAAGCAGCCTCACGAGCACCGTGTAGGCAGCAGCCTGGAGAGCAGAGGCCACTGGGCTGCAGTGGGACAGAGGTGAGGGGAATGCCCCAGAGAGGCTCTCCAGGCAATACATCACCCTGGATACTAAACCAAAACATGTCCTGTTAGACAGAAAGCTGCTGCTGCCACCCTTCCAGAGCCTGAAGCTGGAGCAGCCTGGCTGCAGGAGACAGCAATGTGCTCTACCTACATAAGAGTCATCTTGGGGAAGAGCCTGGCTGTTTTTGGGACAGTCTTTTCTTCCCAATCTGTTCAGTATGCTGTGTGCAAAGCAATGTGGAATGTCAGCAAGATCCCTTTGTGTCTGACTCAGCAATGGCACCATGATAAGCATGGTTTGTCCTGCAGCTTGTGCTAAAGAACGCAAGAATTACCACAAGGACTCCAGCTCTTTCACAATACAAGAGCACAAGAACAGAAGAGCAGCCACACTGGGCCAGGCCAAAGGTCCATCCAGCTCCTGTCTCCAACAGTGGGCAAAAGCAAAATGCCTGGGGAAAAGTATGAACACAGGGTAAGCACATACAATATTTCCCCTGAGTGCTCTCCCAGCCACCATCTCCAGATTAGAAAATTTTGGAGCCAAGGATGTTTTGATGTACTTAGGGCCCTGGGTTGCACCCTTCAACAGCCCTTGTGCTTTCTCTATGCCTTATGCTTTCTCAAGACTTACTTTTTCTGATCTCTTATTTATTTGCCTTTCAGATGCTCTTCATTGTCTTCATGCTGGATGTATGCCCCTCTATATAATTCATCTGTGTATCCACAGTTTTAGTCATACATGCTTCTCCTTTCTTCTCCATCCTTCAAACTTCACCACAACTCATGAAGAAGATGCCTAAAGCTCAAAGTCACCCACTGGGACTGTCCATCACTTGAAAGTTGCTACAAACCCTCAAAACTTTTTGGTTCCATGGTACACATATTGTCCCATATTTCCTCACCCACAGCTTCTTTCTGACCCTTCACTTTTGCAGTTCTTTGTCTAAGGCTGGTGCCCCTTTTTGAGGTTTACCTGTGGTCCCCTCAAATCTCAGTGCATTATCAGAATCTCCTCTGAAATGTTTGGCTTATTTGTAGCAGAGCTGTTGATTAGAAGTGTACCAATTTTTTGCTGCTGTCACCTTGTGTAATCAAGGCTGGACCACAGAGTGTGTGACACTCTTGGACTAGGTGGATGGAACACCCATCAGATTTCTGCAGTGTGAAAAAGACAAAAGCTTCCAGAAATCCCCATGCAATCTTTATAGCTCCTGAGAAAGAGCCATTAAACTGTCTGCAGGCCCTTTTTGACAAAGACCCCATTACGAGGGGACATGACGTGGAGTGGCTCAGCTTTAGTGATTCAGACCTGACAGTGAGGACACGAGTCCCTGAGATCTGCACCAGGCAGCTCATTCCCAGAAGCAGCAAGTCATTTTCAGTGCTACTGCAGCCAGGGGAGGAGTTTGTGTGAGATCACAGCTGTCCCTTTTGGGAAGGTGGTGTCCGTACTTCATCCTGGACTTCCTCAGTGATGAATCACCTCTCCAAGAAAGATACTGCCCTGAGTGCAGTGGGTTCAAAGAGCTGCCCTTGCACCCATGGTGATGAGTCAACCTCTGCTCTCTGTGCTTTCTGCTGGATTGTCATCAATGTTGACGTGCAGAGCCTACTGTTCCTCTGTGTGGGGTAAAAAAACCCAGGAGCTTCCTCAGCAGGGCCACTAGCTTTGAAATGTCTTTCTCTTTCTTTCTTTTTCTTTCTTTCTTTCTTTCTTTCTTTCTTTCTTTCTTTCTTTCTTTCTTTCTTTCTTTCTTTCTTTCTTTCTTTCTTTCTTTCTTTCTTTCTTTCTTTCTTTCTTTCTTTCTTTCTTTCTTTCTTTCTTTCTTTCTTTCTCTCTCTCTCTCTCTCTCTCTCTCTCTCTCTCTCTCTTTCTCTCTCTCTCTCTTTCTCTCTCTCTCTCTCTCTCTCTCTCTCTTTCTCTCTCTCTCTTTCTCTCTTTCTCTCTTTCTCTCTCTCTCTTCTCTCTTTCTCTCTTTCTCTCTTTCTTTCTTTCTTTCTTTCTTTCTTTCTTTCTTTCTTTCTTTCTTTCTTTCTTTCTTTCTTTCTTTCTTTCTTTCTTTCTTTCTTTCTTTCTTTCTTTCTTTCTTTCAGATGAACTAATATGGTGAATCAAAGAAAGGCTGGTTTTCCTCTCACCTCTCCTTTCTTGTGGAAGGGAAGTAGGACACAGAAAGACATATGATTTTTCTTACTCTTTCCTCATCAGTAACCAGAGTGAAGGATTGAAGCTCATGGGCCCTGGGCAATTTTTCCCCATCCACATGCTTCACAGATATTCATTATATAGAGTTAATTCTTGCCTGGCCTCTGGTTTTGAAGGTTGAATTCCATGGTTTATAGAAATGGTACCCTCTGGGCAGAGCTCTCCACATTTCCCTGTGCTGACATCAAGGTGCAGACCAGTCTGCAAATCTGCAAATCTGGATGTCCAACAGCCTTGGGCTCCTCCCGGCAGGTGTGCATCACTTCAAGCAGTGCTCTGGGGAGCTCCCGAGTGGTACCTGCCAGGAGATGCCTTAATTTAGAAAAGCAAATAGTGAGGCGAGCTTCATCTTGCTGCACACACAAAGAATGGAGAGGATGTACAAAAATGTGAAGCTTAACTCTTGGGTGTTCATCACCCGGATTTGGCACAGGAGCCACTGCAGGGCTTGTGAGGTGTCAAACCTCTGCCAAGCCAGCTGTAGTTCACCTCTGCAAATGGCACTGGGAGAACCTGTACATATTTTGACCCTGCAGCACACCATGACATCTCAAGCCATCCGAGCAGATAACCAGCTGCAAACTGGTCCAAAACTGGAACTAGCTTCTGCCCTAGAAGGAGCACGCAAAACACAAAGGAAAGCTATTATTAATATAAACAGAGGATTATTTTGGCTTTGCCCTTTGTAGCCCATTTGTGTCTGGTGTGAAGTCATTGGCCTGCGACTAACAGCAGGCACATGCATGCATGACACTAACAAAGCAGAAGGAGATGTCATTCTTCAGTGGAATTAAAAATCTTGCCAGAAAGAGGAAAGATTTTTAAATATGGTGTTGCTACATTTCCATGACTCTACAGAGCAGGAAAATGGTTTAAGAATTCTTGTTTAATATCTGTATCAGTGTATAAGCAAAAAAAGATTCTTTTATAGCTAAGGTTTTCAGTGTAAAAATGTTGCGACAAAAAAGGATACTTAAACACCATTTAAAGTAAATATATAATTAGCCTTTGTTTGGAAATGTTTTCTTCAGTTCAGGGAAAAGAAGTTATTACAGCATTACCTCCACCCACACTTCTACCTATTCTTTTAACTGTATTTAAAATATTAAATACTTCTAATACTTGCTATATAGGGACTGAGTTCTTAGGGGCAGAACTTTTTTCACCAACATCTAACACAACAAGGTTATGCCCAGGCTAATAGCCAGGACATCTGTTCCCAAATAAATATTAATGCTGCACCTCAGCATGCACCCTCTGCTAGTTGTCAGGACTGTAATTCACAACACACATCTCACTGAGAGATTTCTCTGCACAGCACTCCAAAGCCCAAACAAGCTTTGAGCAGATGACAAAACAGCCTGGCGAGCTGGCAGTGGGCATTTTTGCAGGAAACCTAGAGATTTGTACAATTTGTTCTAAAAGAGAAATACATGATGGCAACACTACACATCTGCATAATTGCACACTACATAATGCCGTGTAATTCCTACAGCCCACTGTGCTGGAGGGATCCCCCAAGGTCCACTGGCTCCATTTAAAACAGATTAGCACTAATCACAGTGTCTTCTCACCCTTCCTATGCAAGAATGAGCAGCAGAAGGAATGAATTGCTCTGCCCCTCATGCTCATGCAGAGACCACGCAGCTCTTTGTGTCCCACTCTCAGCAGACCTGGGGCTCAGCATGGTACAGGTTATCTCCTTATGGAGGTAACATCACTGTGCACAGCCCATGGATTTAATTGTCAGCAATCTGTCTGGTTTAATTGTAATTAGCCTTTTAAGAGGTTTATACTGAAGCATGGATGCCCCTAGACCAAACTAGCTGTCATTACAGGGCCAATGCCTGCAGCCTGAATCAGGAGCCCCTTGGGTCACAGACACTTTTGCTCATCCTCCTGCTGTTCCCTCAAATGTACTTTGGACCCTTCTGAGTTCCAGCTGCCACCAAAGGACAAACATAACAGCAGTGGCACATTTTGTTTCCAAATGTCAAGCACAGCAGATGTGTCAGCTGCAGGAGCTGATGGGTGCCCCATATCCACAGCACAAACCCCCCCTGAGGCTGAGCTGTAGGCATCTCTGCAGCCTCTCTCAGGGTTGGCTCCACTAAACTGAGCTCTGAGCTATTCATGTCAAAGAGCAGCTGGGTCTCTCCTTCCCCTTGTGTGTCTCGTGGGCTCCAGCTGCACGTGGGATAGTGGGGAGTGTGAGAGTTAAATCAGCAGCTAGAGCTTGGCTGAGAGAGGCACACAGAAAGCACAAAGCTAAAGGGACATCGTGGTGCCAGTGCTGCTTCTGAGGTAACTCGTTTGAAACCAAAAGGGGAATAATATATTTAAACTGAAGCAGAGTTACTCAATGAGGAGGGGCTGGGATACTACCCAGTTGACAGAGTCAGCAATAGAAGAGAGCCTTAGTCATGCATCAAGAGAGGAACTGGATACATTTTTGGAAGTGAAGCAAGCTGAGGCAAAAAGTCACTGCCAAGGTTAAATGAGTTGGAAAAGAAACTAATTTATGTGTTCTGGGCTGGTCCTGCTGCACTTTCAAGGTAGACTTCCCCTGTTTCTTAGTGTTTCTACATTGCTTGCATACTTTGTTCATATTGATGAGATTAAATATAATTACTTTGGAAGTGTGAAGACATGATTGCTTTGAAACTGAATCAATGGGACAAATCCAGACTGCCTTCCCCAAAGCCAGTAGAGCAAGGCTGGACTTTTACCAGTTTGGCATAAATCAGTATTCAGCTTTTGAGAACATATAGCATAGCATAACATAACATAATCAGCACTTGAGAATATATTGCTTACATCACAGAAGGGATATTCTTTCTTTCTCTACCACAAAATCAAAGTACACATGGGATGAAACACAAGCTGAAATTTTACAGCTCCCATTGGTTCAGCTTCTCTGGAAAGTCAGTGCTGTGCATATGCACAATCTCAGTGGGAAAATAAGGATGAAACCTCCTGGAGAGGAGAACAGCTCTTCCCTGGCCCACATTAAAAACATCCATTCAAGCACATGTATCACATCCACCACCACCATCACCTACTAAGTGGAAATTGGAATCCTTTCACCAAGGGGAGGGAGGAGGCGTGTGAGGGGGTGTCTTCCCTCCAGACTTGGGAATGAGATTGAAAAGTTACATCAGGTTTTCTCAGAAGCTAATCTGTGGCTTTCAGTCCAACATGTGTTGTTGCCAATGCCTATTTGATTTCTGCATCAGCAGGTCACAGAGATCAGGTGGGGGCAGAGGGAGTGCATTTATCAGCCCAATGAGACAAGGCTGAGCTCTTTGTCCACTGTCTCCTTCTCCTGTGGTTGGCGCCTCCCTGTCCTGAGGCTGGGGCTGTGGGGTGGAAGTAACCCTTTGAAAAACACAACCCAGCTGTACTCCAAGGCAGCTGCTGGCCACCCCTGGCAGGCAGCTGAGCTGCTTCCTGGACAGCCAGGGGATTCTGTAAAGCCAGGAGATAAAATGCCTGTGTAACATGCGTGGTGTTTGCTACTAAAGGCTAGACAGGTGAGACAGGGGTTGTGATACCTGTGCTAACAGTACCACATTGATCTCCTCACAGCCACTGCAGGGCCAGCAGCTCAGGCACTGTCCTCATGCACAGAACTCTCCAGGTCTGCATGTCAGACTCTACAAGAGGCCCAAGCACAGAAGCCACAGTGGCCAAGGCCTCTGAGCAGCCTGATGGGGAGGGAGATGATGGGTGCTATGGCGCTGGAGTGGCCAGCCTTGCTCCAGGTGATGGTGTGGGCTCACCACACACTCTGCCCTTGAGGAGAGTGTTCCCTGCTGGGTGGGCTGCTCTGCAAAAGCAGCTGAAATGGATGCAGGACCTATTTTGTCAGAAGACAGCATTAGACAAGAGGCACCTACTGACACAAAATGTGATGGAGGGTGTAAGATCTACGTCTTTGCTCTTGGAGTCAAAAAAGAGGAGAGAGGTGAGGGGAGGACAGGATCAATCTCATCTCCACCTGGGATCCTGGCTATGCTGCAAGCACACTGGGGCAGGAGGTCCAGCTGCAGAGCCAGTTAGTTCTGGAGCAATCTGAGGGTATTTTAGCCCCTCTGCTTCTGAAAGCAGCACCCATCTCTCACTCAGCAGAAGAGTAGAAACAATCACCCAAGATATGTCCAGGGGCCCTTTTCTCACAAGAGCTCAATGTCTTACTGTTACACATTTTTCTGATCCCTAGCCAGTTTCTCTGTATCCATCATCCATAGTTCCAGGCTTGACTGCTCCTCCTTAGCACCTCTGAAAGAAATCTAGCACTGGACAGGCCCTGGGAGTCCAAATCCCACAAGGAGCAGAGAAAGCTCAGAAGGCTTTGAAGCTGGGCCACCGTTGCCATAAGTAATTTTCACACTGTCTCCCCATAAGTAAGTCAGTAGTTCTCAGCAGCTCAGATGCCCAGCAGATTTTTTGCATTTGTTCCTAGGTTTGCTTTCTGCTCAGCAGCTGAACAGTCAAATGGCATTGGAGCAATCTGAGGGTACTTTGGCCCCTCAGACTTCACAGCAGAACCTTTTCCAGCCTCTCCCCAGAGCCTGAGGGAGTTTGGCCTGACTTGTTCCCGATGTCCCTGATTTTGGATCAAGCCCAGAACGTAGGCAGGTTTCAACAGAAGATGGTTGGGACCAAAGCTGCTCAAAGAACCCTAAAGACAAGCTGATAAAGGAACATTTATGACACAGTCCCCATTTATAAATGAAGCAAGAGATGAGATAACAGATTAGAGGACAGAAACCCTCTACCTTCCTCTACCAGTCCATGATACTGATCATGCCCAACTGGCTTTAGCCCAAGGACCTGAAACATTGCAGGGTTGAGGCCTAAGGTAAAACATCATGAACTGAATATGGATCTCCTGGAATGGTTGTGGCCATGATTCCTGAATGATAATCACAACTTCCCTCACAATGAAATACTGAGTAGATAATAGCAGCCTTAGATGAAACTTTTACAGTAAACCACTTAGATTTCATATTGAAATGTAGACATCTGGGATTGTGACCAGAATTGTGAGGAAAGCAAGAATTTGCAGTGTCTGGAAGGTACACCAGGAGGTCAGGGTTGAAGAAACATCAGAAGCAGGACTTGCTACTACCAGCCCAGGTTTAGATTCTGATGCTCTCAATACAGAATGATAACTTCATTAGCAGAATTGCATTATTTTAGCATAAAAGTAAGTTTAAAAAGCAGTTAGAAATGACTAGTGCATACTGGCAGCAAACTAATGAATTTGTCTCGTCTTCCTAATCCTGACGTGTGGGTGCTACAGTTGTGCAAGTTGTACACTGGCTGCATGCCCAACTGGAGGTCTATAGCATTGACTGAAGAAAATCTGCATTTCCTGACTTGTTCTTACTTTTCATGCATCTTGGAATAATGTTCAATAAGGTACATTTCCCTCTCAATCTTTAAACAAAACCAGCCAGAAAAAGACAAAAAGCAGCTTATAGCCAGGACTTCTTTCAAAACATCTGCTCTTCAGCTCAGGCAGTCTCTGTGCCCTGTGAAACTAGATTTTCATGAAGAAGGAAAGGAAGAGGAAGCAAAATAACCTGTGGCTTTGCTTCTGAAGAACTGGATGGTCACATTAGGTTTGCTTTAGCCTGACTGTGAGCACAGGTGTTGACTACAGAAAATGTGTTGCTTTCCTGAACAGCAGTCTTTAGTAATAGGGGGAGGAATGCATGGTGTGGTAGGAAGGAGTCTGCTCTGTTGCGAGTCAAGTAAGTTCATGGAGTATAAAATTCTCTTTCAGTTGCTACATTTTGAATTTATATGCCATGTAATATAAGTGTATTAGTGGCTATCACTGTTTCTACAATTACAGGTGACTGGACCGACATGAACTTGGAAAATGTCAAGAATTAGCACATTTAATATATTAACTGCCAAGCACTTCAGAAATTACTCTGCTTCACTAAATCTTAGCAGTAGATCCTCTTACATAACCTAAAGAACAGATCTCTTTTTGTTTTTAAAATGCACTCAGTGTTGTCTGGTTGGCTACCAGCTGCTGCTATCTGCCTGCTGTGGTTGGTAACTGTAAATGTGGGGGCCATTTTAAAACCAAAAGATTAAAGACAAGAAGAGGAAGTCCAACAACTTGAAGATGCTATCATCAATCCACAGCTGGCCAGGAACAGGAAGCAAGCAAGGATGGTATACATAATATACAACCTCTGTGGCAGCAGGACAAACAAAAATTAAAGGCTGTAGAAATGGTAGGGGTTATTTCTCTATAGGTATTGTCACTGCTTTGCGCTGGTCATTTGTGAAGGAGGAGTAGGCACTTACAGCATTTCATGGTGCAGATGAGGGGCAGTTTGTCCTGCAGCACAAATGCTTTTTCAGCTGGTTTAGAAAGGGAGCAGGGCAAAGCACGGAATAAAAAATCTGCAAGGGAAAATTGAGGATCAGACTTCATTCTCATGAGTGTGAGAACTTTGTGTTGACCACAGTGCAAGGGTATTCAGGATCTGAATGGTTTCATCAGCAGCTTTAATTGCAGATGAAATAAGACAAGAAACAAGACAGAGCTTCACATGCACGGCTTACAGGGAAACATAATGTTATCATCAACTCAGGAGCCTGTGTGCAATGGAAAAGCTGCCATTAGGAGAAAGGCCATTTCAGGCCAAGCATGAAAGAGCCAGATGTGGTAAGGCAGAGCAGGCCTGGAAAGGCAGGCGTGCTGGATGTGCTGAACCACAAGAGCAGAAGTTCCAGCAGGGCTGTTCTGCTCCCTCACAGCTCTCAGCCCAAGGTCAGGACAGCCCTCTGCCCAGGACTTGCAGGAGCACATTTGCTGTGTGCTGTGTCCACCTGGCAGATGTGGCAGATGTGTGTGCTTTGGCTGCGGCTTCCCTGCACCTGGAGCATGGCACAGTGGCTGTCAGCAGTGTGCCACACCACCCCTGCTGCAGCTCCGTGGAGGAAGGGGATCCACACAGAGCCTACAGCACTTTTCAATTCCTTGTGACCCCTGAAGGCCAGTGTGAACGAGAAGAACTCTCATGCCTGGAAGGAGCAAAGCATCAAGGGTAGTTCCAGGCACAGGAGAGGGAAATGAAAGCATTAGACACTGACTTGCAGCCAGAGGAGCTCAGCCAGCTCCAAGGACCTGACACACAGCTCATTAAACCCTTCACAGAGCAGTCCCAATCAGTTTTTCAGCTGTGTTAATGCCATGGAGTAAATTGTACCTGTAATGCATTTGCATCCATAGCTTGCATCAGGTTGGATTAAGGTATAAAAAGCTTCTTAAGCACAAAAGTGCCCATTGTAAAAGCGCTGTCATTAATGACACTGTGCTCATTTAGAGCAGAGCTCAGGCACAGCCTACCTAGCGTCACTGTAGAGAAATCAAAGTGGGCACATTCAGCCTAAACACTAATACTCAATATCTGCACCACTGAGGTAATTACAATAATCCCTTAATTACTGGCACCAGGAGAGTTTGAGGAAAACCGGCCTGGCAAACAAGCTCACCCTATAAAAACAGGAGTTCACAGACCTGAGAAATGTGGGAAATATTCAAGTGGATGGTTATTTATTTAAAAATAAAAGATAGTCAAAGAGGGAGACACATGAGAAGAAAAAGCAGAATCCACATTTTATGCACAGCTTTCTGGTTTGTTTCCCTTAGTCTTTTCCAGCAGAAATACAGGATCCATTTAACAGACTTCATGGCAGTCCCTCCATGCCCCAGGTCCTCATCCTTTGCACTTCATCTACTGCAAGAGCAAGAACATGGAAAAGTAGAGGCACGATGCCCCAAAACACAAGCTGGCTGGATCACAGTGCTGTGACCACAAGCTCCTACTGGTCTCTGCACAGCAAACACACAGTGAGCAGCAGTCCCTGTGCTGTCCCAAATGGCATTTGGTGCTAACAGGAAACACAGAAAGACTAGATAAAAACTGAAAGGAAATGAGCAGCACCAGATGCAGTGAATTTTACCCAGGAGTAGCCTGTGCCTGAGCAGCTTGCCCTGAGTGAGGAGCTGTGTGTGGCTCTGCTGCCTCAAAAGCAGAGAATGTGGACTGTTAGTCACCACTTGTTTCCTGTTCTCTCCCGCCCCTGCAGTGGAGCAACTTGTGCTGGCAGTGCCAGCTGCCCTTGCTGGGGCAGCCAGCAGGGCAGCCCTGCCCTGGGCTGCAGGGAGAAGGAGCAAGTGGCACCAGCACACTCTGTGGGACTCCCATTCCGCTCCCTGGCCTGGGGAAGTCAAGGGTGCCCCAGATGTCACATACAGCACATGGTGACACTGCCCTGGAAGCACAAGTGACAGCCCAGGCAAACTCCAAGGCACTGGCTTGGTCAGAGGAGAGGAGGAGTCTCAGATCCATTTCCCAGGACAGAAATCTCCTTGAAAAGACTTTAAAAAGGGGATTATTCAACAATTTGGCATCTCAGGACACTGGAGTTCCCTGCTTGCATTGAATTTTCCCTCTTTGATGAATAAAACAGATGGCCACAGACTCTAGCTCCAGGAGGACTTGGTTCTGTGTTCCCAACATCAGAGCTCCAAAGGTGATGATGGGAAACATATTGTGCTGGGCTGCATGGAAGGTCTACTTAGGCTCTGCAAATAGTGCACTCAGGACTGTTTACTAACAGCAAATCACAAATATAGCATAGCACACACTGTACTCAAACTACAAACCACTGTAAACTTACCAATGCAGATTTGTCAAAATAGAATAAAACAGGCCAAGCAAAGCACTGAACAAATTCTGCCACAAAATCCTCCCTTGTCAGGATGGCACTTGTTCTTCATTCTCAGTGTTTGGCTGTAGCTAATATCAACTCATAAAAATATTCATAGGCACTTTTGCCATTTTTAAATTGGTAGAAGCATAGGCAAGTCTGCATTGGGGTCCATGAATTTAATTGATTAGCTGATCATTACACTACACTATTGCACTATGTGCAACAATACCAGTGGATAAAGCTTTAGGGAAATATGAGTTTTATGGAGCAAATAAGTACATACCCTCACTGTCATGGGGTACCATCAGTACAGATTTCCAACTTCAAATGACCAGACTAGTTAGAGTATTCAGGGAGTCTGTTTCTCAGAGAGGAGGTATTGGGGGAGACATAAATGAGCACAAACATAGTGGAAACTTGTAGTATTAATTAAACCAACCCAAGTCCAGCATCCTTTGTGACTTACACTTTGAGAGAAGTTGTATGCAACACTTCGCTGCAAATCGCCTTGTTCTGTGATTGTAAAAAAGAAAACAAACACTTGAAGAATTGTTCTTATAGTCACTCCTCCAACACCAAATATCCAGCCAAGTTTACAAGCTTCACTGACTTCAGTAAAGATACCCCCAGACTAAATCTGGCTCGCTGAACTTTGCGCCTCTTTAAATTTGGAGTAAATGTTATTGGTTGTGAAGACGATGGACTGAGCCAGACAGGGCAGGCACGTGCTGTGTGAGCTTCCCCACAAAAGTTCTGCTGATACAACACAATCCTGACCTGGCCAGGATTACTGGTTTTACAGTCTGCCTTTCTTAAAGAGAAACTCCTACCAGTGTGACAGCAGATACGATTGTTATGTGACAATGAGCACAACTTTCCTAGGAATTACACCAAACACACTTCACAGGTGACCCAAAATAGCCTTGAATTCTGCTATAGGTCTAAAAGAAACTAAAACCTAAATACATCATCAGGGTAAAAAGCCTCCCCATCATTTATACTGGAAGTTTGATGTTCAGGTTTCACCAAAGACCTCTCAAAACCTGGGTAAATCTACCAAAAACAGAGCACACCACACATGGCTTGCAGCTTCCTGGAATGTTCTAGTAAGCTGGTAAAGGAGATATGATAAAAGTGCAATATTTTTATGAAGGCCCATTAAAGGTGTGCATATCATGAAGGACATGTGTACCTTGCAGCACAGAAAGACACCAGCAAAGTTATTGGAGCAGATTCTGCACCTTTTTCTACTCTTACTGTAGTGTTGTTCTCTGACTTGCCCTCAGGGTTAATAATAAAGTGATTCTATATAATGGGTGGACTAGAGAGTTGTATATATGCACTCTGCTTAATTGCCATTGTGTGCTGTGGTTGATCATGCAATAACAATGAATCCATCACAATTAAATCTGGGAATTATTAAATTGATTCTATTTATACATACTGTCATCTTCCATAGGAGCTGCAAAAATGTTGTCTTTAATGAAATTGCACAAAAAAAAAAATCTTGGAGCCTGTTTTAAGTCATATAAGGCAAAGTTTTACCTGTGGTAGTTATTCCTAGCAAAAATTATTTTGTGCATAAATAAAGGCTCAAATTCACATTTGTAATAATTAGGTTTGTTTGCCTTTAAATGTCAAAAATTAAGGACTTAACTTGTTTACTGCCTAACTATAGATCAGTTTTTGTGGAGATGTTTATAATGAAATTCAGCAACAAGGGAGCAATATAAAAACCAAGAAACTGGAACCCATCTCAGGAATAGAAGTTCAGTATTGTCCTAATAATTATGCTGGCAGCCACATTTGCATGAAACCATTTTTTTTCTGTAGTACTCAATTAAGGTTATTCAGCTGCCTTGATGTGTTTAGAAACAAAACCACTGGCATCCAAATAAGGCTAATAACAAAAATGCAATATGATGTTTCCCATTTCCAGCAAAGGGTAAGAGAACAGATGTTCCTTATGCTGCCATGTTTCACCAGCACAGGGGGGAGCTGAGAAAGTTTGCAATTCATGGTGACAGTGCCATTAAACTAATGTAGTGCAGAATGTGCCTGATGGAAGCATGCAGCTCTGAACAATCTGCTTGGGCGCCCAGGAAAGGATGGGGATAGCTAGAACTGACCTTGCAGGGTAAAGAAGAAAAACACTCTAGCGTGTCTATAGTGGATATTTTTGCTCCTGACGAAGGAGGAATGATGAGGAGAACTTCATTGATATCAAAACTAATTAATTACTTTATTCTATACATCTAAAACTGAACCTGCCAAGCACTCAACCCTGCACACAACTGCACTGAATCTCATGACTGTCCCCCAAAAGTCCCAACACACACACACACACACACACACACACCCACTTGGCCCTGATAGACCAAGGAAAAAAAACACCATCACTGTGGGTAAACAATCTCCATATTGCATTCTACTTTGGCACAACACAGGCACAGCAAATGAGATGAGAATTGTTTTTCCTTTCTCTGAGGTTCAGAGAATGTGAAACCCAGAAATAGTCTTGGGAAGAATTATGCCGTGCTTTTCTCTGTGAGGAGAAATGTGGGCCCACACCTGTCCTCCCGTGTTGCACAGAGCCATCAGCTGTTGGACAGGACTGCTGGTGGCACTCCATGCTGTGTGGACATGGAACTGTGCTGTGCTGTCACCGCTGTCCCGTGTGGCAGTGCCATGGGCAGTGCCATGGGCAGTGCTGTAGCAGTGCTGTGGGCAGTGATATGGGCAGTGCTGAGGGCAGTGCCATGGGCAGTGCTATGGGCAGTGCTGTAGCAGTGCTGTAGCAGTGCTGTGGGCAGTGCTGAGGGCAGTGCTGCAGGCAGTGCTATGGGCAGTGCTATGGGCAGTGCTATGGGCAGTGATATGGACAGTGCTGTGGCAGTGCTGTGGGCAGTGTTGAGGGCAGTATGTGGGCAATGCTGAGGGCAGTGCTGAGGGCAGTGCTGTGGGCAGTGCTGTGGGCAGTGATATGGGCAGTGTTATGGGCAGTGCTGAGGGCAGTGCTGCAGGCAGTGCTGAGGGCAGTGCTGCGGGCAGTGCTATGGGCAGTGCTATGGGCAGTGCTGTGGCAGTGCTATGGGCAATGCTGAGGGCAGTGCTGGGGGCAGTGCTGTGGGCAGGCTCTGCCTCTGCAGCTCTAGAGCTGTCCCACAGAGGAGCAGGAGGGGACAGCCAGCAGCATCCCACTGCTACTGGGGTCCCATGCGTCCTCCAGGCTCCTCCAGACCATGGAGCGATCTCTGGATGTCCCATAGTAGCAGCCGGGGCAGTGGCACAGCTCAGGGCGGACTGACAGACACAAGGTGGCAGTCCTCTCAGGAAATGGCCGCATATTCTCCTCTGGGATCTTCCAGAGCCGGCCGGCTGCTGCTGCTGCTGCTGCTGGGTGCCAGGCCCCTGTGACCGAGTGTCCCCTGCTGCACTGGAGTGTCACAACGCCTTCTGGCAAGGCTGGTGGCTGGCACAGCCAAACGCCAAATCTTCCTCAGGATGTGATGTTCCCTGGGTCTGTTATGGCTGCAGGGAGGTCTGTGGAGACCCTATCTGTGGGGCAGGGGCTGGAGATTGCTACACGATGGGGAAGCAGCCTTTGCTTCTCCAAACTGTTCATTCCTCTCCAGAGGCCTCCTGCTGGTGAATATTTGCCCCATCTGTCACACTCAAGAGCACAAACAAAAGCTGCAGAGTAAAGCAGCCCTGGTTTGGGCCTTGCACAGGAGTGCTGAGCACAGCCCGTGCCATGAGCTGCACTGGGCTCTGCTGGCAGCACAGCCCGGCTCCCTGGGCACCACCGCAAGCAGGACAGGGTGACAGCTAGTGGCAAAGCCAGCTGTGACCCCCAGCACTGCCTGTGCTCCCTAGGAACACCTAAGTCCTCCTGGAGCCCCCCTCCATCCCCCCTCAGGCAGCACACCCAGAGACAGCCGAGCAGGGGGAGCCTTTCCCACTGGAAATGCCCAGAGTGAGCTGAAGAAACCATTGAGCAAACACATTCCCCCTGGGAGATCTCCTCTCCTGAACCCGAGTCATCCTAATATCCCAAGGACATAAACCCAATAGCAAAACACTGTATGACATGTTAGCACATTCTGGGGAGCAGGGACAGGAACCACAGACTGCATCCACTGTCTTCAAAGCCTCGGCCAGTGCCCAATTAAGCAGTTCATGCTTGGCCACAGGGGCAGGCTGGGCGCCTCCATGGGAAGGCTGCTGGAAAACACCCAGCATCAAGCAAAGGGCAGGTCTCCAGTGATGCTGATGAGATCAGGGCCACCAGCAGAGGAGGAGACACACAGAATCCAGTGGCCACCAAACCAAAGTCAAATGGACCCAATATTGGTTTTGCTTTTTGTGCAAATTCCTCGGGAAGGCTGTGAGTGCCCGCACTGCCCAAGCAGGCAGGTTGGGCTCCAGCCTGCTCCTGACTGACCAGGGATGCTGAGCACCTCCTCAGCTGCAGCAGGGCCTCAGCACTTTCCAACATCAGCCCCTGGGACAGATCTGGAGTATTTTCACTGACCTTCCTCCAAATGTGCCTTGCCTTGCCTCACAATGCCAAAGTAAATAAATAAATAGACTAACAAGCAGAAATGCCTTTACCGGACATTATTCTGGGCTGATTGGTTGTGAAACTTTACTCAAAACCCCAAAACCACAAAAACTGCCAGTTTTCCAAGCCCTGTGTTTTTCATAGCTCTCATAGCATTCTGAATAGTTTGCATTTCCAACATAGAATAAATATACATTTAAGCTAGTTGGATTATTGACACAGAATTAAAAAAAAAAAAAAAAAAGGCTCTTAACTGCTTGTTCTGTTTCTTTTTCCCATGGAGTGAAATAAGAAGTAGCACCACTGAACCATGCCTTGGACATTCACATTTGCAGATGTAAATGCTGACAGCAGGTAGAGTGCCTGCTATGCATTCATGCAAAATTCATTGAATAGGTGTACTTTAAATTAAAAACAAATCAAAACACACCACTTATGTATTTATGTCATTCACCCAGAGAAAGTCTATCACAATGACCCCAGGCACTTGCACTATTATTTCACTGCATTACAGACTGTGTTCTTTAATGACCCCAGGCACTTGCACTATTATTTCACTGCATTACAGACTGTGTTCTTTAATGTTAGGATATCACCATAGCTCAGCTGAGCTCCTCACTAGAACATCTTGGACTGTAGTAACTCTATTTTTTTACAAATGGAATAACAGGTAATTTGGCCAGAACCATGCTTTAGTGGCAGTGGCAGTGATAAGGAGTTTCAACCATCACCTCCCTGCTCTTGTTCTGCTCCTGATTTGTATTTAATGGCCACAGTTTTGACTTCTGAGGCCAGAGGTCTGTGCTAACACCTGGACAGGGCATAACTGCCTGAAGCACAAAGTGCTTGTGCCCATGCCATGCCCCAGCACACCACTCCTCTGAGCTGGTCCTCTCAACCCCTGCCCAGGGTCACTCACAGCCACAACGCCTGAGCTGCTGATCCTCTATGGGAAAATAAGGCACAGAAGACAATTTCTCCATTATTCCTTCAGAAAAGCTTTTGTATTTCAGATGGTCATAATGCTATAAACTCATCACACTGCCAAACAAAAGGGAACTCAAGGACAGGAGGACAGACATCTGGGAAAGAAAAACAGTTACATTTGGAGATCCTGCTCTAATGAGCAACCTTATACAGTTATTCAAATACAAATGTCTGGGTAGCTAAAGTGTCATATATGATTAAATATCTGCAATTAATTATGTTAATATTGTTACTTCAAGAACAGAAATTAATTTAAAAATTACAAAATGTGGGCATGGAAATAATGTTGTCTAGAACCTGTATACACAGCTTCCCCTTTCTTGCAGTAGCTGGGTGAATTAGTGAAGTTGCAAGAAAATGAGAACCCATGCCAAGTAAGGTATTAGAGACTTCAAGAGCCTTCACTGAAGTCTCCACTCTTCAAGTGCCCTCCTTCTTAGTACTCTTCATGCACAGGAGTGTGATATAAAGAGATATTAATGAAAGAATAGGAACAATATTATGTATGTAATTATTATCAAAAATGTAAGTTTGAGATTCTTTCAATTAAATAGTTTTGCTGGTGAAAAAGAAAAATAGATCAGCTTGAGTTTCAGCACTTACCTCTTCCTCAGCATTTGTGCTGTTCTCTGGTTATAGGCAATGTAAATGGATTAATTTTTCTTTTCAGCTTCATATTTGTTTCTAACCTGCTTCATTCACTTGCCTAAACAACTCTTAGGAGATGGAGAGTCAACAGAATTTGGGCAGTTGTTTAAAATCAGGAATTCACTTTAGAGCTATTGGGATAAGGAGGTTCTTTCCTGAAATGGCCTCTTGGTCCAAGTTTAATTTCTATTGAAAAAAAGCTTTCTTTAAAGCAGTAATAATTGAACTGTGAAAAGAAAGTAAATGCAAACAACTTCAGTTAAGCTTCAGTTGCTGCTATTTAAACAGGAAAAAAAAATCCCTTTCAGCTCCAGTTATACTCTGGGCCTAGGAGTGTCCAAGTGTTCACACAAACAGCCATCCTTTCCCTGGGACAAGAAGAGTGGATGCAAGGAGTCAGACACCAGCACCTCTGTGGAGACCAGGAACCAGAGATCCCTGGAGCTACCTGCATTCTGTACAGGTGCCTAAGCAGGCAGCACAGGAGCCTGGAACAGTCTCTTAAATCAAGAGAAACAGCAACAGACAGAGGAGCCAGGCTGCTTTGCACTGAGCAGCCAAATGCCTTCAGGACTGCCTGAGTTCAATACAGAGCATGCAACCAAAAGTCTTTTATTTATTTCTTTGTTCTTCTCTGCTGAGGGAGGGATGCCATTTTTTCTCTGCATGCTGCTGCAACATAGTCACCTATTAAAGTTATGTTTGTGCTCATTCCTGGAATTTGTAATGGACAGTAATTGTGCCTCTAATAGTAAAATTGCTCTCAGCTAGGCTTTAGCTTTGCTGTGATGCATTCTCTACTGTCACCCAAATCCTGGGATAATAATGAGGTTGAGCTTTTATCACAGACAATAAAAACTGAATAAAAGTATTGCTGAGGAATGAAGTAGAACACTTCCCATCTGATGATCAAAATGTAGTACATACAGGTTGTCCCAGTTACAGGGATAGGAGGCAGTGCTCAGCATTATGTGAGGGAGAGCAAAACTGTGCATTCTACACTCCCCTACGTCATCTTTAGTGGACTGTCCTTTTAAGGCAGTAAGGGAAGAGGAAGGGTGACCAGTGTTGTCTGGCCCGGTGCTGGGGAGAGGTATGGGCTGCCTGGATGGCACTGCCATCACTGCAGGTCCGTGGGTCATCACTTCTCCCAGCCCCATGGAGTCCATCCAAGCCTTGAGAAAACAGCTCCTGTGTGGGAGGTTGCCATGGGAAATGGAGCACCAGGACAATGCCAGCCCAGCAAAGGCTGCTGGGGACAGGCCGTGGGCTGGTCCCGAGAGAGAGGGAGAGAGAAAAAGAAAGAAAAGTACCCACTGCAGCTCACCACTGCAGCTTGGCAGAAGAGTTTCTGGGCCAAGATAGCTCTCCAGGTTTTGTCTTGGCCCTGTTTTTCCATTGTCGTCAGGCTGGGAGGAGGAGGAGGAGGAGATTGAGCTGCAAGAACCTCTCTGGTGTGCTGGCTTTGTCCTTCTGGTCTCCAAGTGGCAGACAGCCTGGGGACAGCCACCATTTAGGCTTTGTCTTCAGGGGGAAGCAGGTGATATCTTGCCCTTGTTGGTTAAACCATTTTCTTTTTGTACAATCATTTGTTACTATTGCTATGTTTCTATTGTGACTCAACTTCCATCTCCCTTAGTATTTATTTCTCCATTATAGAAAAGGAGACAGCTTGAGTGGCCTTAATTTTCCCTACTGAGATTTTAAACCCAGGACACCTCTGGCATCCAGCAAGAAGTTAAAGTCACAATTTTGATTAAAGCATATAGAGTACAGAACTCCCTGGTCACCACGTTGCTCACTCTGTTCATGTGGGCGTGGTACCTAACCCTGTATTTGTGTTCTTATGTATGGAATTATTTACCCATCTCAGTGCTCCTTTTCAAACCAGGGAGAGGAATCAAGATTGCTCTTTTTAATATACTATGTGCTAATCAGTTTATGGCATGATAACATCAGGGGAAATTATGTTCATATGAAATGTGCATTTGGTGGTATTTGTTCTGGCCTTGGCTGCTACCTATGGGAGTTCATTAATAATCACACTCAGCCTGTGGAGAAAACAGGAGAGAATGATTTTTCCCACCTTTCACCTCCTTGTCCTCCTACAGGTCTGTTATAACAGGTTTTGAGGATGTTGTATTTCCCACTGGGCGCTAGGAATAACATAATCTTGCTGCTAATTCTGCTGTTTCCTCTGTACAGTTTGGATGATCTACACCATATTTACCATGTTCAGAGATAAGACAAAGATTTTGAGGGAAGCTGTTCAGAGGCCTGCCCCAGGGCTGGGTAATCCTGACTGGCATGGAATGGGGGAGGAAATGGGTTAGTATTTGGAGGATTTCTCCTCCAATGAATTGGGAGTTCACCCCTGAACAACTACAGGACGCTGTTGACATGATAAAATATGTGAAGGGAAAATGTTGTGAAGGCACATTTCCAGAGAGGCACAAATTTATGCAATGTGCTGGGTCCTGGCTGCAATTTATTGAATACTCTTTGTCACTGGACAGCACCTTCAGGGAGAGGGGAAGGAAAACAAATCAACTGGCATCACAGTTAATCAAATGGCAGCTGAACCAGAAGGACAAGGCAGTAGCAACTGCCTCTGTTCAGAAGAGGAAATCCAAGACCAAGTCAGTTTGCACAGTGAGTGATGAAGAAGAGGCTGGCCCCTCACAACCAATGGGAGAGATAAAGCCAGAGGTGATCACCCAATCCTTATCCCTGTGAGAGCTGTGTGAGCTGCAGAAAGAGTTCACCTCCAGAGAGGTGGGTCCATATTGAGCTGGCTGTTCCAAATCTGGGATGCTGTGGCCAGCAATATGAACCTTGGTGGCAGTGAAGGCAGGCAATTCAGATCCCTGTCCTGGGGTGTGGTTATTGACCAGGGAATTGGAAAAAGTCAATAACATCTCAGCCTCTGGAGAAGACTCAGGTTAAATATAAAGATACCTTTGCAAGGAGGACATGTGTGCACAGCAAGGCCAGTGGAACACCATGCAGTGAGGTACCCACTGCCTGAGGGAAACAGCTTGGCTGGAGGTAATTTTTTCAGATGACAAGCAAGGTGCTAAAAATCCATGTCCAGTGAACATCACAGATGAGGCCAGAATTCATACAGCTTGGGTCAGAGATTTATTACCATTGCTTAGCAACACTGTAATGGATGGAGAGAAAAGACCAAGTGAGTACTAGCAAACTTCTTATATATGAAGACACTACCTCTGCCTCTTGACAGGTCCACATCTTGTCTGTGGAAACTAAAATGGCCAAGCATGTCCAGAACTTGTAATAAAAATGTGAGAGGGCCACCAGAAACTCAGAAAGGAACTGATTTTCCATTCACCAGTACAGACCCGTCTCTGCTATTAGGGGCAGGCACCCTTTGGTTAGGGAAAAGGGGTGCACTCCACGAGGTAATCTCTGGCTTTACCTGCCTGAATATGGAGAATACATGAGGAGGTGGGATGGAAAACCCACCTCTGACTAGGCAGCATGAGTATGTGAGTTAAGGGGAGGAAGAACTACCACAGGAAATTTGTCAGGGGTAAATGCCACTGTTTCTCAGGGGCAAGCCCCTAGGCAGAACAGAAGAGATGATGTTGTGTCTGATCCTCTTGAAGAGACCTCCAATTCATATTTACAAGAAGTGAGCAACAAATACCATGACAAGGACTAGAGGGCCTTGTCTCCAGCCAGGTGGAGGAAAGGGTCAGTTTGATGTGTTGGATGATGTGGATCCATGGCCTGGCACAGCAGAGCCAGAGGAGTACAAGGCTGTAGGTGACACTGGCACACAATGTACCCTGATGCCATTGAGACCTGTAGGGGCAGAATCCGTCTATTTCTGGGCTGACAGGGGTATTCCCACAGCTGACTGTACTGGAAACTGAAGTGAGCCTGATGAGGAATGAATGACAAAACCTCCCCATCCTGATTGTTCAGAGGCCCTGTGTGTATCCTTGGCAGAGATTACCTCAGGAGAGGGCATTTCAAGGACACAGAAGGGCATCACTGGGCTTTTGGGAGAGCTGCTGTGGAGACAGAGGAAATTCAACAGCTGAATCATTTGGCTGCTATGGGACTGCTGAGGCTTGAAGAGCAACAGGTAGTGATGGCCACCCCAGCGAGTGCCCATCAGCAAAACAGCACTGACTGGGATTTGGGGACACCACACTGGGCTGATCCATGAACTGGAGAGCTGGGAGTGCTCTGAAAGACTTGTTCACCCTTCAGCAGCCCGCTATGGCCTAGTGGAGAGTGGAGACTGACAGTGGGCTGTCATGGCCTGAATGAAGTCACACACTCACCGAGAGCTGCTGTGCTGCAGTTTCAGTACAAACTGAGTCAGAGGCAGCCAAGTGGTGTCACCATCAGTATTACCTATGTGGTTTTTTCCATTCCTCTGGCAGCAGAGTGCAGGCCAGAGTTTGCTTTCACCTGGAGGGGTGTGCAGTGCACCTGGAACTGACTGCCCCAGGGGTGGGAACACAGCCCCACCATCTGCCATGGACTGATTCACACTGAATTGGAAAAGAAGAACATCTGAAGTACATTGATGACATCATTGTATGGGGGAGCATGGCAGAGGAGCTTTTTGAGAAAGAAGAAAAGATAATTCAGATCCTCCTGAAGGCTGGTTTTGCCATAAACCAAAGTAAGGTTAAGAAGCCTGCCCAGGAAATTCAGTTTCAAGGAATGAAGTGGCAAGATGGACATCAGATTCCAATGGACATGATTTACAAAATATCAGCTGTGTCCCCAGAAACCAGCAGGAAGGAAATGCAGGCTATCCTAGGTGCTGTGAGTTTTTGGAGGATGCATATTCCAGATTACAGTCAGATTGTCAACCCTCTTCTCTATCAGTGACATGGAAGAATGCTTTCAAGTAAAGTCCCAAACATCCACAACCTTTTGAACAAATTAAACAGGAGATTGTTCATGCAATAGCCCTTGGGCCAGTCAGGACTAAAATCTGGCTGTACACTGCAGCTGAGGAGAGTGGTCCTTCCTGCAGCCTCTGGCAAAAAGTACCTGGGGAGACTCAAGAATGATCTGTGGGTTCTGGAGTCAGGGATACAAAGGATCTGAGGCCTGCTACCCTCCAGCTGAAAAGGAGATCCTGGCACCTTAGGAAGGGCTGCCTCAGAAGGGATTGGCACTGAAGCACAGCTCCTCTGGCAGCCCAAGTGCTGGGCTGGATGTTCAGAGGAGAAGTCCCTTCCGCACATCTTGGCCCTGATCCCGTGTGCAGTAAGTGGATGGCTCTGATCACACAGCAACCTTGAATAGGAAACCCCAATTGTCCAGGGATCTTGAAGGTTACCAGGAACTGGCCTGAAGGTGAAAATGTCGGGTCACCATCATCAGAGGAGGAGAAGGTGATGTGCTGAGGAGGCCCTACCATGTAAACAGCTCCCAGAAAAGGAAAAGCGATGGCTCTCTGCACTGCTGTACCACAGAGAGAACTGAAAATGGAAAGCTGCTGCAGGGAGTCCTACACAATGAGTCACAAAAGCTCTTGAGGGACGAGGTGGGTCAAGTCAGGTTGGAGAGCTGAAAGCCTCCAGCTGGCCTTGGATATCTCTGAAAGAGAGAAATGGCCAACACTACCTCTACACTGGCTCGTGGGTGCTGGCAAGTGCCCTGTGGGGCTGCATGGACTGGTGGGAGAAGAGCGGTTGGCAGCACAGAGGGGAAACCCATCAGGGCTGCTGAGCTGGGGAGAACATCAGTGCCTGGGTAGAGACCATGGCTGTCAAAGTCCTTCCTGCAGGGCTGCCAAAGGACATCACAACAGCAGACAGGTGGGTTGGGCTGCCACATTAAAGGGGCTCAGGTGGACCTGGACTGGCAACACAAGGCTGAGTTATTTCTGGCTTGATGGGTGGAACTAGCTCTCCAGGTTTTGTTTTGGCCCTGTTTTTCCATTGTTGTCAGGCTGGGAGGAGGAGGAGATTGAGCTGCAAGAACCTCTCTGGTGTGCTGCCTTTGTCCTCCTGGTCTCCACATGGCAGACAGCCTGGGGACAGCCACCACTTGGGTTTTGTCCTCAAGGGGAAGCAGGAGATGTCTTGCCCTTGTTGGTTAAACCATTTTCTTTTTATACAATCATTTGTTACTATTGCTGTGTTTCTTGGGAGCCTCTTTAGTAAGCTGTGACTCAGCTTCAATCTCCCTTAGTATTTATTTCTCCATTATAGAAAAGGAGACAGCTTGAGTAGCCTTAATTTCCTCATTGAGTTTTTAAACTCCAGACAGGGTTCAAGAAAACACAAAGCACTTAGTGACTAACTTCAGCATTAATTAAACTCTGTATTAAGATATATCTATACAGCGGTGGAAAATAAAGTTAGGTCCAGCATCTCTCTTATTTAATTGAAAAATTACAGCACTTCAACAGCTTTGGAAAACATCACATGCCTTAAAAGAGATCTGCCTAGCACAAATAAGTGTCATAATGCTTAAGCAAATTAACTGCTCCAAAACCCGCCCTGGGTAACAGTCTGGTGGCCCTGTGTTCACCAAATATGTAGAAGGCATTCAGAGGCATTGTTCCTAAATATGTTTCAGTCCTTTTTTCTAGAGATGAGATTATTTACTTCTGCATCTTTACAGCAACTTTACTGACACTAATTTCCATTTTAGCTGCAAAGCTTTTGGATCCAGATATGGGGTGACCACAAAATGGAAGTCAGGCTAAATCAAGGCTGCAAATTTGAGCTCTTGCATCTTTTCTGCTATGTGTTAATGGTATGTAATTGATCTCCTACATGAAATGTAATAAAAGTGTGCCAAGCTAGAAGTTATTGGTATTTTTTGAAACCTTCTGACATTTTTGTCAAAGGCTGGGAGCAACCATCAACGCATGGTACTACAGGCCACAAATAATAGGACATAATTTCTGACTGCTAATTAATGCAAGCAGAACGGGCTGCTCAAAAGGTGAAATGTTGCCTATCTCAGTGGTATATTACTTTAGCAATCATCCTTCCTGAAAAAAAATTATGAAAATTACATTTGACACTGTTTCTACAGGTGCTGAGCTTAGGAATTGCAAGAAGAATCCACACTCACCTAGAGTTCATAGCACTCCTTATATTTTCACTTTAATGTGTCAATGCTCTTCTTTCCCCGGGTCATTTGAAGAATGAATATGCCATGCATAATTCTGCCCTAAGCCTATTTCAATGGGAAACAATGGTGCAATGGCTTTGAAATAATGATGGATTGGGCATGTGGCACATGAATGTGCGCTTCGCTTGCGAGTGCCTTGTGGACACTGTGTGTCTGAAGAAAATCTTACTCATATTCCATTATTATTCTTTTCAGCAAGGAAAATCTCTTCTGCTAAGCATGGTCCTCCTCACCCTGGGACCCTGTTCTGCATTTTATAGCAATTTTGTTTCCCAGTTCTTTTCCCATCCACTTTTACCCCACATTCTAAAATAGGAAGGACCCTGATGTGGGTCTGCTGCTGTTACTTGGTGGCTGTGTCAGAGTTTCCTATCCTGGCATGTCTCAAGAGCAGAAAATGCACATTGCAACAGCGTGGAGCTGTGGCTTACGGCCAATCAACTGTTGCGATTACGCTATCGCAGTGAACTACCTTTGCATTTCTTGTTGAGGAAGCCTTTCAGGGGCCCTAGCTATGTTTCATAACTTTTTCTGGTTTCACATGTCAGATGCATCTTACTCTCTTGCCTCTTCCCTTGCATAAGTTCCCCTTGGAATTCCCTGGGAGATGCTGATGTGGGCAGCAGAAACATGGGACGTTCATTGACGGACACTGTTCCTTGAGGGCATGTTGATGGGACACTGGTGAGGACACTCATGGGGCCTGGGTGCCCAATTCCCTTTTAACAGGGAATCTCTTCAAAACCCTGTGAGAATGCCTGCCCAGCCTCCCAGATTCCTTTATGGGCAGTGTACAGCCAGACTATACAAACCACCTTGGGTTGTGTCAAAGTAGGATCCTTTAGAAAGCTAATGGTTGAATGCAAAGGTCCTGCTTTTGGCTTCTCAGGAATCATAAAATAAGACAATCTATGTACAGTGCTAAATAATAAATTTTAAAAGTGTGTGTGAAGCTGTTCATAAGCAACTGAATCCTAACAGAATTATCTTCAAATACATTACTACACTTACCAGCAGAAAGCCAGTAGTAACATAGTTATAAAATGAAAAAAGCTGAAATAAAGAATCAGCCTTGTTAAAGTAGGAAGAAATTGAAAAGCCACAGGCCATGCCTGTTTTTATGTGGGTGTATCAAAAATCCCTCATTTGCTTTATTCATTCTTGCTATAACTGAGGAGAAATTTGGTAACAGGATCTAAAACACAATGTCACATAATGGACAGCACATTGCTACCTTAATACTGATTGTGAACAGATCTGTCTTTTATAGCTGAAAAGCTGGGAGGCAAACGTGGCACTCACTTCTTCCTGAGCTCAGCACAGTGCTCATCCTCCCCAGCCACATATCAACCAGGCACTGAGCAGGTATCCAAAAGCCTTAATTTGCAGGGCACGCTGTAGTCTATAATCATGGTAATCCTGTAAGGCAGTGCTCCATGGCTGCCAAAGATTGATTAAAAAAACTGGAAATATTACGTTTTTTCCCTTCCCAAATAATGCCCAAGGCAAAATGTGTTTCTGTGCCAGATACTTTCAGCTCTCTGTGAATTACCTTCCCAGACAGGGGTAACCAGACACATTTCTAAACTGGCATTAAAGGTGCAGCCTCTGGTTTGCAGTTTTTCAACCTGTCAAATATCTTTCAAATTTAGAGACTGCACACTGTGGATCACTGCCAAGCAGCAAGGGAAAAATCTGCCAAGTAACCCTTCAGGTGTCTGTTCATTTGGGTCACTAGCAGCTCTGGCTAGCACAGCTTGACAGACTAACACAGAATTTGGGAAGGACTGGACCTTGCTTGGGGGCTTTCTGCTGCAATGCTGGTGAAAGCAGCCTTTGAGCTGAAGTGATCACCATTTCCAAAAGGCAAACAAATCCAACATCTCAATGCAAAGACTGCTGTCACTGTCATCTTCAAACAGTGCCACACTACTCTGAAATGCAATTCACCACTCAGCAGTGGGGAAATTCAGTGCCCTGTAAATGCTTCCTCTCTGCATCATACCACAATTAAATGTCATAAATATGTAGGAGCCACTGAGGCATATAGAAGGAATGCCCTCAACAATACTGGGAGTTTCCTGCAAGCTAGGGACAAGGTAGAAAAGGAAAGAAGTCCAAGTCTTATGAAAGAAAGCAGAAGGAGATACAATCTCTTTAAATGTGCAGGCCAGGCTAAGGTTGGGGAGTGGGGGCACGCAAAAGGCTTGGGCAGCTGGCTCTGGGCAGAGCTCTGACCCTGCTTTGAGCCACTGCTGCTGAGCACTGGGATGTGCTGCAGGGTGCCCCACACCACAGTCTGCAGGCACATCTGGCTCTGCTGCTCCACTGGGACTTTATGATTCACTCCATTAGGATCTGGAAGGAATCCATCCTACAGCTTGGGACTCCAGTTGCTTGTTTGTTATTTATTATTGTTTTTATTATGGTAGCCTTAAACGGCCCAAACATACAAAGGTACCACAGGGTTCAGCCTTGACGAGAAGCAGATGAGGAGGCAGACCCTGCCTACAGTAATAAAATGCAGAAAGCTGATGTAGCAATGCAAAAAGGCTTTTGTGTGGTTTGCTTCTCACTACCCTGTCTCTTGGTTCCTAGGGATGTAGGAGACAGAGTCCTGGTACTACTTTCCAGAATTACTGTTAGAGGGACATTCTTTCAAAGCAGCAGAAACTGCAAGAAGCCTCTGCCTCCTTTGGCCAGAGCCTGATTCTAATAGCACTGTTGCATTCAGAAACACCTTGTATTACCAAAAAGGCCTGTGATATTCACAGGGCTGCTGCTCATGCAAATATAAAATGGGAAGTATAAAGATCTGGTGCTAATCATTATTTATTGTACAATTGTTTTGTTTGTGCCAGGTTTTAAAATTCACACTTCAGCTGTTTCATGGGGAGGAAGATTTTACCAGAGCTCTGTTCACAACAATTCAAATTCATGGTTCAGTTTGTGCTGGGGAATGTGTAAAAAGTTCTTCTCCTATAGGCAGAAGTGGCTGAAGAGATCTTGCTCAACCATAGCACAGAATGCTGTACCCCACTGCACAGCAGAAGCTGAACTCCAGAAGTTTCAGCAAACAAAACTCCACAGTTCAGGAAATTAGAAGCCTGCTAAAAACAAGGATTGTAATGGAAAATATTTTGCAACCCTAACTCTAGCTGTTTCTAGAGAGATAAGCAGAGGATAGCTAAATGGAAATTCAGCTAAGACATCTGGACTAATTCGTCTGCAAAATGTCCCATAGAATTTTTATTAAAAACACAGGCAGTGGCCTGGACAGCCCAAAGCAATATAAAAGCAATGTGGATCTGTTGACTCAAGCCATCTACAGAAATAGTAATACCATGCTGATTTTAATAAACCTCTAATTTTTCTCTTTTTTTTTTTTTTTTTTTTTGATGAGGCAGAGATTTCCCTAAGCATTATACTTTTAAGAACTACCAGTATTAATAGCAAAAATACAGAAATGACTGATACATTTTTAATTGTACAGCTACATTTTTAATTGCGCAGCCAGTCTGTGTTATTGGCATAGCAGAAAATGTTTCAAGCCTACAATACCATCAGTGAGAATGACTATTGGTAACCTGGGATTAGGTACTTCCTGTAAAATTGGAAATTACTCAAATTACCAGAGCTGTTTGGGAACACCATATGCATAATAGCACTTGTCCTATGTGCTGTTTGGCAATACATTAACTAATGGCAAATTAGTTATATATTAGTTATAAATTAGTTATATATTAACTAATGGCAAATTATTTGGTCAATTAGGTGATAGACAGTTGTGGACTATGCCTAGCTGTCAATTATTATATCAGAGACAGTTTTTCATCTAAATCTGATTAAAAGACCATTTTTATTTTCCAAGTTTACAGAATATAGCAGATGTGGATCTGAATGAAGTTATCTTTTCTAATAGATACAGGACACATGGTAGTATGGTATTAATAAAGGTTTGGGCCAAGATTTTCTAATATGGGAGAGTAATTTTAAGATTCCACCATCCATATTTAGTGTTGGAATTCAGCAACCTTTTTTCACAGAGCTCCAGCAGATCCTATTGAAATCAGTGGGTGTCAGAGCTTTTGGAAGTTGAACCACTAATTCAAGAATCCCAAGGGAGAGTTAAGAGCCAAATTTTCATCTCCTCATGTTAGAAAATCTGGGGATAAGATTCTGTGTGTACCAAAATTCCCATCCACTTCAGTGAAGGCAGGATTTTTCTCTAATCTGGAGCTGATTTATGAGAAAAGCAGGTTACCCTGAGAGGCACAACCAAAAGCAGGTGATATATATAGGTAGGCCCTTCCATCACACAAAAGCAAAAGGCCATCCAGACATGCCAGAAATTTAATAGAATAGCTATTCCGATATTTTAGATTTTTTTCTGACATTTTGACAGGCTGGTTAGAATATTTACTGGTTTTAATTTTGCTGTATTCTGATAATTCAATTTTGATTTTGCTATATTCTGAGCATTCTTACACACTTGAAAGTAAACGTTTTTGCCTGTGGGAGGACATGCTCCAAAATCAATGTGATGCAATGGGAAAATGCAGAAACTTTTCACAGCTTATCAACTTCCAAGACAATTATATTACAGGCGTGCTCAGGGACTGGACATGCTGTTCAAGTGGTCTTGGAGTATAATTGGTTTTTCTCTAATTACTATTATTGAATGTCCCTCAAAAAGCCTTTCTAGAAAGCATTTCTGCAACTACCGTGGGCAGGAAGAGGGGAAGTGAGGCAGGGAGGGACCTGCAGACCCAGAGCTGGGCTCTGCCCCTCGCTCATGCCCTGCTCCTTGTGCCCATGGGGAACCCTGGGGATTCAGCTCTGCTTCCAGGGCTGCTGCTGGCAGCTGAGCCTGCTCTGCAATCAGGACATATTTACACAGGTTACATCCCTGTGGATGTGAAACTCTGGGGGACAGGCAGATTCACTCCCTGCCATGCCATCAACAGCAGGCACGCCCAGCAGCCAGCCCTTCGGCTCCATCTGCGGTGAATCACGCCGGCGTGGAACCTGATCCTCCAGGAGAGATAACATTATAGCTCGGATATTTAATAAACAAGGCTGGGCTTGAGCTTCCTCTGGGTAAAACCACACAGGGTCCCTTTCAGTTTCAGGAGGTGAGAACCAAAACTTTACTCTGCCTCCAAACAAAAGCTGGCTTTTATCCGTGTCCAGGATTTTCCTAATGCCAATGTTGTGGTTCTCGTTTTTCCACAAAAACAGTGCTAGTGATGGAGACATCTATTGAAAACTTCCAGGATTTATAGCAACTGGCAGCATGTTCAATACGTAATTGTTTTTGGAACAATCATAATCTTATTAGTTGCCAGTCTCTCCTACCAAGATAAATTTAAAGGAAATCAATCTGCTGACACTTCCCTGATATTTCTGGCAATTCTAACCTTTAAATTTAGCAGTTGCACTGAGTGTATACCTTGGGGGTGTGAAACCCAAAGAATTAAACAGTTATCTGCTAGCAGTGAACAAAGACCAAACACTGGCAAAAGCCCTGACTTTGTCCAGTCAGGAAGATATTGAAGCAACTTTGTCAACAAGTTCAAGCAAAGATTTAATGTAATTATCTGGATGGGTAACAAACATCAGAACATCATTAGCAGAGAGAATTATTTTATGCTGCTTCAAACAAGAAATATGTTTTATCCCCTGACCTTCTTCCTTCTGTCCTGTGGTGACAGAAGGAGATGTCAAATCATAAATTGTCTGCACTTTGGGACTGGTAAAGGTTTTGAGTTATCTGTGTTCACAAAGTACCCCTACTATTTCTTTAGTGGAAATTCAGCTGGTCTGGCTGAATATCAAATGCTGAATAATTATTTCTGTTCTTGAAATTCTAGTCCTTGGGAGAATGAAAATCTTGCAATCAAAAATCCGGTTTACCCAATAACATTAGATTAGGAATGATACTGCCAGCAGTGTAACCATTACTGCTGATGGTGACAAAGTTTTATTTTTGCTGCATGGTCACACACATCCAAATGAAGATCTGATACAAGATCTGCAGCCTCTGGAAGTTGTTTGTTTGTTTGCAAAATTCGGCCCACTGAACACACACGTGGATGTATGAATTGAAAACATAAACACAGAGGTTAGATGTGACCAGAAAACCTAGAATTATTTGGGTGGCACGTCCATGTGGGGCTCTGCAGCCAGCCTGGACAGACAGGTCATGTCTCAGAGGGCCAAACCCTACAGATCACTCAAGAGATTTACAGGTGAGTCAAAATTCCCAGAATGACCAGGTTGGAAGAGACGTTCAAGATCATCAAGTCCAACCCAGCCCCAACAGTTCAACTGAACCCTGGCCCCCAGTGCCACATCCAGGCTTTGTTAAACACACCCAGGGATGGGGACTCCACCACCTCCCTGGGCAGCCATTCCAGAGCTTTATCACTCATTCTGTAAAAAACTTTTTCCTAATATCCAACCTGTATTTCCCTTGGCACAGCTTGAGACTGCGAGCTCTGTTCTGTCAGTGCTGCTGGAGAAAGAGCCCAGCCCCAGCTGAGCACAGGCACCTTTCAGGCAGTTGTAGAGAGTGAAAAATGAGGGTTAACCTCTCCCAAGGGTCTAAATCCATGGCACTGAGTGGCTGCATCCAACCTGATCAGCAGGGACAGGACAGAATACTTTCCCATGGTTACTGCCTGTTGCTATCAGCACACTTCATAACCTCCTTTCAGCTGTGCAATTGTACAATGGATTCACAGCATCTGGATCCTGTTATGTTTGAAGCACGCCTCATCAGAGCCTGAATGAGAGGAGATGCTGGTGAGCAGGCTGATGGAGCAGTGGACAGCACTGCCTCTCCACTGATGGCTCTGGCATTCCCACAGCAGCCAGTGTGGTCACAGAGCTATGCAGATGGCATTTGCTGATGGGAATTTATTGATACAACTCATTAAAGAGGAGTCTGTTTGAGAGTGCCCCGTCCTTACACTGGAATGCTTCACAAGCAGGAAATGTCACATCCTCAGCCAGCCTGGATCCCACAGCTGCTGGATGGGGAGCAGGGCATGGTGCAGCTGGCAGGGCTGATGGCACTGTGCAAAATGGCTGAAGCTCAGTGCTAAGGAGGAGACAACTGCCCGGTTTTGTACTGCACTCTCCCTTCCCAGCATAATTTGGGTCTTCTTTTTCCTTCCTAAATCAAAGGCACAGCTCCCTGTAGGTACTCTGAGGGGAGACACTACAAGAGCTGCTGAAACTAAAAGAGAGCTGAAGAAAAATAGGTATAAAATATCCATTAATGTATTCGGGTTAGAAATCAAAGGAAAGTTCTGGACATGAGAGGATGAGAGACAGAACTAGACTGTAATTAGAACACAGGAAAAAAAAATCTCATTTATGGGTAGGATTAGAAGACACAGCTGATTGCAGAAGCTGGAAACTAGACTTGAAAACTTTTCCCACCAACATTTTTTTGTCTCCTCCAGGAGATGGAAAATAGGGGCATTTTCCAGATGTGGCTCAAAAGGATGGCTCTAGTTCTCTGGCTGCCTGATTACAACTGCAGCTCTGAATCCCTGATCTGTGACTTTGGGGTGACAATCTGGAGCCTGAACTGGGCATTTATACACATTCTTCATAGTCTAGGCATAAGAAACCCTCATTAAGGCATCAGAAATATGGGAATATGGTAAATATGTGGAAATATGGGCCCCTGCATTGCTATGATACAACTTTGTGTATCCTCTATTGCTCATGGTGGTACTACTGAACATCCCCTTCCCAGAGCTGCTCAGTCCAACTCACAAAGGCACATCCTTTAGCCCAAGTTCATACTATGGATAGTAATACTGAAAATTACTTTTATCATCCTTCAGAACAAAGTCATTATGTTCCATTTATAGATTTTGTCTTCCTGTCTTCCTCCCAATAAAAAATAAATTTTCTACAAAGACAGAAATTATCCCCCAATGTTTTAACTGAAAGCAGATTTCTACTCAAAAACCATAGGCAGGCAATTTTTGTAGAACTGTCCTTCACTGACAGAAGAAATCCAGCATGGTTTTCTCACCTGGCTAAAGCACATGAACTGATGTTTTCTTTTATGATCCTTTCTTTGCACAATTCAGCATTAAAACCTGGATTTTGAATACTTTAAATCTTAATTGACTTTCCTCAGCAGAGATTAAATCACTGAAACACTGTTCATTGTATAAATAATGCTGGAGAAAATCAGTCCTGAACTAAACACCAGTAACTATTATCAAGATTTAGGTATATCTTTTACAAAGTGTCACACTTCGGGATTTAGTAGTTAAAAATAATGTTTATATCTCAAGACAAATTACAGAGCAGGAATTAATCTCTATCCATATTCTTCTTATCCATTTGAGTGATGACAGGTACTATATAAACATCAACATGTGTGATAAACCCAGTTGATTTTATTTCACTGATCTGAAACTGAAGAAGTTATTGTGCTGAAAGGTATTTTGAGAATCAGGCAAATACAATTTCCTGACTGGCATGAACCTTGCTCATCATTTGTGACCAGAGTCTGTTGCGTTGTGAGGTCCCCAGGATGAGGTGAGAGATGAGGAATTGACTTCATGTTCTCAGGAGACTGATTTATTATTATATTATATTGTATTTATATTGATATTATATTATACTATATTTACATTGCATTATATTATACTATATTCTATTCTATTTATATTGTATTATATTTCTATTCTATTTATGCTGTATTATATTCTATTTATATTATGAATTTAGATACTAAAACTATACTAAACTATAGAGAAAAAGATACAGCAGAAGGCTAGAAAAGAATGAAAACATTCACCAGTTCTTCTCATGTCAGGTATTTTTTCCCTCCCTAACATGTCCCCTGCTAATTATAGAATTATCTGAAGGGCTTTCTAAGTGAACAGGACTGTAAAACACAGTTCAGTTTTGCAATTACATTTCCTCTTTCTATCCTGTGAGGCTGAAGAGTAACTGATTTCCTTCTAACATAACTAGTTTTTTGATAACTTCACGATGTTTCCTAATCTCTGACTAACTTCCAACTGATGAGTAAGCTGCTGTAAAATAGGTAACAAAATATCATGATGAACAGCTTTTCAACAGAAACAGGAGGGAGAGAGGCAGAGAAACAGAGTGCATAGAAACACCTCCGTTTTACTGTGATTCACAGGAATACCAGGCCAAGTTATGGATTAATCTTAACTACAAGGATACTTTTTCTCTTTTTTGATGACTTCCAATATATTTCAAAGTCTTAATGTTTCAAAACTCCCTGACTAACATCTTGGGAATTAAATGTTCTTGCTTTTATTTGAAAATATTTTACCAAGGGGAGAAAAGAATGCTTAAAAATATAAAGAGTCAATGTCTGAATGCCACTCAAATGATTTTTTTCTTTGATAATTTGCAAAACATAACCACTTTTAGGCTGTCTCATGTTTGGGATGCTTGCTTTCAGCATTTTGATATTTTCAGAAAGAGGATATTGATTTCTAGGCAGGAAGTTGGCCTAGTTGGGAAGTTGACCTGAATTTTGGGAACCAATGATGCACACAAGCCAACTATGGGGCAGTGTGCATGCTCATTTCATTATTAAATTCTGTCTTTCAGACTCTTCCCAGTAGCAGTATCCAATAAAGAGCATTTTACCCTATTTTTCCTTGGAATTGTTGAGTATCCAAGGACAAAAAGTGCTGCAGAAGGTGTGAGGCAGGTCCCTGTGCTGGGCTGCTCTGGGTGGCTGCTGCTCCCTGAGGAATCAGCAGTGAAAACTCTTCCAGGCAAATCACAGTGGCAGCCAGTCTGATGCCCCAGGAAATGGTAGAGATGTGATCCAAGTCCTATAAACTCTTCAGAGCATGAAAAGTAAATCTGACCTGTCCCAAAAGAGTTTGAACTAGTGCAAAGCTGGTGCATGTTCATATATTTCTGCCCTGAGATTATTTGGGTCCATCCTCTGCTGTGTGAGATGTAGAGCAGGGATGCAGACCCACTGCAGGAACAGCTGAACCCTGAAGGATGCAGCTGAAATGGTGAGTTCAATAAATAATTTATGAGAATTATGAGTAGCAATGGCCAATTAAGTGAAAGGGGGGGCAAAAAACCATTATCATAAGCCCTGCACTGAGACGGAACGAATATTCTCAGTAGAATATAACAGACAATAACAGCATTGTCACTGATTCTGTCAGCCTGTTCCTGGTGAGATGGGGCCCAACACCCAGTGGTTACTGGTGCCTGTGTTTGGCAGCATTGCCTAAACTAGGTTTGACAAACACTCATTAATCCCACAACTGCCTCCCATGACAGATCAGGGCATGCCCTGATTTGACTTCATTTGCTGCTGGAGATCACACACTGAGTCAGACACAAGTGGAATCCAGGAATTCTGCTTCTATCTCCTGCATTTCCCACCCAGAACTCCAGCTGGCAAGGATTTCATCAATCATTGCAGTGTTTAGGGGGTGCCAGGCACCAGGCTGAGGTTCCAGGAGGAATAGTTGCCTCAGTGCTTATGAAAACAGGAAGAACTGCATTCCCTGAGCATGGCTGTGGATGCACACGCAGACTTCTTCAAGAAACTTCAGATGACAGCCTCAGTCCTAAACAAAGGAGAAAGGCAGCTCTCTGCTGCACTGAGCATGGCTTGCTTCCTTAGAAAACTCTGTAGGGAAACTTGAATAAATTCATTTAGATGTTTTCAATAAATCTGCATTTTTCCAGACTTGCCAAATACTGCCCAGGTAGGAGCTACCTCAAACACTTCACAGGGTGCAATTAAAGACAGTAATTCTATTCAGGTACACTGGGGATATAAAGCTGTGCAGTAATCACAAATATGGCATTTGCTGTCTCCTTTGTGTTTGACTTGTAACCTAAATAATGACCTCTTGCAAGCACAGATTTGATCAGCTGTCTACCTTCTGTGTTTCCAAAGTCTTAGGGATAAATCCCTAATCTTTCAAAATATATAAACTGCTTTTTGTAACCTTAAAATAGACAGTGGCTCTGCCAGAGAGATGTGAAAAACAGATTATCAGTTGGACCCTGTGGCATTGCTACCAATGCATCACTTTATTTAGGATTGATTAATCAGGAAAGGAAGGTTAGGGGTAGTTTTATAACAAATGGTAGTTTTCTTCCTTTCTTATAGGGGTATGCTATAGGAAGCAATAGACCACAGAAAATGGCTACCCCCTTTGATTTTACTGCAGATCTGGCCACAGGAAATGTTGCACATTTGGATCAAGCAGGATAAACAGCAAGGACTTCCTCTTTTGTGAAATCATCTTTAAGCAGCACCTCTCCCCAGGAAAATAGGTTTTCCACTTTACATAATGTTGCAGCAGCAGTGGTTTGTTCCTAAGTTTTTTCTGGGTAGGTTATGAACTTTACAGCTCTGACCACAGATCAGTTATTTATCATAACAGGAAAGATGAGACCAAAGATATTTCCTAACCTTCTCTTTGCAGATCAGAGAGAAGTAAGGCAACAAACATTAATGCTTCACAATCAACTGACAAAGATGATACAGAAATATGAATTCCTCTCTTCTAATCATATTTGGTTGAATCAACCTGTAATTTTAAACAGCAAGGAGCAAATCGACACACAGTTTCACTCAAATCTCTTCTCCAATGCAACATGACCAATCTTTCAAAAGTAGATATGCTGGTACAAAAAGAAAGCTTTTGTTTAGAGACAAACTAAGGAAGGCAGTAGAGAAATACCCCATTTTGGGAGAATGCTCCTCCTTTTGATATCTGTAACAGGTGTTCCCATGTATCCTGGCAGTATATAAAATATGAGAAATGACTTTGAAGTACTGTTGGACACAAAAAGTTTTTCCTCATCTAATACATTTGCCCCTCAAGAATTGCCCCTTGGCATCAGTGACCCTGCAAACACTGAAATACAGTGGCAGATATAGCATTTTTTGTATGCTGCAGAAAATTAGTAACTGTAGGAAAGCGTGTTCCTACTTTATAGAGCCATATGACAAGTTGCACATAGCTGGGATTGCTCAAGTTTCTGCACCACAAACCTGAAGTGCAGAGTATTTCATACAGGGCCAGATTGCAGAATTAACCACAGGCCTGCAATGCACGGTGCAGAGCTGTGCTCCTGCAGGGGAGGTGGGACAGGCGCCAACCTCTGCAGAGCCACTCACAGCAGCCACCAGCATTGCTTGCCAGTTAAACATTTAACAAATGAGGGATTGGTCACAAATACCCAAATTTTACACCAGCCACCTTGGAGGAGTGGTGTTGAGTCCCTCTTCAGACACCTCTCCACGTTGTCACACACATCCTGGAGCACACATTGCTCCAGGTCATGAAGAAATGTGGAGCAAGCTCCTTCACTCCACACTTGTCAGTGAAAGTGTCTGTTCCTGTTGTGTGTGTCCTGTGTCTAGGTGGCATTTTGCTACCAGTCCTGGAGACTTTGGGTTCATGCTGTCAGCTTGCTTTTCCAGCTGGCACTGTGAGCGGGTGCCCTCAGCCTGCCTTAACAGGTCGCTTTAGCATGTTCCTCGAGTATGCTGGTCACCACAAAATTGATAAAAAAAGGAAAATCAACTGCAGTCCTTTGCAGCTCAGGAGACTGCCTTGGGAAGATCTTTCCTACTGAGATGTCAGAAATGCATTCAGAAAGGACACAAAGGAGGTGAACATCATTGCTCAAGCTGCAGAAGACACATCTGACCAAAAGGCTGAAGTCATGAGCACACTCTCATCACTCTAGCATTGGCTTCAGTAAACTTTGGATCAGATTGCACATGAATCGGTTTTGTCTTGTTTTGCCATCAGTTGGACACTTCCTAGTTCACATGAGCCTGAACACACAAACAGGACTCAGCATGTTGGAACTGCAAGCCATACAAAGAAACCCTGCAAGCCTGAATTTGCTGAGGCTTGCCTCAGAAAGAAATGTGGGTGATCTACAGTTTATGGGGCGTAAACCACAGGCTGCTGGCTGGAAAGAACACACTGCTACTTCTCCATGCCTTTGCACCAGACAACACAGAGATATTGAAACACTATCTTGACTTTAACTCAAAACAATGCCCAACTCAACAAAAGATTTCCAACTGTTTCCTTGCTGGAAACAACATCAAGAGAATACACGCAATTAGCAGTTAAAAAAACATTGAGTAGCTCCCAGCCAACCTCACCAGTGTATCTCAAGGAAGATTAATGCTTCCAGATTGAGAAGTATGGCCTTTATGAGCCTGCTACTGAATTTAGTGCTTTGTTCCTGCAGCCAAAGCTGGCCTTAAAGGCTGTGGCCATCCTGCTGTGCTTAGAAAATCCTTTTTAAGATAGATAGATAGATAGATAGATAGATAGATAGATAGATAGATAGATAATAAATTTTAACACCTTTGTTACTGAAATTACTGAATTTGCTCTGAATGCAAGCAATGTAAGTCTCGTTGTTATGCAAATATACAAAATTTAGCCAGTTTGATTCTTTAACAGAAATTCCACTTTGTCTGGTGTTCTGGTCAGAGTTAATTTTTGTGCTAATTTTTGCAGTGGGAGGGAGCATGTCCAGGACTCATAGGTTATTTTACACCACCTCCCATCATTTCCAGGGATGGGAGAGAGATTTTCTTCCAGAAAGAAGGGGCTCCTTGCAGTAAGCATGGCAGACAGAGCAGGAGGGCAACACTGATCCCAAGGCAGAGAAAAGGTGGGATAACTCTGGTGCCAAGACAGAGGGAACTAAGGTGTGTTGTTGGGGATTTCTAAAATGAGCAATAATGTTTCTTTTCTTGTACCCTCTCTCAATAATATTATTTCTGTTACTGTTTGTTATCTCATTGCTGTTTCCAGTAAGTTGTTCTTATCCCAACCTGTCATCTTTACTTTTTGTGCCTCCAATTCTCTTCTCTATCCCACCACAAGGGAGAGGGGGAAAGGGAAAAGGGGAGGAGCAAGCAAGCAGCAGCGTGGTTTGAGTCTCAGTGGGAGCACTAAATTGGGGAGTGCCATTCCTAAACAGTGACATCTGCTATAGAAAATTTGATGGATGCCCTTTTTGAAACAAGACCCTTCTGTTTAAGCAGAAATGGCATTTATAATAAATACAGTACTGGTGGAAGAAAGACAAATCTATTGTCTGAGAAGAACAAGCTATTTAAATTCCACAGTGATGGAAAAATTGAAGGGAAAGAGATGGCTGAGGGGCTTTGTGAGTCTCACAATGCTTCGACTACTGCAATGAGGCCAGAAAATAATAGTGATCAGCTTTAGAGATTGTGTCTGTTTCAAACACACATCATTTCAAACAATGATGACAACTCTTCCAGTCTCATTTTCGTACTGTTGCTGTTATGGAAACTTTCTCTGTCCTCATCAGCTCGATTTTGTGTCCTTACACCAGTAATGAATCACAGATGACACTTCCGGGACTCAGCCTCTTTTGAGGGCATTTGCTTCCTTCATGAGCTCTTTGGTCAGGTTTAAAATCTTATTTTCAGAGGCTGAGTGAACAGTATGAAGAGATTTTGAGGATTCATTGAGAAACACAAGAAAACAGCAAGGACTGTTTATGTACTGGTATTTCTACCACTGATGTCTTTCTAAATGATGCCTTTGAATTTTAGAGATGCAGTCAGGCATATAAAAAATTATGATAAATACAAATAAATAAAATAAACTCATATTCCTTTGTCTGATATCTTGAGTGCCTGTTATCTCCTTTGCTGGGATTAAGCTTTTATACCTCCTGATGAATATTTGCTATAGGGACTCCTAAGGGGTCAGGGCAAGAAGGATTTCTTCTGGTGGTTTGAGGTACTCTTAGGCACTTGATCATTTAATCAGCTTTGGAAGACTAACATTTCTGGAGCTGCAGCTCCAGAAGAAGAAGCAGCCTGTCTGCGCCAGCTCACACAGAAATGCTGGGCTCTCACTACTGCTTTCGTCTCTGCTGGCTAAAATAAGGAAACTTAAAACTCCCAACACACCCTCTTGGCCAAAACTACAGTGGGATGGTGTAGCAGTACCAGCTGTGGGTTTCTCTGGTCTGGATTGAAGGCACTTGAGGTAGTTCATGTTCACACTCAGGTGTTCATTATTTCTAATCAGTAAAACAGTCTCACTACTGTGAGTTCAGCAGCTTTTCATTAGCAGGCACAAAATGCCCAACAATCTCTTGTTACAAGGTCTTTTAAAACTAAACTATCCAATTAAGAGCTGACACCTGGATTATTTTCCCTTTTAACCCAATAACTGATCCCAAAGAGCTGCAATGGGGACTTTTCTGCCCAATTACAAAATGCCACCCAAACCCATGGAGAAGAATGAAGAAGAAGCATGAAGAAACCCAGGATGACACCCTGTGCCCTCCATCTTGCTGCCATCCACAACACACTAAAAATCCCAAACCCTCAATTTCTCACCCAGTGACGCACCTACACTGCTCTCTATAATCTGTTTCACATGTTTGTGGATTCCAGTCTGTCTTGAAGTCTGGGAAACTTTCCCCAGAGTGAGGGTCAAAGTCAGTGCTGCCCTGGGGGTCGGGGCTCCCCAGAGAAGACACAGAAATATTCCCTGTGTGCCCTGGGTTTGCACAGGACGGGATGGCAAAGCAAGGCAAGCAGGGTGCACAGCAAAGGGACAGCTCTGAGCAGCTCAAGCACATTTTGTAGTTTGACTCCAGGCCACAAATATACAACCCATTTCTGACTGCTAATGAGGGTGAAAATTCTCTTTCAGTATTTTTATTATTATTATCCCTACAGGAATTTCTATTGGAAATCACTGACAAGCTCCTGTCAGAAGTATGGATAACTTGGTGTTCAATGGTTCAATGGCAGAGTCTGGCTGACAGTTTTATTACACTCCTGAGCCAAACAATAAACTGCATTTAAAGCCAGATGACTCTCTTGTTGTACATCCATATATGTTTTACAGTACAGCTGTAAACAATAGTGAAAACTTCAACAGGAAATTAGATTTGCAGGTTTCAGCTTTTAGGGGCTGGGCAAATTAATCTGAGCTTTTAGTGCTCATCAGTCACTGATGCATTTTGCATTAAACATTCCCAGGGACCTATCCAAAGTGAGACACACAATCTGAGATTCAAAAGTCCCACTGTCACCCTAATTTTCATTTTATTCAGTGTGAAACCTATTTCTAGCAGATCACCAAACATTGACTTGTGGTTTTCATGAGCTCTAATGCCATGAAAATAAACTTATTCATTAGCTCAAACATACAGTGCAATGACAGAAAAGGCACAAAAAGCAATAATAATTTCATCCCAGTGGAACTATATGATGGGAGCATTTTTCTTGGTGGCATTCACCCACCATAATTCAGTCTAAAGTACTACTTCCATCTCAGCATTTTGGAGTGTATTTCCCATTTCAATTAATTCCTTATTATTTGAACTCTAATGAGCTGTGGGGTGCAACTCAGTGGCATCTTCAAGGCACTCTGACTGTCCAGCTTTGTTACTTCACACAAAGACCTTTATTTTCTCTTAAGGTTATTAGCTTGGATGGGCATGTAAAGGGAAAATGTAATATATAAGAGGACTGAAAGTAAAAACCAGACATCCTTTTTAAAATCCATCCTCATGCAATCGAAAGCATCAATGACAGCATGCATATAGCAGTGTAAACATCCTGCCTTGCACTTTTACTTTGTGGTAATCAACACACAGACCTGCACCAGGTCCATTAAAGCAGTGAAAACTTCAACTTAAAAGTGGAATTTATGCTTTAGCTGAGGTGCCATCCGATGAGGCTCTTTAAAAGCTGGCTAATCCCAGAAGACTGTTCCAAAAAAATCCTGCAGGCAGCATTTACACAAAATCCACAATGAAATTATATTTCATTTCCAAATCTGTTTCAACTCCAACTTCTTTTCCTAAAGTCAGAGCCAGCGCACAGATCAGATTAAGAAATAGTAAAGAGAACAAAGTCATTCAACAAGGCACTAATAACAGCCCACAGCACATAGAAAGAAATGTCATGTAGGTTTAATCACTTAGAAAATTGTTTTCTAGCTTTAATCGTGAATGACATCAGTTTACCAAGCATATTTAAACAACAAGAAAACCCCATAAATAGCATAAAACACTACTGGTGAGTTGCTCCCCTAATCAAAGTGACTACAAGTTATCTACTTTCTCACATAACCACTGCCATAAGTCTTGGAGAAGCAGCTCCAGAATTAAGTATCTACATTAAAAAGAAATAAAATAATTTTGTCTGGAAATGGATTGTCCATGTACCCTGAAAGATTTGTGGCCTTTTGAATACAACCTTAGGAGACCATTGTAGAAATGCCCCCTTATCCAATGGGAAAAAAGAAAACAAGGGCACTGGGAAGAATATGGCAAAGATGGGGGAAAAACCGTGGTAAATTTTGGTACTCCCCAAAAGTGTAACTACTCCTTGCTAGAAGAACCTTGCAGCAGGACAGATGTTGACTGCACGCTTGTTTGGACTAACCAAAGCTTTTAAATTAAAGAGCTGGATGCTTGCATCACTTCTTAGGTAGCACTGTAACAATCCAGATTTAGTGCTGATTTACTGCTAACTCAGCCAGTCCTGCAAGCTGGTCCTCTATCAAGTGTTGCTTCCATTTTTTAGCATTATTTTAAGTGCAGCAGGCAGAAAGAAGACAGGCATGTGGCCAGAAGAAGAGATCTGATGGAAGGGTCTAAGATTTAAAATTAAGCAGTACATGCTGTTTTTAAAGCTGAAAGGGAGAACAGGGAAATTTAAGAATGGTGGGGAAAAGGAGAGAACAAAAAATTATTCCCCTGCTGTTGGTGTTCTTGGAAATATTCCACTTGTTCTATATGACTAATGTGCAATCTGAGGCATGGACCAAAGGAAAAGTTATTCTCACTCCATCAGTCAGATTGCATCATTGCCTTGAAAACAGACCAGAATTCCTTCCCAGGAAACCTACATTGGGATTAATTCCCTTCCAAATTCAGATTATGATGAAGTTTCTACACAGGTTAAACTAGCCAGACCCTAATTTCTGACTTTTGAGAGCACAGAAGAGCTGTAAAGTGGGGATTTGTATGGAGAATTCAGCTGTGGTGGAACATGTGAAGTTGTGCACATCCACTGTCCCTGCAGAGACTGAAAATAAATGAAGACTGGCAGGCAGTGAAGACAAAATGGAGCAAATTCACACCCAGGAGCTTCAGCATCACACAGAGCTGCCTATGGAAACAGCTGGGTGGGGTGTATGGCTACAATAAAATAATGCAATTCTGTAGGACAGGAGTGCCAGGCACGTCCTGGGAGCTGTGCCAGGGGCACTCCAGGCTCATCCTTCCCCTCCTGGGCCAGGGGCAGCCCCAGCCCTGTCCCCAGCCCATGGGAGCCACAAGCACCTGCAGCACCGGGTGCAATAAATACCCTGTCCTGCCAGGCTGAGAAATCCTCCCTGGTTTTGCAGTGCTGTGGGCACCCAGAGCATCTAAAACAGGAGTGGGACACTTGTCTGCTGCTCCACAGGGGTTTTATTTGCTCCTCTTCAGCTGGCTTGGGCCAGGGTCAGCCAAACGCAGCCTGCAGCAGCTTCTTTCTTTTATTATTGGTAAGGATTAGGATTTATATTTTATGTACAACTCCATAGGTGTGCAGGACATTTAACACGAATATACAAGGACAAGAGTTTACACAGCCCAAACAAGTTTCAGCACAGCTGGGGAAGGCACACACAATTAAAGGTTTATTGATGTATGCTCCATGTGTACCTGACCAGGAGGACAAAATGTAGGGTGCTTTCTGGGGCCTTTTTCTGAAGGCAAAGAGTCATTTTTATGAGTAACACTTCAGGTGTTTGTTACAGCAATCTGCTGCTTCACAGCCTAGTTCATAGGAGAATCCAAGTTTGATTGGCTTCAAAAACAGCTTGTGAAAGGTTTCCACCTGATCACCTCAGGGAATGAGCATGGTTGGGCTAAGGGCCCTTTGCTCCTGCTTCAGAACAAAGTTTGCCTACAGGCCTTCGTAACTGTCTGCAAGCACATGGGACTACTTTCCCAAGCTTTCTCATCCCTTTATTCTCCCAGGAGTGGTCCCAAAGGTTGGGCAAAGGATTTGCCCCAAAGCACAGAGAAACGGTGCCCTTGTACTTAAAACAGAAAAATAAAAACAAACTCCCCCTCCCCCCCCCCAAAAAAAAAAAAAAAAAAAAAAAAAGAAAAAGAAATGGTAAAGTTGCAGCATACTTTCTTCTGTTGTTACCTCTCTGATGCTGGCCCTGATTTAGGGTTTCAGCTACATCCCAGTGATTTCCTGTGGCCCACAGCAGGTATCCACAGTCTTTGCACTTCTTACTATTATTATTTTCTTACAGTCTCAGTGATTAAAGGCTACAACCAGGGGCAGCCTCTCACTATTCATCCTCACACCGCTCTCCATGCACATTAACATGGAAAACTATTCTGTGAATTTTAAAATTAGTTTTTGCTGAGCTGGTTTTCTAACATTTACTCATTGATCTTATTGCCTGTGCCTTACTATGACACAGCATCAGAACCAAAACCTGCACAAAGGAAATATTCTCTTTATGTTTAACAACAGGAATGAGTTTTAAATGGCAATGTTTTGTCTACTTAAGCAAGGCAATTACAATATTCTCTGAATAGGTGTGAACTGAAATGGGTAAGACCAGCACTTCACACAGATATTCAAACACATGCTCTGACAGACTTCCTGAGGAGGGACATCTGAAGGACCACAGGTCTGGTTTTGGCTGCTCAGATTTAGGATTCTCCTTCAGCTTTGGGGCTTGGGCTAAAAGATAGAGAGCTCTGTTTTAAAGTGGGTAGGCAATGCCATCAGGGAGCAAAGCTCTGAAAAAAAAAAACTTAACACATCCTATCTGTCCTCACAGACAGGAGGAAGAAATTGTCACTTTATAAACTCTACCCTGAACTGTCCCAGTATGTATCAGTGCATATTCCAGTATGCTAAAGGAGGATAATAAATTTAAGCCTCTAAAATGTGTTTCAAACGGTACTTTATGACGTTTGGGGATGATGGTAGTGGTGGTTAGGATTTTTTAAGTTTTTTTCTTTCTTTCTCTCCTGGAATTTTGTCCCATTTGTTGCTACTGAGACAACAGCAACCAGAACATAAGAGAGACAAAGGATGTAGCCAAGGAGGAGGAGCACAGCTGACTGCATTCTCCTGGCTGAGGGCTCTTCTCTTGGGAGGGCAGAGATACCTGCAGGCTTTGGCTGGTGTGAGGGGTTGGGCTCAGCTCCTTTCCCTCTCTCTCAGGATCAGAGCAGGAAGGCCGAGCTGCTGCAGCTGCAGGAGGGTTTGCTGCCATGGTGGAGCCCAGCCCATTGCTGCTTCCTTACCTGGGTGAGCCTTTGCTGCCAAGAGCAGCCACTGGACTGGGCCCTGTGAGCACCCAGCCTCCCTGGAAAGGGACCCTCAGAACCCCTCAGGGGACACCCAGGGCCCCCAGCCCCTCCGAGAGAGCCGTCCCTGGCTGGGCTCAGGAGCCAGGCTGCCCCTGCCCATCCCCATGGGATTATTTCTCTGCCACTGCTCTGAGTTTTTCTGTACACTGTAACCCAGCACCCCCTTCACCCTGTGGCTCCTGCTACAGAGCTCTCTTTTACATTTGTTCACCACTCCAGGGTCTGCTGCCCCTGCCCTTTCAGCCTGCTGCAGCCCATTTACCAGCCATGGGGGCACCAGAAAGCTCCTGCCCTCCTTGGCAGACACCTGTCTTTCAAACCAGGTCAGGGGAGTACATTGCCAAAGCAAAATTCATGCTGGAGATGAAAAACACATGTAAAGATCAATAATGATCAGTGGGGCACAACTCCAGCTGACTACAAGGCTTGAGCGATGGCCACCAACACAAACCCTCACTGAGGAAATCCTCAGTACTCCAGGTGTCTCAGCTCATGTCACAGTTTAGACAGCCACAACACACAGAGCATCCCCTCACAATTCCAGAAGGCTTTGATCATTCCCCACACAGAGTAACACCTTACCTCATCAGGAGGCTTCAGGAGTCTGTCCATACACAGCAACACCAGGTCACTGCAGAAGGCTGCAAGCATCTCCCTTCTGGTTCTTATCCCAACCTGTTATCCCCTCATGTTGATGCACTGCACCTGTGTGCCCTCTGTTCCCTCTGTGGCTGGTCAGTGATTGCACACCTGGGCACTCCATGGCTCATTGCTGCCAGTGCTGCTCACCTGCTGCTCACAGCTGCAACCCATTGGGGATGGGCCAGCCCCATCCCAGTGACCCCAAACTGTGTGTGCCCGCAACACAGCCCCCTCCCAGTGACCCCAAACTGTGTGTGCCTGCAACACAGCCCCATCCCAGTGACCCCAAACTGTGTGTGCCCGCAACACAGCCCCATCCCAATGACCCCAAACTGTGTGTGCCCGCAACACAGCCCCCTCCCAGTGACCCCAAACTGTGTGTGCCCGCAACACAGCCCCCTCCCAGTGACCCCAAACTGTGTGTGCCCGCAACACAGCCCCCTCCCAGTGACCCCAAACTGTGTGTGCCTGCAACACAGCCCCATCCCAGTGACCCCAAACTGTGTGTGCCTGCAACACAGCCCCATCCCAGTGACCCCAAACTGTGTGTGCCTGCAACACAGCCCCATCCCAGTGACCCCAAACTGTGTGTGCCTGCAACACAGCCCCCTCCCAATGACCCCAGACTGTGTGTGCCTGCAGCACAGCCCCATCCCAAACTGTGTGTGCCTGCAGCACAGCCCCATCCCAGTGACCCCAGACCGTGTGCCACACACAGCTCCAAGCCCAATCACCCCAAACGGTGTGCCGACATGGGAAAGATGTGCAAAAGCCAGGGGTTAACAGTAAGCAGAAAAATCAACACAGGAATATTGAGAACTAGCTTGGCATACCTGAAACCCCTAAACAAGCAGTGCTTGCCATCAAAGATCTCTAACATTACTATGAAAATTTCTATGAACCTGTGCAAACCCAGGACATTGGGAATATTTCTGTGTCTGCTCTGGGGTGCCCTGACCCCCAGGGCAGCGCTGACTTTGACCCTCCCTCTGGAGAAAGTTTCCCAGACTTCAAGACAGACTGGAATCCACAAAAGTATGAAACAGATTATAGAGAGTAGTGTAGGTGTGTCACTGGGTGATAATTGAGGGTTTGGGGTTTTTAGTGTGTTGTGGATGGAAGCAAGATGGAGGGCACAGGGTGTCATCCTGGGTTTCTTCTTCATGCTGCTTCTTCCTTCTTCTCCATGGGTTTGGGTGGCATTTTGAAATTGGGCAGAAAAGTCCCCAATGGGGGCTCTGCGGGATCAGTTATTGGGTTAAAAGGGAAAATAATCCAGGTGTCAGTTCTTAGTTGGAGAGTTTAGTCTGAAAACCCCTTGTAACAAGAGACTGTTGTCCATTTTGTGCCTTCTAATGAAAAGCTGCTGAACTCACAGAGTGAGACTGTTTTACTGATTAGAAATAATGAACACCTGAGTGTGAACATGAACTACCTCAAGTGCCTTCAATCCAGACCCAGAGAAACCCACAACTGGGACCCTCACATGAGCCAGTTAGCCAAGGGATCCCAGATTAGACAATATAGCAGAGCACTGTTTGAAGCCAACATGAAGCAATAGCTAAAAGAGGACAGTTGTATCTAAAGAATACATCTGGCAGGATGGGCCTTATGTACTCACTGAAAAACATGCAGAGCTGTCCCTGATGCTTCAGCAAAACACTTCTCACTCCTGCAGCCTTTCAGTCAGCAATATCTATTGTAAAGGATGCAAACCCAGATACCTTGAGTAGAAATTTAAGCCTTTCAGGTAGGAAAAAGGGCACTGATTAATAAGCTGGCGTAAACAAGTGAACTTTTTATTTCATTAACTTTACAGATTGGCTTAAAGCCCCCAAAATTTTGCAAATAATGATTGCTCCTAGGGGACTATCTCTGTCTGGTTAGTTTATTTGTTTGCATGTACATTTGGTAACTAAGGTCAAAAGTTTTATAGCAGCAACTGTCTCTGAACTATTACTTGGCTTTGATTTTTTAGCTGTGGCACTGAGACTTTTGTGCAATATTGTTAATAATAGAAATGCACTTTGTTTTAGTTTTGACTAATTATAGATTTGCTTGATGCAGTATTTCATGTGCATGGGTAAAAGGTAATTGTTACAGCTTTATAAAATTTGAAGATTTAATTCTGCCTTTAATTACAAAGATATCACTGGTGATGCAGAGGATTTAGTGATGTCAGAATTCATTACAATTTTGGTTTAGCCTGAGATGAGGCAAAACAGTGTCAAATCATAGTGACTAAATACTGACTCTACAACTTTAGAAATGACTGATTGGGCAGAAGTTGAATAAGTGCCACAGCAGCACAGTGCAAGTCACAAAAATATAGCTATTTCCAAAATGTAAAATTCAAATCACTAAATTTGATCAGTGCAAGCACTAGGCAAACCAGCATCCACCCTTGTACTTACAAATTCAACATCATTCTTATTCCACCCAGTCTCAAGACCCTTATAGGATATTTGGCACAACTTGCACAAAAGAATTCTCTTCATGTAAATTTTGATGAAACTTCCAGCCTCATTTGATTATCTAAAGCAAGTGTTCATAAGTTGATATCATTACTTGGTATTATCATTTGCTTTAGTTAAAGTATGCACACACAGGGCAAGCACTGTCTGTGACACCTGGGATCAGAGCTGATGACATTTATATCAGTGCCCCATCCTTTACAAATACTGAATGGAAGCAGCAAAAGTGACAATTTGATCTTTTGCAGTAAATATTCCCCAATAGCTAAGAAATAACATCTGCAGAAAGTGAAAGTGTCATAACAGAAACAGAGCTAAACTCTCTGTGCAAGGGATTTGCAGCTGGCATTGCAGACTCACTGATGTGCAGCTTTATTTAAAATATCCACTGAGAAGCTGAAAGAAAAATACTCTCTAGCACTGAAGAAAACTGAAGACATTTTCACCTTTAATATAAACTGCAAAAAGAGGCAACACCACAAGCATCTCCAGCCAATGACCTCTCTGGGCATGATCAACATCAACACCATGGCTAACCATTATCCTTGAACACTTGCAAAAATTATGATGTTGGGGTTCCATGTTGAACTCCCATTCATCAGAGTGTATAAATTTGTCCTTTGTCATTTTTTTCAAACTGCATTTTGGCAGAGGAGCACTGATGGGTGGGGAGCTTTTGGAAAGATTAATTTTTTAAAAATTTGGTCTTTTCAAACTGTTCTAAATACAGCAGTGGGGAATATGCCCTGAGGAGCAATGCTGTTGCATGTCTCTCAGGGGAGGGGTATTGACAATTAAATATTGTCAGTTTTTTATTCAGTGCAAGAGGAAAACAAGCATTTGTGTTTCAGGCTAATTCATGGAAGCCTCTGGCCCAGCAGTGCTGAGTTCAGGGTGATGCTGAGGGGCCAGAGGAGGGGAGCTGCCCATCAAGGCTTCCCAAGGGTGGTCTGCAGCTCTCTTGCAACACACAGGCCTTTTGTAAGTGGCCTGAGCAGCATCTGGGGGCTGTGCTCCTCAGAGCCAGCTGGTGTGAAGCTGTGGTGGCTGTGGGGTCTCCTCCAGCAGCTCTGGGATGGGGTCAGTGTCTGGACACTGGCATCTGTCAGCCACTGGAGCCTGAGCCAGCCTCCCCTCATGGCTGCCAGGCATTTTGGCAAATCTCACAGCTGGGATTTCAGCCCCTGGCTGCTTCTGCAAGCCTTCCTATGGCTCCACATGACAGCAAGAACCCTGTGCAGGAGCTGGCCCAAAGTGCAACATTTCCAGGCTCAAGATGAACTTCAAGCAGAGGCAGCACAACCCATGGTGTTAGAGGGGGATAACAAACCCCAACCCAGCCAGGGGCCAAGGTGATGGACAGAGTGACCCGAGGAGATTGCTCCAGCAGGAGCACCAGCAGTCGAATCTGGAAGAGAAAAATACCATAAATGGAGTGAGATAAAGACTGAGAAAGAAGAAAAGGATTGAGGCAGCCTAACCACCAATTTACAATGCTAATCCCCTGGTAGAATTTCTCTGAAGGCCTCCCTGTCCTCAGACACCAGCACTTTACCTGCCTTCTTCACCACAGAACCCCAGACACCCCAAACACAGTCTGCCAGAAGGAGAGAGCTCTGGAACAATGACCTTCCCTTCTCTTTTGGGTGTCAACCCACTTAAAAATCATGTTTCTTCTTTTTTTCTCCTTTTATTCCTGCCTGCACCAAAAATTCCCAGAAGTCTACAGATAATGAGAAAAGGAGTGAAGGCTTGCCAGGGGACTGGCACAGGACAGGAGCTGCTGTTTTCCTCTTGCACTGAATAAGAAAAGCTCAATGCAGTTATGGGCTGTGAGATCTCAGTGCTGCCTGCACATTGCAGAGAGGCACAATGGCCTTGATCATTCTCACCTGATGGAAATGTTCAAGACCAACTGGAAAGAATGGCCTTTGGATCATCCCTCAGTTTCCACACCTGATTGCTTGCAAAACCCCAGTGCTCATTCAGTTCAAGCTTGGAAAGATGTCAGAGATTGAGAGCTAATAACAAAACAGGGGCTTGACCTTCAGGATAGAAATATACATTAAGGAAAAATGCATAAAGGGATATTTCTTTAAATTTGTGCTGATTTGGACTGGGTTATGGGGGGCTGCTAATGCATGTATTCTATAAGGTACCTTCACCCATACATCTAAAAAATTGAAATGTTGTAAGATCATTTCAGCCCCGAGAAAAAGTAACCATCTTCACACCTGTCAGTGTGTCACCAGATTCAGCAAATTTGCTCATATTCATTTGTAACACTGATTTGAGTGCCCTTCATAGCACATTAAATTTATCATCTATGCAGCAAATATGATACAATTTCTGCAGTCCCCTAACAGGAATATGTAACAGACATGAAGCTGTGTCTGTATTTCCTCCTGTACTTCCTAGAAATGAATGCAATTACAAAGCAGTTTTGGTGAGACACTCTTGATAACTCCCTTATATAAAGGGAAGTTACTGTCAGGACCTTATCACCTCCATCAGAGGAGTTCCTGGAAACAGGACAGTCCATAGCCAGAGATAACACAGCCTGAAATCTCCTGCACCTGCTGGGCTGCACCCTCTGCCCTCTCACTCACTCTAAGTTGTGGTGAGAGGCAATTGTCATTTCTGTCCTGTACAGACAGCACACTCATTTCACACAGCAGCAGAGGTAGCTGTGGTGGTTTCAGTCTGCTCAAACAGCATGAAACCCTTCAAGAACTTGCTTTTGGAGCTTTTCAGACAAATCATATAAACCCTGCAAGGAGAAGTTAACCTGTCTGTCTCTGGAAGTGAATTTCTAACATGCAAAACAAACAGTTTATACCTGTTGTTCTGAGGACAAATGTTTTAGGTTAGGACCAGGACCTAATTAGTGATAATCACTCCTAATTCAAATCACAGACAACCTTTTACTGTTTTATGTTCTTACTGGGAACCAGCACTAGGCATGTTTTATTTACAACACCCAAAGAGGAGCTGGTTTGATCCTGAGAGAAATGTGTCCTTTATGCTCCTCTCTCCTTCCCTATTTCTAGCACACAAATGGCATCAGTCTGTCTCAGCAGCTGCTTCACCACCAAATTTTAGCTAAAGAAATCTGTTCTTTTAGAATATCACTGTCCAGGATGGCAGCTGCCACACACAAAGGGCCATAATGGAGATGAAGATGTGGATCACACTCAGCTGCCTTTGACCACCCTGCTTTACTTGAACTACAATGAACTCAATGCCTTGAGGAACTTGCAGACCAAGCCCTGTGATATGAGGCCTGCTGTAAGACCAGCTTTCAACCAAAAGTTAGGTGGTAAACAGGAGACATGAACCAAGTAGACAAGTAGACAGAGTTTTTTATTTTAGTATTTGTACTGCTGCTTCCTAGTCATTGTCAGTGCCCAACATGGTGCTCAGAACAGGGCTGATTTAAAAATGAATTTTAGTAATGTAGGGAAATAATGCCATGATTTCTTTAAATCTGGGCAAAAATAAACCAATCCCTGAATTTTACATCTGTTCATCCCCAATGACTCCCACTCTGCTGTTTTAATTGAGTGGAAAGTTAGGGCACTCGTTCAGTTCTAACAATTATTTTCTGCATCCTTGCTTTATTTTTAACAGCTTACAACAGAAAAAACATGTTATCTCATGACTTTCTAAAGCAAATAGCACATTGTGGTTTTGGGCTTGGACACTTGAACATGAAACTTCCCAGCAGCAAGTACTGTTCTCTCTGTAGGGCACTTCTGGTAAATCATCTCTCCTAGTGAGAAGTAAGGAAAACTGTCACCTAGTGAGAAAAAAGCTGTTTCTTAGAGCCCTCCCAGCTGAGAAAACACAGAAAAATCACTTCAGATTGCAATTATTGTACAAGATAGAATGCTGCACAGAAAGCAGCAGGCCTTATTGATTAACACCAACGCTGGGATTTGGATAGCTGGGGTATAGCCTGACCTCCCCAGCCAAATCACCTCACTGTCCTGCACTTTGATTTCCCAGTCTGTGAAAATGAGGGTGCTGTCATTTACTTTTAACATTTCAGCAACTGACATTCTGTACCTCGAATTCTTTAAATGGTAACTTCACTTCCACTACTGTGAAAAGTTGACTAAAACAACATTTCAAAATCCTTCTCTATGTACTGTACTTACTGTTCACAAGTCTGGCTGTGGTTTGACTTTTGGCATCTGAAATTTGGTCTGCTGTGGTTGACTTTAGTCAGAAATTGCTAATGAGCCCAGATCTTCTGTAGATTTGAATGGGTTGCATAATCAATGCAACCATCAGGGTAGCTCTAAACACTGCTCTATAACTTGTGCAGGTCCTCTTTATAGTGGCTACTCCTTTGAGTAGAATATTATTAAGAGCCTGTAAAAGTTAACAAGTGCCTTTTTCAGGTGCAGCATTCATTCAGAGCTCTTAAGAGAAAATTCTGACTCTGGAATGATGAATATGCATGTAAGATGTCAAAAACAAAATAAAACACTTTTAAGAAAAACTGTTCTTTACATCCTTGGGGAAGACAACTTATAGCCACCCTCAGGCCTTGGGTTAGTTGCTCATTATTGCCAGTTTAGTCAGAAGCTGGCAGGTCCAGTTTTGTTACCAAAATGACCAGAACCTGGCAAATTATTTTGGTGACAAAACTATCTTCTACAAGATTTGTCCTGCCAATAGCTTGGGTTCTCTTAACAATATTTGATCTAAATTACATTAACATTAGTAACTCACCACACAAAGCTGGTTTGTCTCTTCTCAGTTCTGCTGTGTTTGCTCAGCCCACAGCCAGGCACTCAGGGAGCTGCAGAACAGAGACAAACGGGCTCCAGAGCAGCTGAGCCACCAGCCACACACTGCAGGGCAGAGGACAGGTGGGGAGGAACAGATTATACAGCACCTACACAGAGGAAAATGGCCAGGACTCAATCTGGCTCAGTGAAGTCAGCCCAGAACCATCCCAGCACTACCCTGCCCATACTTCAACCAGAAAATGTCAATGGGTGTTCAATAGCCACAACACTGACACACCCTCCTCAGGAAGGTACCCTCACTGTGCATGGGAAGAGTGATTAATATAATTCTGAGAGCTGATAAAGATATTATAAAACCACTTTGCAGTGATAATAAGGAATCTTTATACTGCTGACGTAAATAATTGATTATTCATGAGGACTCCTAAAGAAAGGCCAAAGGGTTTATTTACATTGTTTTGATCCCAAATTTTTGGCTTTAAAAATCTGGTCCTCTAGTAAAGGAACCAGAGGATCCATGCTGTTAGCAATACTGTAATGTTATGAGGAGGTAAGCAGGGGAACAACCTTCTCCTGTGCAACTGAATGGTGCTGGGAAATGAATGCACTGCAAAGGTGTTATGTAGTTTCCCTCAAAGGACCATTGTGCTAATTCAGCTGAATTCATTGGAACTCAAGTCACACATCAGTCATCTTCCATCACCACCTTCCCTCTTCTCCCACCTGGGCCTTTGACTGTGTCCCAAAGGCAGGCTGCTCTTCAATGTCAGAAATCTGGGATAAACACCTGCTGCCTGGATCTCACTAGAACAGGACAAACCTGTCCTGGGGAAAAACATTCCACATATGGGGGCTACTTTAGCTCTAAAATCACATGAGTGAGGAGGCTTCAGTCACTGAAAACATCATTCCTAACCATTATTTCCAGCTATTCTGTAACTGAGCAGCTTTCTTGCTGCACAAGCTGTGGTGCCAGCTTATCTTTCAGCACTATTTCCTACTCTACCTTCATCACTGCATCTAGTAATGATTTTCCCTTCCATAATTGATGTAATCCTACCAATGTCTAAGATGCTGATTTCAAATGTAAAATCAGAGCTGAAGCAACAAATTTGCAGTAAAATGCAAAAATTAAGGAACTGCAAAGAGTTCCTTGAAAGTGATATGAGAAAAAGTGGATCTTGCTCTGATTTCCATTATTTACATACTTCTGTTCCTGAAATCAGAACAAAGTCTTCCAGTAGATTCTGGTCAGCTAAATGACTCCTATCATTTCTGGAGTGATCATGGATTGCCTCTGAGCCACATACACTCACAGGAGTTCTTGTGTCCAAGAGAGGACAAGACAAAAAAGGAGAACTGAAAATGGCTGACTGTAAGGGTGGCTGTGCACTGCACTTCCTTATTCACACCAAAATAAACCAGAAAACATCATTAGCCATTTGAAAATGTAAATGGGATTGAGAGCAGCAGCAGGCATGCATACAAGTGCCTGCACTTCATTCATGCCCTCCAGTGCCCTGGCAGACATCACACACCTGCCAAGGACTGCTGCACCCATCTTACCCCATCCCACCCCATCCCATCCCATCCCACCCCATCCCATCCCACCCCATCCCACCCCATCCCATCCCATCCCACCCCATCCCATCCCAGCCTGCACAGAGCAGTGGGGGCTCTGTTCACAGCCCCCCTGAGCTTCCCATCCTCCTGCTGATGTTTAATTACTGTCTCTGCCACATCTCCCCTTTCAAGCCTAGTTAAAATGAAAGCTAATAGCAAAGCATGTGATAAATCCATGCCAACATTTTCTGGAGATTTGGCATGGCTCCAGTGTGGGTGCTCAGCCTTTAGCCCCTGGCCTAAACCTGAATTTTGGGCACAGGTGAGCTTGCTCATTGCAAGGAGAGCCAACAGAAGAGGAGTCACCCCAGTTTTTCCCCACTCCCAAGGACCCAGGAGCTCCCTGGATCTCAGGAATGGCTTACTCAGAGTCACCTCACAGGTCTAAAATTCTAAATCCAAAAATAAAAGATAAGAACAGCGCTGATTAAGCAATACATAAATGAAACTGGTTTTAAAGACAGATGAGTGACTGAGAGAAAGTGAACTCAGAAATGATGAAGTTTTCACAGAGGAAGTCCCACAGAAACTGCACTGGAGGGGGAATGCACTGGTACCCCCTGCCTCCAAGAGGGAGAACATTTGTTTTAGGGGAATGGGAATTAGAGGGATGATGTGCACTGCTCCCAGCTTTGACAAGGAGATCACTGTGGTCCCTAAAGCAAAAACTGCAGAATTCAGTAGTTCTGTGAATTCTGTGCAAACCCTGCATCTTTGTGCATTTTTTTCCTGTAGGGTAAAATCTGCTGACCTCATTGGAACTGCTGCACAATGAATGAGGGTAGATCTAAACACAGAGAAGAAAAATACGGTGTTCAGAATTTTGGTACCTGCATTTTCAATACAGATTTATGTTCTCACCCTTTTGATTGCCAATGTAAGAAGGAGCTTGAAAGAGCACGGGTTTGCTTTTTCCTTCCACACAGCTGAAGTTTCCTTCTCAAATTGCAGAATTTGAGCAATTAATATCAGCAGCCAAAGCCTCTGTGGGAGGGAAGGGTCAACATGAAATATCTAATTTCCTGAAAAACAATGTTTTCCCTTTATAAAATTCTGGAAGAAAAGTCCTGGGGAAAAAAATCTAGGCCATGCCACAAATCCTGCAGAGGAAGAATGGCCCAAAGATAAGTTTGCCTGTTTCCCAAGACATATCCTGAGTAGGATTTACTACCAGACAGTACCACCATGAACAGAGCCAGCAGCACAGGTGGAACTTTACCGCATCTCCCAGTCCTGCTCTGCAGCTGAAGGCTTTTTCATGACATTTTGCATTTATAGGAGAGAGCAACAGGCAGCTAAAAATAACACAAGCATTGAGGAACAGAACAGAAGAAAATATAAAACAGTGATAATAGAGGTTTCAAGTCATGGGAAAATCCAAATTGAATTATTTGTGCCTTCCTGAGAAGGAAAAAGGTACTTAAAATCCACCTGTTAAGGGCACTTAAGGCCACATGGGCTTTCTCTTCCTGATCTTACTTAACCTCAACTTTTTCATTATCTTGCTCAACTCTGAAATCATCTATTGTAATAAGGGGTAAACAAACTCCTCTTCAGAGCTAAAGTCATGCAGAGGAAAATTATAGCTTCATTCCTTTGGAAAAACACTGGCAGATTGTTATCTTGACACTGATTATGAGCAACACCATGAACCCCAAGGACAGGACTGAGCAGCTTCCTCCGCAACCCTACTGTAAGGCACACAGTCATCATCAGAAGAGTCTTTAAAAAGGGGAAAATAAGCATGGCCAGAGCAAGGGCTGGAGCACAGAACCATCTTATAGCTGGAAACAAAAAGCATCAACCCCAAAACCACTCACAAAGACACACTGGTCTCATTAAAATGAGTTCAAAGCTGATTCAGTGAGTGCATTTAAAGTTACTTAAAATTCACCCAACATAATTTACTGTGGCCGCCAAGTAAATTCAGCAGGTTCACTGATTTGGGCTGTTTTGTGTGAGGGGTATCTAGGCTGTGTTACTGTGATATTTTTTTGAAAAATCCCTTTGCCAGGATTTCTTCTCCTGGGAAGATGAGAAGCCTCAGCTTCTCCATGTTTTGCTTCTCTAGAATGTAGTCTGGAGATTGTTTATCTAAACATGTGAATTGTTTTTAATTAATGACCAATCACCATCAGCTGTGTCAGACTCTGAGGAGTCAGTCATGAGCTTTCGTTATCATTCTTTTTCTAACCTTTTGATGTATTTTTTATTTAGTATAGTTTTAGTATATATAATATAATTAATATAATGTTATATTATATTATATTATATTATATTATATTATATTATATTATATTATATTATATTATATTATATTATATTATATTATATTATATTATATTATATTATATTATATTATATTATATTATATTATATTGTATTATATTATATTGTATTATATTATATTATATTGTATTATATTATATTATATTATATATCAACCTTCTGAGAAACATAGAGTCAAATTCTCATCTCTCACCTCAAGCTCACAAGACCGCAAGGCTGGGACAGAGGAAAGAGAAGGGTGTTATATCCATGCAGCAAATAGGATTTTGAGTTTGACTTGACTCTTGACTCTCAAAGAGGTTTGTGTCCCTTCTCAGCTTGATTCCTCTGACTCCCCTACAGCACCTCTGTGCACAGCCCAGGGTGGACAAAAGGGGATTCTGATTTGGGAGCACAAGGTCTTGTCCCGTACAGCCAGGTGCAGATACAACATCTCCTCTGGAGCAGAAGGTAAAAGGAAATTTACACAGTACTCTGCATTAGCCTCAGATTATAACCCTCCATTCAGCTTTCTTAAGCTGTTTGGAAAGAGCCTCAAGGGCTGCACTGCATTTGGACAGTGCTAGAAGTGGGAGATGGGTCTGGCAGAGGATGTGGGCACGGTGGGGCTGCTGGAGATGCTGACATGTGGAGTCGCAGGCCATGGGCAGGGGTGTCCCAGCTGTGCTTTTCTATGTCCTGGGTGGGCAGGATGAGGAGGATGGGCTCTGCATGGTGGCTGCTGTGTGCCCTGAGCCCTCAGTGGAGGCTCTAAGGGCATGAACTCCTCAGCTGCTGAGAGGTCTGAGCAGACCAGAGGGCAAGAGGGATCACAACTGAGAGATGTGAAATCTTGGGCCTGCATCAGGAGGGTGCTTTACTCTTGGGCTCTGGAAGGAAAGCAGACCAGATTCAGTTTGCCACCAGCCTCCAGCTCTGGGGTTTAATCTGGTGCCTAAAGGCAGATCAGTGCCTCCCCTGGCACAGCTGGATAGCCCAGGCTCAAGCTGAACAGTGCTGCACAATGCACAGCAGCCATGTGCTTGAGGCAGCTCTGTGTGTGAGGAAATAGTGAGATCCCAACCTTCTCTCTGTTTGTCCTCCTTTTCCCCTTTTCCCCCCAAAACTGAGCCATTTTTGGTGCATGAGATTTATCAAGATAGCAGCCAGCAGTGCTGTCCCCAGTCTTGCCTGCTGCCAAGGGGAATTTGCTTCTAAAATCAGCCCAAAGCCCTCTGGGGGCTGCTCAGAGCATGCAGAGCCCCTGCAGCATCACCAGGTGGGTCCAGCTCCTGCTCTGCTCCCCTCACACCCCTGCCAGACCCAGCTATCCCCATCAGCAAAGCAGCAATGCTGTGCAGAGTTAAACCTGCTTGTCAAAAGAAATGAAAATTACCCCTCCCCACAGTACAGAAAGCAGGCAGTAGTGAGCCCTGCTTTGTCAAGAAAAGAGCTGAAATCAATGTAAACTCATAAAAAGCAGCCAAATTTGACTTGTACCACACTTGTCTAGGAGCTCTGGCCTCCTCTAAAGGACAGCTGTAAAAGGCAGCTGGCAGAGCTGAGTGAATCACCACTGTCAGGGCTTTGGGAACCTATCCCTTTTATTCCACACCTCCCTGCAAATCTCCTCTGAAGGATTAAGCTCTTTCCCAACCATTGGAAAATCCAGTTCCAGATGCCTGACCTACATGCACAGGCCCAGTCAATAGGGAGTGGAGGGGGACATCACATTTATTTCTCAATTGATTGAAAGACCAACTGAAACTTTGAATCAGACAAATCCCTTTGTTTCCTCACACTCCACTCCCTTTGCTTTGGGGAGCTCCAGCATGTTGGGAGGGGAGATGACATTTGGCAACAGCAAAGAGGAGTGAGCAGGAGAAGAAATGGGGAAGTCCACCCCCCAAAAATTGCTGTAAAATCTGACACTCAGAGATAGGCTGGTGGGACTGGGAGGAAGTGGGAAATCCTCATGCCAGGAAGGCTCTATTTGCCAGGGAAGGAGCAGAAAAGGGGGTTCCTGCTGGCAGATGTCTCCTGCTGTGTTATCTCTTCCTGCTGAGTGCCCAATGGGAGGATGGTTTAGTCAGCCCATGGCCTCTCCACTTTCACGGAGATTTTTGGAGACTTTCATTGTTTTCACTCTCACAGCCCCCTTAGAAGAGCTCACTCATTTTCAGCCTGGGTATTTTACCCTGCCAGAGTTGGTGAAGGTTCCTGCAGCCCCTGCAAGGCCACAGCAAGGGCACAGAGGGGTGGCCCATGGTTTGACAGCCACAATGGCCACTGGTCATGGCCCGAGCAGCTCGAGGGCAGGGTAATCTCTGCTCTAATATTGCTCTGATCACTGCTGGGGCCAGCTTGTAACCTGGCTCAGAGCAGGGAGCTACAATTAATTGGCTGCAGCTCCCTGTAGGGCCCAGGCACAGCTCAGATCCTTTGCAGTTTGACTTGAGGCTAACACTTATCTCAGTCTAAAGTTGCTGTAATTAGGTTTTTTTGCCAGTGCAAATAAGGACCATTCATGGTGCATGTTAAGTAGAAAAGATATGAGGATGAAAGTATGAGAATTTCTCTGTTATGGCCACTGTTTAGGCAAATTTTGGTTGCCTGTTTACTTTTCTATGGTATGAAGGCCCTGCCTCAGTGAGGAACCTATAGAACTGGGACCACACATAAATCAAACCCATGCAATGCAGAAAAAGTACAGTGTGCATTTCTTCCATAAAGGTAACAGTAAATAATCTACTAAGTTAATGGTTCACTGATGCAACTCAGCTCAAGAGGTGGAAAAAGCCAGGGAGGTTTTATCTATGACCCTTGGCTTGGGCCTGAGATAACAGCTCTAACTGAAGAGCAAAGGTTGACTGTAAAATGTTAGCTGCATTACTATAGCTTACAAGTCAATTCTGGTGGGGTTTTTGGTCAAAATGAAGAGAATTTCTTTAGTTATGGCAACACAGCCCTAAAAGGTGATTGCAGAGAACTATTTGTCAGAGTTTCTCCAGAGTCTCATGGAAGAAGGCAGGAGTAGGTAGAAAGAGAAGCTTTGGGACAGGGGGAAAACTTCACATTTGCATGAAAACTATGAAGAGAAGCAATAGTCAGGAGACTTCTCATTGAGGGAAGTAGCAATCCTTTAGGTAGAGATAAACCTGGTAAAATTCATGTTTTAGAAGAGTTTTCATTGATGGAAGTAGCATCCCTTTAAGCAGAGCTAAACATGGTAAAATTCAAATTTTAAAAGAGTTCTCACTGATGGAAGTTGACAGACCACGGTAAAATTCATGTTTTGAAAAGTGTGCCAAGGCACAGCTTCCACTATGGGCTTGGTATCATCCTACCAGGCAGAGCATAAGCAAAGAAGCAAGAAAAAATTAGGCAAATACTGGGAACTCTTCAAACAAATGTTGCTCTAGGGTAGCACAAAATTGTAAACTGGCCTCAGCCCAGTGCCAGCCATCCAAAATGCAGCCAGGGGAAAATACATACATTAAATACATACATTTCCCAGTTGGAGATCTAACCTAACATGGGTCTGGAGGGAGCTGCCATGGCTGTGTTTGCCTGCCAGCTGCTGATACCTTGGTTCAGGCTGAGGGGATGGAAATGCCCTCCTGGCAGCCACACTCTGCAAGTTGCTGCTCTTGAATTATATTAGAATTGCCAGTGATGAACCAGTCAGCTTGCACAGAAATAGTGTGGAAATATATTGGCAGTGAGGGCAGCATGAGAGACCAACAAGCACCAAAAAAAGACAAAAAAATTACAGCAGTCAGTCTCCACTGAGAGGAATTTTCATGTGGTTTTTCTGGCATTGTCTTTTGGAAAACACTGGGGGTTTACTACCCTTTCAGCTTCTGGAGTTCTCACAAAACCTCTAAACCAGGTCTTTATTTATAATAGGAATTTTGAAACTATTTTTTGCATTCTTTTAGCCTCATTCAATTCTTGACCCCAATTATATTGAATAATGTGGTTACGACTAACATAAATATAGTTCTATTATAAATCAGGGCATGCTAGCCCAGAGAAAGCCCTTTTTCTTCCCCTTGCTCATGTTCTGCAGCTGTCCAAATGGATCCCCCTGCTCCCTGGAACCTGCAGCACAGAGTCCCTGCCCAGCTGGTGGGGCAGAGGAGATGGGCTGCAGGCATCTCTTCCTGCTGAGTGCCCAATGGGAGGATGATTTAGTCAGGGCTGGGTGAAGATCCTGTTCCTGTGAGGGGCATTCACTGTCCCTATCAGGGATGGGGCTGTCTGTGTCAGTTTGATAAAGATTCAGCAGCTGGCTGGGTCCTTGAGGCACAATTCAGTCTTGGCTTAACTGGAGCCAACATCTTATTGCATCTCTGTGCAGTGAATGAATAAATGGTTCCAGGAATGCAGCTACAGCTGAGTATTCAAGGCTTTCCACAGAGGGAAAATTGTTAAAAAGACAGAAATTGTCATCAGATATCAGTGATACCACATTTGATTAGCATAGGAAATACAATCTTTACTGATATTATCTGCTGGTGAATGTTGATCTTAACTGTCATGCTGCTCTGGCACATTAGGTGTCAACACCAGGACAGCTAGGGGAATTAGGAGCTCAACAAAGCCCTTTCATAATTCTGCCCTCCCCACCAAACAAAAGACTTGTCAGAAAGATTTTGCAATAAATTACACAAATAGCAAGGGCAGCAAACTGATGGAGAAAAATAGGACTCAGCCACCTTTACAGAACTGATTTCTCACCATGGTCCTTGTAATTATTTTTTCATCCTTTACCTCCTACTACCAGTTTATCAAAAAAACCCAAACCCTTGGGTTGTCCCAAGGGTTGATCAGCTCAGCTTCTGACATTTTCAGAATACCCTGGAACCCAAAAGAACCAAACTGCTCCCAGGAAAATCCATTCTCAGGGGTTCCCACCCCAGCTCCCAGTTTATGGATGTCACCAAAGGTAATTTTGGAGCACCAGGATCCAACATCCACTGCACTCAACAGTTCAGGAGCTGCTCCTTCAAATCTGTGCAATCTGCTCCTGCTCAAGTCAGCAGCACAGCAATCTTGGACATCTCCTGTAAAAGCTTTAAAACACAAATGAATTTTCAAATGATACTGAAACACCACCGAGTGTCATAACTGTCATTAGCAAATATCAATCAGGTTAAAAAGAGAGCTTAGCCCTCTGCCTACCATGAGATCTAGAACTCAAATTTCATTGTTTGTACCAGTTTCTCAGATGTCCACACAGTTTTTGCCACTAGCTGGGATATATAATAGCACAGTAAGTTCTTGGTGAATCTATTCAATTAGGAGTCACATCAGGACTAAATTTAATGTTTTTATTGTGTTAACCTTACTATGATCAGTAAATTCTCTCTTTGATTCAACAAAACTTACTCTAGCAACATGTTTGACAGAACACACTGCCTGGGGACCAAAAAGACCCTATTTGTCCAAGTCCCAGCTGCTTTTGGTCTGAATTGCCCCTGCTGGTGTGCCTGATCTGGGCACAGGTAAGCCCTAGATCTGTGCAGCAGATCACAGGAACTGCCTCCATCTCCCTTACACTGTGCAAGCAAATCAGGAACCTCAGTGCTCCCCGCAGAGGGGTCTCCTACAGAGCATGGTCATCCTCTTATTGCCTTCAGCTCCCCTTCAATAACAGCAAAAATTCACCCAGAAGGACAGGGTGGAAGGGAAACAAGTTGAATTCCCTTCTGTAATTGAGGGAATTACCTTACTGATAATTACCTTACTGGAGGAAGGGCTTTCTCAGCTTTTTTGGGAGCCACTCTTCAAATTTGCACTGAATCATTACAGAGTGACTGAGCCAGAAACAGGGGAAGGTACAGGGAAAGAGACTATTTCTCAGATTAAAGCTAAAAATGCTAAAAAAGGTGAGGTGACCTACAGAATATATCAACTGCATCCACAATTTTAGGACTTTAGCTCAGGTTCAATAATTATGAAGTGCACTACCAAAAAATGTCACTTACCCTGGTCTATGACTGTGTGGCAATTATGGCTCCTCTGTGCCTATTCCCTGTTCATTGATGCTGAATTTAGAGATTATTTAATCAGCTGCAGATTCTGATTCACTGACAGAAGAAGGGCTATTCCATGAACAGCACCACTGAGACCAACTGCACTTTGAGTTACATGCCAGACTATTACTTTTTCTCATCAAAAGGTTAACTGGGAGTAAAATACTAGATGATTATTTTTATCCACTTAGGGTTTATTTCAAAACACCTCCATGCTTCCAGAGCACTGAGTTTAGAAAGCTCACCCATTAGCCTGCAGAACATTGGCATGAAGTGAAAGTTTGCAGCTCCACGTGACCCCGGAAACGCTGCAATGCAGGCTGGAGTGCTGGATCATGGTTTGGCAATGTGACTCACATTCTGAAAAAGAACTGACAGAAACTGAGAAGGAGCTCTCCTACAATATGCCAAAGAATGAGGAGAATTTCTATGAAGCTTGCAGACAGCTGCTTCCCAGCCTTTGGTTGTTATCCTGGGCTGTAGGAGCAGGGGAAAGGGGTGGAGTGAGAAAACCATCCTTGGACACTTTGTAGGAAGTCACAACGGTGAGGATCTTATCTTTAGTGTGAAATCCACCTCGTGGTACCTTGGGAAGCCTGCACACACTCTCAGTGCCAGGATCCAGTTTCACACTTTGTGCTGAAGGGTTACCTGAGCCAACACTGACCCTGAGATTAGTTCTGTTGGTTAGAGCATGGTGTTAATAATGCCAGGGTTTGTGGGTTCCATCCCTCTGTGGTTCATTCACTCAAGAGCTGGACTCGATGATCCTTGTGGGATCAGAAAGTTCTGTGATTCAGTGGAAAAAAAAAAAACCAAAACAACATCATGGAGCTTCAAGGTGCACTGAGTGAGGGCTGCTGCTGCAAGGGGTGGGTGTGATCATGTCACCTCTCACCCTGTGCAAGTCCTAATCCCTGTGTGACTGCACAGACTGATCAGGGAACCCACTCCCATAAAACCAGCCCAAGGTGTCAGCTGCCCTGTGCTCTCCCCACCTCACCAGCACAGCTGGGGCAGCAGAGCCAGTTGGACACCTCTGTCAGGAGCAGCACACCTGGGTGAGCTCAAGGCAGGGAAGGGGCTGCAGGCTGAGAAACTCTGCAGTCACCTCAGGGAGCCCCAGGCAGTGACAGGTGCTGAGCTGATAACTGCGGGGCTCATATCTGATGTACAAGGGTTCAAATGGAAAATTAGGTTGCTCTTATAAGGCATTGTGAAATTCTCTCCAATGTTTCATAAACAGACATTTGCATCTTGGACACCTTTTAACATTTCTTCAGACACCCATGTTGAGCAAAGTGGATACATATGTTTTCTTTGTACGGTTTCCAAACACAGTTGACTCAACTCTTATTTCAGTGTCACTGAGAACCTAAGCTAGGTAAAAGACCTCAAGACAGGGCCCTTTGGGCAAAAGAATATTGCAAATTATTCATCCAAAAGATCTAGCATAATGCAATTTAATGCAATTCAATATTTTGCAACAGCAGGCATTGCCCATGTATCAATACTCCTGCACTGATGGTACAAGCCCATCACTCATGCACAAACCCACACAAACAGGAGCCTGCAAAGGACCTCAGTTTGCCCCAGATCCTGTCATGCAAACATCACTGGAATCACCAGATTTTTTGGCTGGGCAGGGGTGAGTCCAGCTCTGTGCAGGACTCTGTGTTTCAGACAGAGTTTCTTTGCTAGAAATACATGGGACCCTGTACAGTTCATGTGTCAAGGGCCACAGAATTGTCTCATTCCCAACTCTTATATTTAGTTCCTCATTCTGTAACCCATGGATTCTGTGAGGAGGGACCAGAGAAAGATTTGCGTGATTCTAGGTCGTTGCTATCCATATATATATAGTGATTTACCACAGGAATATGCATTGGGTACTTAGCTCAAGTAATGGCAAACTGGTGTATAAATCCAGGGTGGAAAATAATGAGGAGGTTGCTCAGGGCCTGGCAGCTGGAACACAAACCTTGGATTACTTACAGAGGTGTGAATCTTACTGCAGTGACTTAGAGACTCGCTTGGGAAAAATTCCCCCAAATTGTATCTTGCAAGAGCAAATTAAACATGCAAGCAGAAAGAATACACTAGATTTTTTCCTACTTCCCTGGAATAATTCTAATGATATGGCACCAGCTCCTCTCTCTGGGTGCAGCAGAGTGATTTGAGTGATTCTGCATGCCCTCATTTAAAGCTGGCAGTTGGCTCTGGCCTGACACCACCTAACAGCAAGATTTGCTCTGCAGCCTTTGTGAAATGTGACTGCCCTTCCTCCAAACCCTTCCTTCTCCTGTGCTGATGCTGACCACAAGGAAAACCACAATGATAAAGCTATTTTCTCTTATTAGTCCATTTTTGTAAACAGTACTGAATGCATGAGCACAGCTCCTTGGTGTGAGTTAAGGAATGGAAATCTCCACTCTGAGTTGAAGGCTTCTTGAATAAATTTATGTTTCTTTAACTTGAAAGGGGAATGTTACCTAGGTAAAGCTTGGTCTAGAAAAATCTTTGCAAAATAAAAGGAAATTTAGAGGGAAAAATAATGCAGAATCAGCTCCTAATTGTTCCTATTTTCCTACAATTGTTCCTATCAGCTCCTACATTGTTCTTATTTTTCCTACTTCACCAGAGCATTTTTTTTGTTTTCATTCTCCTTTTATTTACTTCATTGACTTATTAACACTCAGATACAATATTAAAATATATCAAATGCATCTAGAAAGTAGGCCTGACTCATTAGAGTAAGTCTAACATGTTTTCCAAACTATACTCATTTGATCTAATTTTAAAGCATTTTAATGTAATTTCAAAATGTTTCATATTTGGACAGAAACAAAGGCAGCTAGCAATGACAGAAAGGAGAAAATTATTTTGGGAAATACACTGTAAATGCAAGCAACTAAATATCTACTATAATGAAACCAAATGGATTTTAAATAACTCAGCTAAACTGTTTATGTATTTTTAAATAAAAATAATTAACCATCTTACAAAACCAACACCTTAAATTCAATGTACTTACAGAGGCTCTTGAGTAGAAAAGCTTTCTACTGCTCTGGCTTGGGGAAGCAGCACACACAAAAGAAATTCTTCCCTCTAAAACCACACACTAACAAATGTGTTTTCTTCACACATTGCTCTGCAAAAATTATTAGCTGTTCTAAATAGAGATTAAAAAAATTAAAAGAAAGGAAAGAAAGAATACAGCAGTCCTTTACCTCTCACTGTCAGAGGCAATATTTTGGACTGATTATCAGATGAGCTGTTCTTACTAAATGGAAAAATGCAGATATTTTCAGAAATGCTTCTAATGGAAGCAATAAGAAGAAATCCTCCTAAAATGGCTGAAGTTTTTGTCCTGAAAAAGGTACATTAAGAATAAATGTATCTCTATTTGGTCCTTCCACAGAAAATTAAAGTAACTGGGACCAAACCAAAAGGTTGAAAAGCAAGGTATGTTCAACTGAAAATAAGAAAGTTATTCTGGAAATCTGGAAACTGCTTAACCACGTCTCTAATGTAGGCAGATTCCCATCAAGGGAGATTTTAGGCTTCATCTCCCATCAAGTCTCTCCTCTGTGCATGGATGAAGATTTGGTCACAAGAAACCCTCACTGCAGGGTACCAGGTGTAAAATAAAACCCTCACTGCAGGGTACCAGGTGTAAAATAAAACCCTCACTGCAGGGTACCAGGTGTGAGATATCCCGGCTGGGGACACTGTCCTCTTGCCACAGATGTGCTCACAAGAACCTCAGTTCCTGCTGCTGAAACACCCAGTCTTGATCTGCCATTTTAGGAATCTTTTTGGTTTAGGAGACTCAAAAACCACTTGCTTTTCAGGTAGCTATAGAAGATAGAGGTGAAAAAATAAAAAGCTTTTGTGAAAGAATAAAAGGTTTTAGTGGATATTAGTGCATCAATGTAGCTACAGAGGAAATCTCTGTGAAAGACAACTGGCACAAACCTTAAGCACCTAAAGCTGTTTTGGCCCACAGCAGCAGGACTTGGGTGGTATGTGATGAAGGATTCTGTCCTGAAGCTGGACAGGACAGAATCTCACAAGGAAGAATTCTGTCCATGGCCACACTTTCTGCTGTCACCTTGGGCTCAGGTGCAGCCTGTCCCTGATTTGCAGAGCCACATGCTGTGTTCTGCACATGGGGCTGCTGGGTCCCTGCAGTGTGTGAGACAGGTCTGCTGCAGGATGGACACCCACAGCACCTTGTGCACCACAGGAGAGACTCTGCTCTGCATTAGGAATTAATCAGTAACAGAGAGTCCATGTAGAAAGCTGAGGTGAGAGATATTTCAGTTAAAATCAGCAGCAAAACTGGCAGCAACTCAGAGTGTGATCCCTAGAGATGCTGTGCTAGAACACCATCTTGCTAAAAACCCACAGGCAGTAACAGCAGATATTTTGGGTAGCTCCCCATCAGGATCAGTGAGGACCCCAGTCCTACAAGGAGATCTGCAATGATTTGGATGCCATTGAAGGCAGTAAAGAAAGAGAAAGTCTCTTTGCAAGACCAGGGCTAGAGAGGTTACATGTACAGAGCAGTCAGCTCTCCCTGTCTCCTTTCCACAAAAAACTGTGCTGAAGAAAGTAACCTAGCTGTACCCCTTTGTAAAATCTCCCTGGTGGAAGTTTCAGCACTCAGTCTGCTGGACATTTGCAGGGAAGCCATAACCTCCTGCTCCCCATAAATTTTGTGTCGCTGTTATTCTCTTAGCCCCTCCTCAGGAAGGTGAGTGCATCACTGCTGTGCTCCCGGCTGCTGCTGGAGGGGCTGCACAGCCTCCGTGTGCCCAGAGCTGCAGCAGTCTCACTGTGCTAAGGTGGAACTGATGCCTGGTGAGGGCTGACCTAGAGCAGAGACAGAGCTAAGGAATAAAGAGGGGATTTATTAGGATGCCTCAACAGATCCACCTTGGGCAGCACAACCCAAAATGGTCCCAAAATGCACGGCCGGGCACGGGGTCTGTCACTGTGATCAGTTCTGCTCCGTTTGCACCTTGCAGTTCATTGTCCCATTCCAGCCTTAGCCCATGCAGTCCCATCCTGCTTGTTTTTCTCTCTCCAGCCCACGGTGTTTGTGCTCTTGGGCTGAGATTTGGATCATTTGTCCTTGGTGCCCAGCTGGAGCAGGAATTGTTTTGTCTCCCTGCTCTGTGCACAGAGCTCACCGTCCCCTAATGCGAAGCCAGAACTTCACACTAAAGCAGCACAGAATGTGAAAAAGATAAAAGCTAAAACCTGAGGCATCAGAACCACAGTGTGAGGGTGACTGTCACCAAAGGCTCCCCGGGTTGGTTGCTGCTGACATGTGTCTGTCTGTCCTTCTCTCAGGGCTGCCAGCTGCAGCCACCATGAGGCTCAGTGCCAGCTCTGCCAGCAAGGACAGCACAGCTCTGCAGCCACTCTCACATCCTGCACACACGTTTTGCACAGCCTCTGCCCAGCCTCCAGGTGCTACCTCCAATAGTGTAAGTGATAAAAATTTCTGGCACAAGCATAATCTCAATTTTTAGCAGCACAAAACCAAACTCGTACCAGGAGATGGTTTTAGTTGTTCAAATTTGTGGTAATTCCAACATGTAGCTCCAAAATTACTGTGGTGTGCACAATAAAGATTTAGGAAAAAACAAATCAAAGGGTTAAAGAGTCACAGAGTTACAATTGATGAGATACTGGCATTGTGTGGTGTGGGGTTTTTTTCCTGGATTCTGCCAAAACCAACCTATAACCACAGCATTCAATTTTTCAAGCGTATGTGCCCGAGGCAAGGCAAATTTTTGCACCTACACAGATGGGCTTTTTCCAGGCATGTATGTGGCTGCTGTGAGTGCTATTATCCTTCATTAAAAGTGATAGATCTTCAAGATAAAGAGGCACAAATTACCATTCCCCAGCTGAGGCTGATCTATTACGTAAGTAGTCACTCCATTTCTATAGCTCAGCTTTATAAACATAAATGTTCTTTCTCAGTGTCTCTCATCACATTATAATTTCTCTTTACCTGGAATCCCTTATAGTTTTTCAGAAACCAAAACAGTTTCTCTTACTAAGTACTAGCCAAGTAGCAAAAAGACATGCATTAAACTGTGGAGTGTTAGTTCAACAAAATCTAACTTAGTTCCAAGCCAGAAAGTTTTTCCTCAGAAAATACTCCAGGTGTAATTACACACTCATGCAAGTGTTTTTCAGTAAAGGCAAAGTAGAATTTTCCTTCCTTGAGAAAAAAAATCAGTAGTCACTTGTTGTGAGAAAGCTTTTCTGAAGTGATGATAGGTCAGCTGAATATACCAAAATGTGGGGACACATCAGAATGAACCACAATTATTTTTTTTTAAAGAACAAACCATATTGTCAGACATTAAACACCTAATCAGAATTTCACAGAAGTGGTAGTATTTGTTCAATGAGCTCACTTTTACTTCCTGTGTTCAGCTAAGCTCTCAATCAGCTCCTTCCTTGATTTGTTGGCTGGACTCAAAGCTTCAAGCACAGCTACTTAAATGTGCAGCTTTTTTAAAGTGTGTCCCAACATGCACAGATATTCTGAATCCCTGTGAATGGAACCCATGCAATGGCTGGAATGGCTGCCCAGGGAGGTGGTGGAGTCCCCATCCCTGGGTGTGTTTAACAAAGCCTGGATGTGGCACTGGGTGACAGGGTTGAGGTGTTGGGGCTGGGCTGGACTCCTGATCCTGAAGGTTTCTTCCAACCTGGTCATTCTGTGATTCTTGTGAATTCTGTGAATGCAGTGGAAGATGACTGTAGGAAGACACAAGAAATGGTATCTTAAGATTATTTGTAGAAAAACTGCCCTAGCTCTTCTGTATTTATCCACATGTGAAGTGCTCTGGTGGCAACCTCCGGTCCTTGAAGGTTTGGCATTTGGTGGATGCCCATGTGGAGCAGACATAGAGGTAACTGCTGCACACCCACCCTCAGGGCCCAAAGGACACTCAGTTGTGGCTCTGCCTCCAAATGTTCATGTCCAAATCCACGGCAAAGTCTGATCCTCAGAGCCCTGGATGAGTTTGCCAGGTAGGGAATTAGGGATAGCCTGAAAAGAGATACCCCATTTCCAGCAAAATCATTTCAGTGTTTGAAATTTGCCTTCAACACAACACAAAATAAAAATAAAACCTCTCAAATATGCTGGGAGACCAAGCCCTGAATCCTCAACTCCACAGTCAGCAGGTTCAAGTCCCTACTTTGAACCAGGAAAACACTGACTTGAATCTGGATCTCCCACATCTCAGATGAGTGTCCTAACCACTAAGCTTGGGTGGAGCTCTTCCTCTTGCTTTACCCCACCCTGGATTTGATGACACTTTTACAGGAACAGATATATTTGTATGAAAAGGGGGAAAAAAAGACAGAAAGAAAAAAAATTTTAAAAAGAAACAACAAACAAACAATCAAAAAAACAAAATCAACAAAACAAACAAAAAAAAAAAAAAAAAAAAAAAAAAAAGAAAAAAAACAGAAGAAGAAGCCCAAAATTCAGGAACAACTCTCATATGGAAAAATCACCTCTGGATATTTAGACTCTGCCACGTGAATATCACCTCCAATTCTCTACCTGAGTGCTGATAACCAGCTCAGAACCAGCCCAGCTGATGTGGGTTTCCCATGTACATCCATACACACAGAGGTCCCAAAGACTCTGGCGGTGCACAGCAGTAGAGAATGTTCCACATGAAGATCTGGCATCAGATATTTTAAGTATTTCAAGGTCTCTGTGTGATACAGTTGGATATACATAAATTCAGGTCTTTTCTAAACATAAATTCAGGTCTTTTCTCAGCTTCTGGAGTTCCTCACAGAGGGCTGCTCAATCCTTACATTGGATTGTCCCGTGTACTTCGGAAAAGTCTGGGGACTCTAGTTTGATACTCAAGCTGTGGGAACAAGCAACAGGTCTCTTATTAGGGCCTTAAGTGAAGCATCAATCCATTTCCCAAAAGATGGTTAAGTGCTAACACATCTGCATTTCACAGTGGTCTTGAGAGAACTCAGCACAATCCATATTGGACACAATTTCCATATCTAATATTTAGGTAGGACCATTTCCAAATAGCTGCTTTTCCTTACTGTGGCACCAAACCTTTCCTGTTCAATGACTTCACAGAAGACAAGTATGCGTAATTTTTAAAAAATTGTTGCAAATTATAACACTGGGAATAAACATGACAGGGATTTTACAGTGTGTAACCCTCAATTTTACTTACCTCTACCCAAAACATTTAAATGTGAGGGTATAATTGGATTTACTGTGCCAAAACCTCTCTCAGCCACATTCCCAATACAGACCTTTGTCATTTACCCTACATTTAAGACAGGTGATGGAAATGGATTCTAGTCAGTTCTACTCCCTAACCCACGGAAGATGTCCTGCCACAATAATCTCTTTATCAAACCACCAGATTATTTTCTTGCTTAATATGACAGACACAATAAAATGCTGGGGGCTTTGGGTTTCTTCCCAAGGCTCACAAGGGATGTGGACTTGTGCATACATGCTTTAATGAGAACAGCTAAAACACTGAAAAAACATGCAGCAGCATTGAAAGTGATCCAGGATGAGCAATATCATATTCAGTTTTACTAATTAGTGCAGAACAGAGTTACTAAATTACCAATATCATTAACACATTGCGTGCAACTTTGCATAATAGACTGTACGCTAACCACACTGTAATTCCTGAGAGCAGATAAGCACACCAGGTAGATAAGACTCCCAGAGAAAACTCCCTTAGTCAGAACAGTATCCAGCTCTTCTATCTTCCCTCCATGTAATTTTTTTAAGCAGATGAACTACTGAATATAAATGTTTAGTGTGTTGAGTTCTTTCTTTTTCTGCCCCAAAAATTAGAGAATCTCATATGAATCTGTGCAGAGCTGAGTGAATTTATTGGATAAAATCCATGTCACTTGGTCACTAATCATCTCTGTATATGCAAAACTCCACATCACATAACAAAGGATAAAAGCCTGGCGGACTCTCAGTTACCTTCTGTATCACATTATTTATTTCAATTACATTTGACAAGAAAGGGTATGTAACCAAAACAAAGAGAAGGCTATAAATAAGAGAAAGCATTATATATTTTAAAAATTCAGCTTTGGCTAACACCAAAACAAAGCCTCCACCTGGGTTAGCCCCCTCCGGGGTGGCTGTATTATCAAATTTCACAGAATCACAGAATGGTTACAGATGGAAGGGACCTTTGGAGATTGCCTTGTCCAACCCCAAATTTGACCCAATAACTCTAAAATCTGAAGTAGCCAATAACCTCCCATGAGCTTCCATGCCCTATCACACTCTCCAGCTTTGATGTGAGCCCCTCCCCTCCAAACCCATACAAATAATTGGATTTCACAGTGTCCTGTCTCACTGAGGGTTGGGCTGGGAGGCTTTAGGAGTCCTTTCCAACAGCTGGTCCAGCTGCAGAACTTGCCTATCTCCCAAGAACACCATGGCAAAGGCGCTGCAGGATTAATGGCCTTGAATAATTTGGCACACAATTTCCAGTGCACACTACAGGCAAATCTGGGCTAACACAGGCACACACTTCAGCAACATTTGACCACCCTGATACCTAAATCAAACTCTCCCAGGAACACCAAAGTTGTGAATCCAGCTGAGATCCATGTTGGCAGTGCAGCTTTGATGTACCCTGACCAGAAATGCCCTGTGGGAAGTGCCCCCTCCTCCCTGGGTTTGGCAAATGTGCTCTGGCTAGAGGACCTTTCAAACCAGAGCATAGCACTGAGCCAAAGCTGGGGGTCACCCAGCTGTACTTTCTTCATAATTTTATAACTTTGCCAGTTATAATCAGATGCCAGAAAGCAAAATTGTCTGAAAACATTTTTGGTTTCTTTCTACCTCCTTTCTCTCTCTCTCATCCCACACCCTTTGCTTAGGACAGCACTTTGTGATGTGCCTGCAGCAAGGTATATTCCTGACCTGAGACATGGAGACTCTTTGGTAAGGTGGTTTTTTCCAAATTTTCCTTTTCCCTTGGTTTCCCTTTTCCAAATCCTCTGGCCCATAATTAGCTGGTGTTTACATACAGTCAGTTGGAGCTGAGGATGCTGTCTGTAAACAATGTGAAGGGAGTAGAGAAAGTCAAGCCAAACAATTTGACACCCTGCCAGCCAAGCAGGCATCTGAAAGGAGTTTTCAATTTCACATCAATGGGGTTTTTTCCAAGAAAAAAGAGAACTTGCACTCTATTTAAAAGCTGTTACAATTCTCTATATGCTGCCTGGAAAGGAGCATATTTCACCTAAACTCCTCACATTTTATAAAATGTGTAATGACATAAATTAGGAGCTTCCATTTCTACCCATCAACTCTTTCTTTTGAAGGGCTTTAAATATTTTAGCCTGCAGAAAGACACTCAAACCTGCCCTTTAACCTAGTGAAACATGCTTCTAAGTCAGTGTGTAAGTTTCAGCATTTAATATCATGCCACTTTTTCTTTGCTTTTTATCCTGGACCACATGCTTTCATCTCTGTAAATGATGCCTGTAAAGGTTTGATTCATTTGCCAAATTTAAGAACTACCCAAGGGTGTTTCTTATTTATACTAATAATTTGCAAATATACATGTTGTTAAAAAGCAATCATATCTCAATTTTGTTTCCACCACTGCAAGTTTTCAAGCCTGTGCCAAGCTAAGTAAAACTGCTGGGTTCCTGAAGAGATTTCTGTCAGGCAATCATACATGTACTTTCAAAATTTAGAATTCACAAGCATGTGGCAAAACTTCTCTAGTTATGTCTTTCATTTTCATCAATTCTTGCAGTCAAGTTGATTAAATACCCTAAAACGCATTCTCATATTTTGAAGATATAATTATGTTTAAACAAAAAAACCTCCAAATATTATCCCTGTAACTTAAATCTCCTAATGTGTGAGAGGTCTTTATAGATCACCATGCATGAGAATTTTGTGCTGGTTGTCCTTGCTAGCCAGACATTACCTGAACCTTAGAAGCCATTCATTCACCACAGCCATGAATCTGGGACGCTAAATCTTGCTAGTGAGGCAGGTAAATAAGCAAGGGCTTGGTCCTGTGCTCCTGTTTGTACTCACTTCCAGCCAGTTCAGTACACAAGAGAATCATGTGAGCTTTTTTCCTCTGCTAGACACATCCATTGCATGCTATCAAAACAGCACCTGTAACCTGCAGGCAGCTCTGCAATAAGATGGAAGCAATACCTGTCAAACAGACTGAACCCTCAGCACCCCCAAACAAACACTCCTGTTGAAATGAGAAGGGCTGTGAGAAGGTGAGATTGGCTTATCTTTAGGAGTACAGTTAATCCAGGCAGCACACACCATGTGTAATGCTACTTCACAGCCCCTGCAGAGCTCACTCGCATTTCCTTGCGTGGGTTTTGTGGTACTCCACTCACCTCAGCAGCTTAGAAATGTTATGATCTCAGTGTGGCACACACCATGTAGAAAGCAGCTGGGATTTGCAATAGGTTCTCCCAATTATTCATATCCTACCTTTTTTCTCTTTTTTCCCAAATACTTTTTCACAACTGATTCTCCCCTGTGTAAGGCAACCACATCTCCCACCTTCAAAATAAATACACTTCACATACTCTACAGATTATTGTCTTTGCATAGACTATCTCAAGTCTTCTACACCAAAAATGCAATTTCTCAGGAACCATGAAGTAATGTAAATTTCTTAGTGTTCACATGTATAAAACACTAAATTATGATGCCAGAGAATCTAGAATCTGCATGCTTCATACTTTGAGGTTTTGGCTACAGAGTAAATCACCAAAGCAATTCTACCAAATATGTGCTACAAGTATTTGATGACCTCCAGAATGAGTCTACAAATGCCATCTTAGAATAGGTCAGATAGAAACATGCTTCTAAGTCAGTGTGTAAGTTTCAGCATTTAATATCATGCCACTTTCTCCTTGCTTTTTATCCTGGACCACATGCTTTCATCTCTGTAAATGATGCCTGTAAAGGTTTGATTCATTTGCCAAATTTAAGAACTATCCAAGGCTGTTTTTTTTATTTATACTAATAATTTTCTATTTTCCCTAAAAATAGAAAATAATTGGGAAAAACACAAATGCTTTAAAAGGCATGCTTACTTGAGGAAAACTGAAAAATGCTGCAGCAGGTGGAGGTGCTGCCATTGCTTAGTGCCCATGTGAAGAGTGCCATGAGTGCCATCCTTCTGGCCAGCAGGGCACAGAGGAACTGTGGCTGTTGGTGTACAAACAACCTGTGCACTAAGCTGCTGGCAGAAAACAGCTCAGATATTCTCCATAAAATGTAACAGGATGCCCAGTGAGGTTGTGGAATCTCCATCCTTGGAGTTAGAAGATGTCTGGACATATACCTGGGAAAGCTCTTCTAGGTGACCCTGCTTGAGCAGAATGTTTCCTTCACAGTTCCCTTCCTGCTGCAGCCATGCTGTGATTCTGGAATGACAAGGCTCCTTTCCAGAGACATGAAGGGAACATCCACTGCTGCACACTTCAAAACAAAAACTAACAAACTACAAGGACAGAGGGGGAATCTGCAGTGCAGATTTTTCACAATTTAGAAGTGGCACTTAGGAAGTCACCATGCCACTCCCTCACCAGTTCCCCTTAGCCATCAGTCAGTGCTGATCCTTGCTGAGTCAAGTTACTTATCTGGCATTTTCTTGAGATGCCACCAGCATAGGTGACCCTCTGCCAAACAAGACTCAGTGGAGAGGTCTCCTGTGACACACCAGCTCATCCTCCTGCTCCCCTGAGCACAGCCTGAGCAGCAGAACAGACACACAGATCAATCTGTGCAACCAAAGACCTCCCTTGCACCTCCCCTTGCAGGGAACATGAGGCTGGTGGATCCCAGCCAGATTATTCTAAACTGCAATATTTGAATCTCACAGGGAAGCCACAGGCAAAGTAAAACTAAGATTTGTTGGGGTGTTCTTTGTTTGCTTGTTTGTTTCTGTTTTGGTTTGGTTTTAAATACAGATAAGACAAACAGGTTTAAGGGAAGGTTTTGGGGAGAAACAGAATGGAGAGAGAGCCTATCCTCCTTAGACATAGCCTCAGGTATAACACTCTGGGCAGGTGTTTTGTACTGTTTTCCCTCTCTGTTCTCCTCCTTGTCATAGAGCTAAAGGCCTGAAGAACATCCTGTGCATCATTACCAAATCATGGATACAACAGCATCAGTATAGCAACCCATCCTCAGCCCTGCTTCATCCACCTCAGAGCTTCCCAGTTTTGCAGGACATCAGTCATGCTGATGCCAGAACACATTAATGCAAATATGAACCCTTGTCCTTCTATTGACTCAAGTTATTTACTAAAAGTAAAGAATCACTGGTCTGAGACTACACAGAGTTATTTCTATGGATGAGGTCAGGAATGTTTTAAGATTGTGTTTCTGTGACTGGAGCTTGTCTCCCCAGAAATGCTCTCCCAGCTGCAAGGTACCACTGCACTGCTGTAGTTAAATCTCAGTAGTTATGTCAGAATTACTTTTTCCTCCCTGTAACCACTCTTATTCCAGAGTAAGCATGGAATTTGTGTTTTAGTTTAACCACTTCCAACTACTGCATGAGATAAATAAACAACCAGACAGGCAAACAAACAAAAAGTCTTTTTTTGTATCAGAGTAGCAGTGCCCAGACACAAGGCAAAATCCACAATGTTCCCTTAGTTTCTTTTCACATTAATTTGATCAGAACATGGTTCACTTGCAGAGAAGCCCCTTGCTGCCCTTGCACTGCACAGCTTTTCCCCAGCTGCTGGAGAAAACCCATGTGGGAATCAAAGCTCTGCTGTGCACCACGGGGCCCCGGGCTTGCTTTGAGGGTCCTCACATCAAAAACCTTTACAAGGTGCCCTCTGAGAGAGGAAGCACTTTCCATGAAGGGGACATCTGCCAGCTCCAGACAGAGCTGCTGGGGGACTCCAGCTGTGCAGACCCAGCCTGGAGCTGTGCCCACAGCCTGCTCACTCACCACCGTCCCAGCAGCCACGGAGAGGCAGCAGCACAGGCAGGTGCAGCTTCCACAGGTGCTCACTTCAGGCCACTGAACTGAGGTGCCTCTCATGGTGACAGATTTGCCATGCAGAGGAATGTGGCATTCACGTTCTCTAAAAAAATCCCTTCACCCAGGATTCTTCTCCTGGCAAGCTGACAAGCCTGAGAGAAAAGGAAAACAATTCTTGTATCATTTGCTTCTCCTGTGTTGTGCTCATGTGGAATGTGTTTGGAGATTGTTTACCCACAGGTGATTGTTCCATTGCATTCTGCTGGGAGTTGTTTTCACTCTGGTCAATCAGAGCCAAGCTGTGTCAGGACTCTGGAAAGAGTCACGAGTTTTCATTACTATCTTTTTAGCATTCTGTAAGTATCCTTTCTGTATTCTTTAGTATAGTTTAGTATTTTTTAATATAATATAGTATAACAAAGTAATAAATTAGCCTTCTGAGAACATGGAGTCAGATCCATCATTCCTCCCTGCCATGAAAGTCCCTGCAAATACAACAGAGAAATTGCCTGGATACAGACTAAAACCATGTGGACTAAATCTCCAAGTGTATTTTCACATTATTGTGACTGCCCACAGCAAGGGGGGCTGTGGCTCATTCTCAGTCAAGCACTACCTGGACAGCTCTGGCTCAGCCTCACCAGCTGAGTCTCCAAAGCCATTTTCCAAACCCTTTTCCAAAGGCATTCCTCCTGCCACCACTGTGGAAGGTGTTGGGGTCACAGCCACCACAGGAAAGCGGGAGCAGCTGCAGTCAAACCTAAGAGGGAGTGGCTGAGCCACAACTTCCCCCAAAACACTTCAGCAAAGCTGGAATGCCCAAAAGGAGGCTCAGAATGCCTTGCCATAACCTGGGAGGGGTTGGGAAGTGCAGAAGTGGTGTGCTCAGCTCCCCGGAGGGAAGGTGAGCCTGGTATCACTCATCAAGAGGTTCCAAACCAATTAAGAAGAGAGGCTCACAGGCTGCATTGTATTTTCCTTTTTAAAAATTTTTCTTAAAGGAAATTGCTCGGCTCCAGTATCACTGAAGTCCCAATGCTTTTCTGGAATCCCAGGCAGAAGATTATACTGAAAATTAACTAACTAATAAATAAAAAAATCCCCCCACAGATCCTCAGTGAACTTTTTCCACTGGCAAGAGCCCATTCCACAGCCCTCATTGACAAAACCTCCAAAATTATCAGATCTGAGTAAAACTTCTCAAGCAAAAATATTTTCCCAGCATAAAACATTGTTTTACTGAAACGAAACCTTTTCCCTAGCAGTATACTTTATTTTTCAACATTTAGCTATGGCAACTCTCACAGCAAATTTTTTGTTGCATTAATTTAAACATTTTGCTCCAAATATAATTTTATTATTCAGAAATTTCCTGTCTTTTAAAAAAAAATTTCAACAAGAACACCAAGGAACCCTCAACTTTCTAATGTTTGTTAAAAGTATCAGTTACTCGTTAGAACTTGTTATAGGAAAAACACAAGTAAAAAGACAACACTGTGACTGTTTTGGGTTTATGTTACAGGTTTATATGCTATTAAAATGTTTAGGTTTTATTATGCACTTTAAAAATGCTCGTGCTTAATGTGCTCCGATTAGGGCTTAACAAGCCCTTTAAAAATGTTACAATGTTAAACCACCAAATCACATTGTCTCTAAGGAGTAAGAGGCTTAAAA